>NW_027468870.1:28944376-28951876 GCF_046254945.1 Alosa pseudoharengus | reverse complement strand
TGCTCCTCAGTCATATACAGTAGCTTCTCTGTATGCACTCAAAAAAACTTGGGTGTTTATACTTAGTCCTAAATTTGTAAATGGAAAAGAGCTCGAAATGAACCATGCACTTTTCCAGCCAATTAACCCGCTGCTTAGGAAGTGAGAGGCGTTTTTTAATTGACTGTTAAGACCAGAGACTCTGACAGGCTGAACTCCGGCCATTTTACCGTTACCGTTGAAAGGGAACTCCGGCCATTTTTCACATAGATCTCGGTTTCTCGAAGTCACTGACTACTGTCGGTATGAAAAAAAAAACGAAAACAATCGGTGCTACCTAGCTCGAATTGCTGCAGCCAACAGCTAGAGCAGCCAGGTTTAGCTGTTGGCTGCAGCAATTCGAGCTAGGTAGTACCGATTGTTTTTTGTACCGACAATACTCGGTGACCTCGAGAAACAGAGATCTATGTGAAAAATGGCCGGAGTTTCCCTTTTAAGCCACAACAGAGCACTGTCCGCTGGCACTGACGCCCTTCTTGTGTTGTACATGATGAATAAGCTGGCAAGGGTGAACCTAAGCACCACGGAGAGGCGCCGTGCTCACGGCCGGGTGGGTTGTGAAGATGAATGGCCTTGTTTGTGTGTGTGTGTGTGTGTGTGTGTGTGTGTGTGTGTGTGTGTGTGTGTGTGTGTGTGTGTGTGTGTGGGGGGTGGGGGTTCTGCAGAGAAGTAATTAAACAAGCTGCCCTGCACTTGATTACTTAAGTGGATTTACGGCAAGAGATAGCGCAGCGTAGCTCCGCTCCATGCTGCAGGAATGCGCCAGATGTTTCATGACGTCACGCATCAAAACGACCCAGCATACCACAGAACAACTCATGTGACTCCCTCAATTAAACACAAGCTTCGCATAGAAAGTTCGAGTCGGTTGATTTCTAAGCCAAAGATGAGCAATTCATTCACAATACCTAGCGAGGCGTGAAGAGCAAACATGTGCTCACTCTACTAATGCTGTCGTTTGCCTCCTCATTGGTAAACATGAAAGCTGTATTTGTACCTCTCATTAGCAGCCGAGCATGTGAGGAGAGACAGATGTGCTTCTTCTGCAGCCAGAGAGTCAACATGGACCAGGACAGCACGATGTGGCAATCCTGATGTTTTTCTTTCTCCCCGATCTGCCCCCCTTACCCCTCATCCCAGTCATGTCTGATCCAAAACTTTCATTTGCTCCCCCATCACCTTCCTCCTGTCTGAATCAGCAGTGAAAGCACAAATCTGGCTCTTAGGGGGAAAAAAGGAGTGAAATGTGCTGATTTGTCTTATTGGTACCTGCTTCTGTGTAATTATGAGTGACTTATTATTTATTACCATTTTGGATTCTGATGAAAGCTTTTCTCCTGTGGCACGCACGGAATGCACTCTAATAATGAAGCCCATCTTTGAACATGGAAGCCTCATACACATAATTACTATAGGGCAACCATACCCCTTTTATGGCTCATGCATGGTTACGGCACCCAAACACTGTAAAACAGTAATCTTGACACTAGTAGCCGGCGTTGTAATTGCCATGCCCACACGTGTTGGCATTCACATACCGCTATTGCAGACCCCTCAAGGCTGGACCTCTGGCAAGGCGTGCACAACCAAGCCTGGTTTCCATGGCAACGATGCCATCTAAACATCACAAATAACTGCAAATCGCAGGGTTATTTTTCTCCTTTCTTCCTGCTACAGGGACACTCCACACCCTCACCCTAAATGCCCACCACGTGTCGAGAACATGCCTCTAATTTAAAGGCGAGGACACTGAGGAGCAACAGGAACTCGATGATTGTCTGGCGCCATTCCAGCTACAGACACGTGAACAACAAAAACAGCCCACGCCGCACACTATTGACTGTGGTAAACACCAGGAAGGCCTTTGCAGGCCTTCTGAACTTTCACAGTGAAGATTCTTAACTGTCTTGTTTCACAGTTAAGATTCTACAATGTTTCAGGATGAGGTTAGGATCAGGGTTAGGGTTAGGGTTCATGTATCATGACAGTGTCCTGTGTTCATGACAGTGTCATGTCACTCTTATGTCGATACTGTCAAGTAAAGTGTTACCGAAGATTCTTAACTGTCTTGTTTCACAGTTAGGATTCTACAATGTTTCAGGATGAGAAGGTTTTACTCAAATGTGATACACTGAGTGGCTATATATAACCTCTTCCTTTATCACACACTCCATCTGGTCATTCCAAATCCGCAGGGCCTTTTTAGCAACGCGCACACTCAAGAAGCAGTAGTGGGGTGATGAGTCTCCTCTCCACATACCAGTGGTCCGGGCACAGAGCTGCCGGGGCCTTTATAGACGGATTATTTATTTTCCATGTAAAAAGCGCGGGCCGTAAATCTCCCGTAAGAGGATGAGAAGAGAGGAGGATGAAAGCGGCGGACAGCGAGAGCAAACGGCACATGAAAGGAGAGTCCCCGTTGAGTCCTGAGAGCCGGTTAATTCTCCAGGAGCCCCTCCGCCAGCCCTGACCTGGCCACGGCTCCCTGGACCCACGGGCCAGCGGTGGGAAACAGTGCGTTACACACACACACACTTATGCACACACACACACACACACACACACACACACACACACACACACACACACACACACACACACACACACACACACACACACACACACACACACACACACACACACACACACACACACACACACACACACACAGAAGCGCGTAAGCACACATACACCACCCAAGATTGGCACACACATGGCATGCATACACTGGGCAAACATATGGCACCCACACACACACACACACTCACACACATAAATACACCAAACACATATTCTCTCATCAGTTCAGTGGTTAACGTCAGACAGCAGAGATTTTAATGCACTACTGATTAGGAACAAATTTGCCACATGTGTGTATGTGAATGTGTGTGTGTGTATAATGTATATATGTGTGTGTGTGTGTGTGTTTGTACATTCAATTCTTTTTGTTAAGAAAAAACAGCTCTCCAAGACCACAAAGCATACAGTCCCCACCTGGACTTTGCCTAGGCCCCATTTTGAGAGAAAGGCAAAGGTTGATCTTGATGTGGCTCTACCAAACAGCAGGTATGAGACTGAGGGTGAGGCTGTGTGCTGTGCGGAACACTTACTCTCGCTCCTTCTCGGTCAGCTTGTCGGTGATGGTGTCGCGGATGGACGAGCGCGAGCCCTTGTGGATCAGCGGGTACCTGAGGGGGATCTGGAGGAAGCAGGACACCATGAGCACCAGGTGCGCCGTGTAACCCAGGGCGACGGCCACACTCCCATCATCCTTTGCTGCACGACACCAAACACACACACACACACAGACACACACAGACACACACACAGATGGAAAGAGACACAAAATCCGGTTCAGGACCTTTTTTACATAAGCAATCTGATTTATGAGGTTGGCAGGGAGTCAGTAAGCCCATGTACATTTTGACAGTGAAAAAAAAGGAATAATATTTAAGGGCTCCTCTTCCTCTTTCACGTATTTCATGCAAAACCGCAAGCATGTTAGCTTGGATGTTTTTACATTCACTGAACATTCATTGAATCTTAGCCATCTGGAAAAATCCCAATGCTCTGTTTGCTTTGGGTCCAGATTTACACCTGAAACCACCAGGTACGGTATCTCCTGAATTGCATGAGCTGCTGATGTTAGTGTTCACAATTTAACCACACACCATTACACGGCAGGTCTGCTTTTACCCAGTAATGACAGAGCATTTACTCACACCAATAGGCCTATAAAAATTTGCCAAGTGAAATGTCGAAGCCCTGGAGCAGAATGCACCAGCACGACAGAGAGAACATTTACAGAAAACATCTCTCGGTAGCTAGGCAACCGCATCAGAGATCAAAGGCGGAGAGGCTTGCAGTGGGTCCGTCGAGTGAGAAAGAAATGCTATTCTTTTTAATGATTTCCCCCTCTGCGTGATAGCCATTTGAAGTCAGTGGGAAGAGGTAATAAGGATGTAACAAGGGTGTAATCGTGAGAGACTAGTCCTCTCACCTCCGATACTTTCCCACTTTCTCTTCATCATCGTTTGAGAGGACTCAGGATAACGGAACAACCAAATTAAATACTATTATCTCTCCTGCACTATTATGTTTTTCTCACGACATGCGCGTGTGCACACGCACACACGCGCACACACATACGCACACGCACACACACACACACACACACAGACACGCACAGACACCCATACACTAGGTTGCAGCCTAGATTATAGAAACTACTACTTACATCATTCACTAAAAACATCCAAGGTATTACATCTTTAAGTGTTAAAAACACATGCATGCAACTTATAGCCTATGAAATGGTATCTCTCCTGATGCCATCTGCCTGCAGTTATGACTCCTTCTCCTTTTGTTTACCCGTGTCCATCCCCCATCACAGTGATCCTCACAAACACCAATATGATGGATAAATGGAAGAGAAGTGTTAAATACCAGGCAGCTTTTCACACAAATCTCTAAGCACATCTATCCATCCGTCTGTCCATCAGTGTATCTACTGATGTGAGATCAGTCAGGGCTGAGGGTGAGACTGAGAGGAGGCCAGGCAGGAGTGGGTGAACAGGCACTCACATACCGCGGTAGCTGGCCTGCTCATGCCAAGGTTGGCTCTGAACACCTCTCCAGTACACACACACACCTCCCAGATATCAACCCAACCACACAATCAACCCAAACACACACACACACACAGTCTTCAAGCATCGTATGTCAGTGCACCTCTTGAGAGCAAATACACATATGCCTCAGAGTTCCAGAGTCACAAAAACATCCAATCTCCCACAGCTCCCACAGGCACAGGCGCACACACACACACAGGCCATGCTCCATCTCAGTCAGTCCCGAGACCACCCCCCCCACACACACACACACACACACTGTCGGGCATCTTGCTGCGTGTTTACTCACTGTATCTGGGCGGGAGCAGGGGGACGGGGAAACAGAAGCGGCCACAGGCCTCCACAGGGAGGTGGACCAGGGCTGCAGATCATACACAGCTGTCACCACGGAAACCAGCCACATCGGGGGGTAAGGGAGTTGGGGATCAGGGTGGGAACGATAGGGTCAGACGCTGGGGAGGATGTAAGGAGCCTGTCCACTGCAGGAACTAGTGGCCTGTTTTAGGGTGACCTGCATCTTTGTGTGTGTATTTCATCTGCCTGTGTAGGACCCCCTCAGGACCGGTTTCAGGGGAGAACTCGCTTAAGGAGTTAACATTATCTTCACCGACTGAAAACATCAAATGTCCACTGCAATATAGGTTTTAACGAAATAAACAGTGGTGCTGGTATCTTCATAAATCAAGTAATTATGCCATGAAGCTATTTAAAGACAACTTTAGCAAATTTCAACTGTCGACTCAACTTTGCATTGGTGCTGCCACTGGAGAAATATATCGCTATTTTGTGACATTTGGAACTGACACCGCAAACAAAGAAGGTTTGAGACGAGACGAGAGACAAGTTCCTGCAGTGGGAGGGTGCCTACAGGGTGAGAATAGAGGGGGATAGAGTCTATGAGACAGCATGCCATACACGCGCACACACACACACACACACACACACAGCACTGGCTACCAGGCCCATACTGGGCCTTCATTATCTAGAACCCAAATCAGCACACACGTGCACACACATACACACACACACACACAATGTTTTTTAGTGGAGAGCAATGCGGGTGGAGCAGGCAGGCAGGAGTGTTCAGAGGTAGGTGTAGTACTGGTAGTAGACGATGGATGATGGAGTGCCGTTTGGATAGCAAAAGAAAATAATAAAAGAGGAAAAAATAAATCTGGATTTCATTTATGCCCCCCCCCCCCTCCTCCTTTTACCGCTTTTGAAGTCCTGCTTCCCTGCTTGTGAGAGCCAAATCAGATTTTCCACAACTCGGTTACTTCAGATAGCGACACACATACACACACATACACACACACCAGGAACTGAGATAAACAGCGTGATCCGCAATATAACCCTTCTCTTGCAATCCATTACAACCCCCTGACGCCAACCCATCAAACTGATTCCCTTCTCCACTCCCCTCTCACACACACACACACACACACACACACACACACACACACACACACACACACACACACACACACACACACACACACACACACACACACACACACACACACACACACACACACACACACACACACAAATGCTGTGTGCACAATTGCAAGCCGACGTCATTTCCACCAACTTGCACACAGATGGCGGGTGTATGGCAACACACCTTCACCTTCCCGTGTGTGTGGGTCCACAGCAGGCCACTGAACCTGATGCCTGTCAATCATGTGGGAAACACAGGCGGAAATACACTACTGCCTGCACTTAAAACTCATCACACACACACGCACACACACACGCACACACACACGCACACGCACACCCACACACACGCGCACACACACGCGCACACACATACGCACACACACAATGAAGTAATGGAGAAGAGGAGAGGAGGGTGGTGTGGTGTAGAGGTGAGACAAGGATAGGAGGGGGAATGGAGAAGAGAGTTGAGGAGAGGGAGAGAATGACGAAAGAAAGACAGAGAAGAGAAGAGAAGAGAAGAGAAGAGAAGAGAAGAGAAGAGAAGAGAAGAGAAGAGAAGAGAAGAGAAGAGAAGAGAAGAGAAGAGAAGAGAAGAGAAGAGAAGAGAAGAGAAGAGAAGAGAAGAGAAGAGAAGAGAAGAGAAGAGAAGAGAAGAGGCAGATAGGATAGAGAGGGTGTAGAAGGAGGGGAGGCGAGAAATAGAGAGGAGGGAAGAGTAGAAATGAAGAGGAGGGTAGGGTTGGGTGGAGAAGAGGAGGGGAGGGGAGAGAGAAGGAAAGAGGTGGTGAAGAGAGTGGGGAGGAGAGAAGAGAGGAGGGGAGGGTAGAGGGGCTCACCACGCTTTCCATTGAAGGGGAAGAAAAGGAAGTGATAGTCACATTCCTATAGGGAGAGTCCCTGCTGCGGCCTAGAAAAGAGGGGAGGGTTTGTGTGTGTGTGTGTGTGTGTGTGTGTGTGTGTGTGTGACTGTGTGTTTGTGTATGACTATGTGTGTGTTTGTGAGAGTTATCGGATCTACTCCCTTATGATGCCAAGAACAATTCATATTTTTTGAATATTAAATGAAACCGTAAGCAAATACCAACACTACTGAGCCCTCCCAATACTGAGCGTGCCAGAGTTTAGCCGTAGACTACTCAGCCGTAGTCTGAGTCCACTGAAAGAGATGAGACGGAACCAGTTTCCCCCGGCTAGACAACATTACTTCACACTTGGAACACCTTCCGTAAACCATAATTGCAACCAAATATGAGATGGTATCTAAATGTCAAACACTGCCTATTCAAATAAGAAACCAGACCACCTCACCAGAGCCACACAGAAACCATTTGCAACAGTAAACAACAAACCCTTTGACCGCTGGCTGGGAAACAAGCCTCAAACACTC
>NW_027468870.1:28926876-28936876 GCF_046254945.1 Alosa pseudoharengus | reverse complement strand
ACTGGACGTGAACCATCATCAACTGACACAACCCATTCCTGCACGAGCCCTGGATGGACATCATCTGGGCACGGTCACTCACATCTCAGCCCCTGTGACAATTCTGCTGTCAGGAAACCACCAGGAGTCCATCCAGTTTCACCTCCTACACTCACCTGGCCAACCACTCATTCTCGGATACCCGTGGCTCCGTCAGCACAACCCCCACATCGACTGGGAGACAGGAACAGTCCGTGCGTGGGGAAGGAGTTGTCACCAGACCTGTTTAAGGGGGGCCACCCTGCCCGTTCACCGGGAGAGATCTGGCGCTACCCCCGACATATCCAATGTTCCGACCTGTTACCACAGCCTGAAAGAGGTGTTCAACAAATCCAAGGCGACATCTCTACCCCCACACAGACCCTATGACTGCGCGATTGATCTCCTGCCTGGCACAGCACCTCCCAAGGGTCGTCTTTATTCACTGTCAGCCCCGGAAAGAAAGGCCATGGAAGACTACATTAATGACTCTCTTGCCGCCGGGATAATCAGACCGTCTTCTTCCCCCGCAGGAGCGGGATTCTTCTTCGTCGGTAAGAAGGACGGTTCTCTTCGTCCATGCATAGATTACCGGGGTCTGAACGACATCACGGTTAAGAATCGCTACCCACTGCCCTTACTTTCGTCTGCCTTCGAACTGCTGCAGGGAGCCACCGTATTCACGAAGCTGGACCTTCGCAATGCCTACCATCTAGTGCGGGTGAGAGAGGGAGACGAGTGGAAGACTGCGTTCAACACATCAACCGGCCACTATGAATACCTCGTCATGCCATTTGGCCTCACCAATGCCCCAGCAGTTTTTCAAGCCCTAGTGAATGATATCCTCAGGGACATGCTAAATACATTCGTTTTTGTGTACCTTGACGATATTTTAATATTCTCAAAGACTCTGTCAGAACACACGCACCATGTCCAGTTGGTCCTGCGCCGCCTGCTGGAGAACTCTCTTTTCGTGAAGGCAGAGAAGTGCGAGTTCCATGCCAAGACCGTTTCATTCCTGGGGTATGTGGTGAACGAGGGCAGCATTCAGATGGATCTCACGAAGGTGTCGGCTGTCACGTCCTGGCCAGTCCCTGAGTCTCGGAAAAAGTTGCAACAGTTCCTGGGCTTTGCGAACTTTTATAGGAGGTTCATCCGAAACTATAGCACAGTGGCTGCACCACTCACGGCGCTAACCAGCACTAAACAACCGTACCAATGGACAGCAGCTGCTGATAAGGCCTTCAATAGCCTCAAGACACGTTTCACTTCCGCTCCCATCCTCCAGATGCCAGATGCAGCAAGGCAGTTTGTGGTGGAGGTAGATGCTTCGGACGTGGGAGTGGGTGCAGTGCTTTCTCAGAGAACAGCCGAGGATGGCAAGATGCACCCCTGTGCCTTCTACTCCCGTCGGCTAACCCCAGCCGAATGCAACTACGACATTGGGAACCGCGAGCTGCTGGCCGTCAAGCTCGCCCTTGAAGAATGGCGGCACTGGTTAGAGGGGTCAAAGGAACCATTCGTAGTGTGGACAGACCACAAAAACCTGGAGTATATCCAAACAGCCAGGAGGCTGAACTCCCGTCAACAGCGGTGGTCTCTGTTCTTTACCCGCTTCAATTTCACGCTCTCCTACCGCCCGGGATCTCGCAACATCAAACCTGATGCCCTTTCCCGGATGTTTCAGAAGGACGAGACCACCGCCATGCCCGCCCCCATTCTTCCCAGCCACTTTGTCGTAGCGGCCCTCACCTGGGAGATCGAGAAGCAGGTCATGGAGGCGCTTCGGAACCAGCCAGGCCCAAGCACCAGCGCCCCCAACCGTCTGTTTGTTCCAGCAAACCTCAGGTCACCTGTGATTCAGTGGGGGCACGAATCCCGTCTGGCCTGTCATCCCGGCATCACTCGCACCCTTCATCTGGTCCGCCAGCGGTTCTGGTGGCGGCGGATGAGACAGGATGTCCAAGAATTCATCCGAGCTTGTCCCACTTGTAACCGAAACAAGACCCCCAACCAGCCTCCTGCTGGGTTGCTGCAACCCCTACTCGTACCCAAGCGGCCCTGGTCCCACGTTTCACTGGACTTTGTTACGGGTCTTCCGCCCTCTGACGGACACACAGTCATCCTTACCATTGTTGACCGCTTTAGTAAGATGACCCACTTCGTGCCTCTTCCTAAACTACCCTCTGCTAAGGAGACCGCCCAGGTGGTCCTGGAACATGTGTTTCGTATCCATGGCCTACCCCAGGATATAGTGTCAGACCGGGGGCCGCAATTCTCTGCAACCTTTTGGAAGGAGTTCTGTCATCTCCTTGGGGCCACCGCCAGCCTATCATCTGGATTCCACCCGCAGTCAAACGGCCAAACTGAACGCATGAACCAGGAGCTGGAGAAGGCACTGAGGTGCGTGGCCTCCCAAAATCCCCGGGCCTGGGCTCAACACCTGCTCTGGGTGGAATATGCCCATAATTCACTCACCAGTTCCGCCACCGGGCTCTCCCCCTTTCAGTGTGTCTACGGGTATCAACCCCCACTGTTTACCAGCCAGGAGGCGGATGCCACCTGTCCGTCTGCTCTTGCGTATGCCCGCCGCTGCCGCCGCACTTGGGCCCAGGCTCGCACTATGCTCCTGAAGTCTGGAACCAGCTACGCCGTCGGTGCCAACCGACGGAGGGCCCCAGCACCTACTTACCGGGTTGGTCAGAAGGTCTGGCTGTCTGCCCGGGATCTGCCGCTGCGGGTTGAATCACGAAAGCTGGCCCCTCGCTTCATTGGTCCTTTTCCTGTGCAGAAAGTCATCAGTCCAACGGCGGTTCGGCTTCAGTTGCCCACTTCCATGCGGGTCCATCCCACCTTCCACGTCTCCAAGGTCAAGCCGGTCCATGAAAGTCCCCTGGTCCCTGCATCTCCGCCGCCGCCTCCTCCGCGCCTCTTAGATGGCGGTCCGGTCTTCACCGTCCGGCGGCTGCTCCGCTCTAGGCGACGGGGTAGGGGTCTCCAGTACCTCGTTGACTGGGAGGGATATGGTCCGGAGGAGAGGACCTGGATCCCGGCCAGGAGGATAGTGGACCGGACCCTCATCACTGACTTCCACCGACTACATCCTGATCAGCCTGCAATCCGTAGGGGCCGTCCCAGAGGGGTCCCTAGCCGTCCTGCCCGCCCGGCTTCCTGTCCTGTGCCTGACCCTGATCCTGTCTCAGTACCTGTCCTGTCTCCCGACCGTGACCCTCCAGCTCCTTCTGAGGATGAGGAGGTTCACTCGGACCGCTCGGAGGAGTTCTGACCCGCCGCCTGCTCCCCTCCACCCTCCCGGCATGATGTTGTTCTTGGGACTTCTGGGGCCGTCCCTTAGGGGGGGGGTCCTGTCATGAGCATTCTCTCTCCCTGGTAACAACCTTAATTGAATTCAATTCTCTGCCACTCTGCTCACTCTCTCTCTACTCTGCCTAACGAGCTCCACCTGGCTCTGCCCCACTCTGCTCTAATTACTCTGCCAGCTGCACTGCATTTCTCCACTAACCTCTCCCAGTATATAAAGCCCTGTTTTTCAGCCAAGCCCTGTCAGATCGTCTTCAAACCTGGACCAGTAACCTGCCTGTCTGTCTACTCTCTGACTCCTACCTGTGATTCGGATCCATTCTTGACTGCCTCCCTGTTCTACTGCCCCGGTTATCCCGACCTGCCTTCCGGATCTTCTCGATTACTCTCCGATCTTCAGCCCCCCCGGTAACTCGAATCTGCCTTCTGTCTCTCACCACGTTTAGTGCCTAGCCCTGGTCTGTACTACTGCCTGCTGTTCATCTTGCTGTTGTGTGTGTGTTCCCCCAGGCCTCCGACCACCAGACGAGTGAGCCCAGACGCGTCACCACCCTCAGCCCGAGACGCCGCTCGATCACTGGGGGACACACACACTCAGTACCTTGGACTGGAACCCCTGACACCCCTGGCACTCCTAGCACCCCTGGAACCGGAACCTCCAAGACCTCACGATTCTCTCACTCCTCTTCCCCCCCTGAACCCTTCAATAAAAAGACTCTGAATTTGAACTTGCGCTCTTGGGTCGTCTTCTGTCCGTGACACCTCCATCAGGACGTCTTGGCTGTTTTCCCTCCTAGTCTGGGCAGCAGGTCGGAGATAATCAATCGCCCTGGGTGGGGGTGCGACCGCCAGGACGGAGCAGAGGTATGAGACAGTTAGCTGCGTTTATGAGGATGACTATGGGCTTTTATACACCTCGTTTACGGCCAACGCTGGAGGGCTGTGAGATGGATGATGGGATAGAGAGAGGGGTGGGGGCGGGCGGGGGGGGGGGGGGATGACTAACACAACATTTGGTAAATCAATTGTCTGGGACACATGGTTATGGCTAACGCGCCAAAACGCTTAAAAATAAAAAATCATATTCCACAGATGCTGGCGTGAAATGGACAATATAAATTTGACGAGCAGCCACTATTTCAGTCTTGGAATGCATACATTCACTGATTGAAGATTACATAGTGAGGCAGCAGCACATTCATTCTCAACTGCACCACCGTGCATTGCACATTTATTTGAGTAACTCATAAAGAATTAAGGCTTTCAAATGAATTTGGCTAACCAGAAGCATGCCAGCGCAGGTGGTAAAGGTAATCTCCTCTTAAAGAGAGTCAAAGTCACTTAACTTTATATATTTTTACATCTTTCGCTGATTGTAAAAAATGTGTTTGATTCAGTGTCAAAATGGTCTTTTAACAACTCTTTCATTGCTACCATTTATTCTATTCACTAATTAACTATTATTCATATAACAAATATGACTCAAAGCTAATGCCAAAGTTAATCCCACGTGCTATACAACACATGTCACATCAAATGGAGTGAGGGCTTCAGATTGAATGGGGAGAACAAGCTGCAGGCCAGAACAGGAGATGGACGTCCCCTCTTCAGCCATTTGGTTCTTGATAAGCGCTCCAGTCTGGGGCTTGTGGTCTGGTAGGAAGCTAGCTGGACTAGCAGAGCTCCACTGGAAGCAATTAGTCAGGTTGAGCTTCAAAGCGGCCCCGTCCCTGTCTGCTTAGGCCCGGGTCCATGTTTGCTCCTGAGCAGTGGGCCCGGAGCCGAGGCACCGGGGATTAGGAACACAATGCAACGTGGAGACGCCGCCACGACGGTTCAATCATTAACCACTCTGTCCTCCTCTCTCTCTCCCCCTCTCCCGCTCTCTCTTTGAAAGCAGGGATAACACAGTGGAGGAGTGCCGCAGCCCTGGTCAAACACAACTGGCCTTTATCAATCAAACGGGTTTCCAAACAATGCCCCCTAACAACCCACCGACCCGGCACTCACACCAAACAAAGGAGGTGGGCTGAAACAAACAAACACAAAAAAAACTCAATCCATCCTCCAGCAATCCTCCAGAGAGCAAGTGACACTGTGGGAACCTTAAAAGCTACATTTACAATTTAAAGACATATATTTGATGCCTTACAAAGACTTTAATATCCAATCCGAAATGTTCATCTTGATATAAAAAAAATATACAAATCTCTAAAAATCCACTTAATTGTTCCCATTACACTTAATCATTTTAGGCTGCATGTTTACTGCACGCGTACAGCTGCAATCAGTAGCCCATTGGTGTGAGTTTCAAGTGCACTTTGCGAGGGTTTACTGAGTGAGTGAAGTACACTGTGAATGGATTTACTTCATGAGAGTAACCAGATGTGCACCGATAAACATCTGCACTGTAGATTCTTCAGAGTGCATCACTGATAAGTGCTTACGTCAATGTTTAGATGCACAATATCAAGGGGCCACTGGGGATTTCAATGTATATAAAGTGCTTTAGTTCAACTGTAAGCATATTCATTCATTCATTCGGCCATGCATTTATTCATTTATTGCAGCCAGTGGGGATTTTAAGGTTTTTTTAATTTTCAAGTGTGTGCATGTATATAATGTATGCATTTAAGGTGTTCATTCATGCATACGATGACTCATGTATTCATTTGCTGGTTACCTGATCAATTATTTCATTGATGGCGCGTGTGTGTGTGTGTGTGTGTGTGTGTATTTACCCTTCTTCTGTAGCTGCATCTTCTCCTTGTGCTGCGTGTCCATCTCTTTGGCCAGCTCCTTCCTCTGCCTCTCCAGCTCACTCCGCAGGACGCTGATGCGCAGGTGCCTGCACTCGCGCTCTTTCTTCTGCTGGGACAGCGAGAGAGAGAGAGGGAACACGTGAGCGAGGGAGTGAGGGAGTGAGGGAAGGAGTGAGTGAGGGAGTGAGTGAGGGAGTGAGAGATACAAAGAGACGCATAGTTGATGACCTCCTACACTTATGCTCTTTCTTCTGTTGGGACAGGGAGAGAGAGAGAGAGAGAAAGAGAGAGAGAGAACACGTGATCGAAGGAGTGAGGGAAGGAGTGAGAGACACAAAGAGACACACAGGTGATGTGCAGATGCCTGCACTTCCGTTCTTTCTTCTGCTGGGACAGAAACAGAGAGAGAGAGAGAGAGAGAGGAGAGAACTAACAAAGTGACAGAGTGTGAGTGAGTGACTGAGTGAGTGACAGAGAGATAAACAGGGAAAGAGTGCACAGAGTGAGTGACAGAGAGACCCAAACATAGAGTGGCAGAGAGAGAGAGAGAGAGAGAGAGAGAGCGCTAGAGTGCCCAGAATGAAACACGTGCTCTTCTCCAAAAACCTTGTGCTTTTCATTACCCAAAGTGCTTTGCCCCTGTTCGCGCTGGCCTTGTTCAACCCCAGTCCTGCCGCTGCTACCACGGTTGCCGGCGCATAGTCAAATCAGCTGATGAATAATTCACTCCACGCCTCCCCACTCTCAGCACTGGCCTCACCATAAAGAGCAAACCAGGCTGGCTCCCAAAAACGCCTTCCAACGATTTGAGGCATCGGGGAATCAATAAACACCCTTGAACAGAACAAGCGGCCTCTTTTAAA
This sequence comes from Alosa pseudoharengus, assembly GCF_046254945.1. Taxonomy (NCBI): domain Eukaryota; kingdom Metazoa; phylum Chordata; class Actinopteri; order Clupeiformes; family Clupeidae; genus Alosa; species Alosa pseudoharengus. The sequence goes on along the minus strand of NW_027468870.1, from coordinate 28,929,912 downwards.
ACGGTATTTGGGGGGGGGGGGCATGGACGTGGGGCAAGGTCGACAAGGGTCTGGTAACGGAGGAGTTCCCAAACCACACCAGTGGCATGAGAGTACCACCCGCGTTTGGTGGTCTACTGGTCAGCCCGCTCACGGGCCGGGTGGGAGAGAGGCACGAAACAAAACATGCTGGCAGAGAAGGGAATATCATTATGGCGGGGAGAGGGAGGGAGGCAGAGAGAGGGAGAGAAAGGACGAAAGAGGAATTTGGTATTATGGAAATCGGTAGGGGTCCTGGAGCTCGACTGGCGCCGGCTACAACCCGATCGGGGAAGATCACATTCGATTCCCGCAGCCGGGGCGGTGGTTGATAAAATGTCACGGTACTTTGAAGTGTTTCATGAGATGGCGTTCTGTTTAGCTCCTCAGGATCAAAAAGACCCAGCTAAACGTCTTAATGTTTCGCGTTTGTAGCGGAGAGGAACAAAAGAAAAGGGGACATCCATATTTATGTGGGTAAACATGCTCAAGATTAAAAGACGTAAAACAGGCCCCAAAACAACACAACACACAGAGTTGGTGGTAAAGGGCTACAATGTGGATTCATTTTACAGAAGGTTTGTGAAGGTTTGTGTGTGTGTGTGCGTGTGTGCGCGTGTGTCTTGAGGGAGTATGTGTGTGCAGCTACTCATTTGGCAAGAGCGAACTTGACATTTTTAATATAGCAGGTTGAAATAAATGAGCAGTCTGCTGTCTGTGAATAGAGGGGGGCGTCCAACAGGCCTGAAATAGACCTTCTGCCACCCAGAGCGAGCCTTCCACAAAGCCACTACAACAACACAGGGGAGGATTTCTTAAGGTATTAAAGTGTCACTCAAAAGCAGTTTTATTTCTCTAAAGACATCTAGGAGTGGGGGAAAAGGGAGACAAAAGAGCTTTTGACAATTGACAAATTTGGTATGAGAATATGTTTCAAGATAAACAGAAAAGCCATGTTTCCTCCTACCCTTTACAGGCGTCTCTACATTCAGCACCAAGTCTATTTAAGCAGGCCTTTTATCTCACCAGGAACAGAGAAAAGAGCATAATTTTAAAAAATTATATTTTTTTTCATTTATATAGTGCCATTAACAATTGACGTTGTCTGTCTCAAGGCATTTTACAGAGCCACAGCTATAAAAAAACTCTTCCACGTCAGTGCGTGCGCTTCTGACTGGACAGAGTGTCCCGTTTGATCACTGCCCAAACACCCTCCCTCACTCCCTCACACGGTGCCAGTTCAGCTAGCATGCGAGTCAGCATCATAAGACCGAGGCGTCGTCGTGACAACCTAAGGCCTTATCAGACACAAGTCTCCTCTCTCTGAGACACCATTCTACTCTGTCCCACTGAACGCCAATGAACACTTAATCCAATGATGTGTGCGAGAGCACCAGAGTCGAGTGTTATTTGTTCCCAATGCCAGATAGGACAGGGCAGTTTGAAGGTAAAGGTCAGGGGCGGTACTAAGATTTGTCTGGGTTCACCCAGGCTACACGTTTCCACCAAGTTTTATGAAAATCGGGCCTAAGTGAACCACACCAAAAACATAACCTCTTTGGTGGAGGTAATAATATAACGGTAGGAATGAAAACTAGAACTGCTAATTAGAGGTAGCCTAATGCCTGGTAAATGAAAAGCACCCCTGGCATGGCACCCCACACACACACACACACACACACACACACACACACACACACACACACACACACACACACACACACACACACACACACACACACACACACACACACACTGTGTGCCTGTGAGGAGTCCAGCGAGACATGCTGCGCTGCTGCTGACAGCTCGGGCCGAGCCAACAGAAACATCAGCGGCAAGTCGTTCATCACGTCACCTCGCATCCCATAATATCCCGTAACATCCCGTCAAACGACTCCTCCAGAGTCTCCCCTTTATCTGTCTGCACAGCAGCAGCAGCAGCAGCAGCCCTCAAGCCTCAGCTCAGAGCCCCCGCGTCCACCGCACCGCGGGAGGGATGGTGCGTGGGGCCGGTGGGGCCGAGAGAGGAGGCAGGGAGTTCAGTTGGGAGCGGAGACGAGACAAGAGGTGGGAAAAGGCGGGAAAAGGGAAGGAAGTGGATGAGCAGGTGAGTCTGGCCACTGTGGTCAGAACATCTCCTCATTCAACACTATATAGCGCACGTGATATAGTGACTGAGTTTGATGCTCTGGACACAGGCTATATGTAAGGGTGTTGTTATTGACTGTTGCAGTAATGAGTGTGTGGGTGTGTGAGTGAGTGAAAGAGAGAGAGAGAGAGAGAGAGAGAGAGAGAGAGAGAGAGAGAGAGATGGAGGCCGATATAGTGAGAGTGTGGGATAGAGTGTAGATGAGTAGGAGCCTTCTTTTGTCAACTAAGCTGTGCGATATCATCCCATGATTGGCTATCCTAATCCACCTCTATGAGGGCTAATGTGACCTGCATCTCATCAGCCTTCCACAGCCCTCAGATCGGACCTCCTCCAATCCACACACAGGAATTTCAACCTCATTATCCAGTGAGGGGAGAAACAGGCAGCTGTGACTCCAGCAGTGACACACACACACACACACACACACACACACACACACACAGTCAGAACATGGACGCAATTGTCTGTCTGACATAGCAGGTTGTTTGTATTGATATCCATCAAACACATCTGACGACTTGGCGACTTGTAAACTGTAACAGGCTACCTACCTATTGACTAACAGCGCCATGTTGAGAGGGGGGAGGGAGAGAGAGAGAGAGGGAGAGATGGCGATCTGGGCAAGATGAAAGTGAGCGAGGCTTATCGACCATGTTGTGAGCTCTTTGTAGTAGCGAGCGCTGAGGGTGTGTGTGAGTGACTGAAGGTGAGGGCCTGATAGCGAGCGCTGTGTGTGTGTGTGTGTGTGTGTGTGTGTGTGTGTGTGTGTGTGTGAGGGCCAGATAGGGCCTCCATGCTGCAGTGCTGGCTGTGGCCCTTATGCAGCAGGAATGCGGCCCTCGCTGCTCGCGTGTTAACCACTTCTG
>NW_027468870.1:28804376-28924376 GCF_046254945.1 Alosa pseudoharengus | reverse complement strand
CACCATGTTGACTCATCCCTGTCATGCCATTGCTCAACTATTCTATTGTTTTGTACTGTCAGTCCAGTGACCAAAGTGCTTCCCATGCCTTAACGAAAGGAAAGAAAAAGAGAGAGGGAGAGAGAGAGAGAGAGAGAAAGGGAGAGAGAGAGAGAAGGGGAGAGAGAGGGAGAGAGAGAGAGATCTGTCCAAGGGTCACTGTCGGAGCAGATCCCAGCTCTGGCCGGAGTTGAAACCACGCCGGCATCTTTTTCCCATTAGCCCTTCAGAGATGCACGGCACACAATCAGCGGCATCAGCTCGCTCCACTCCAAAGAGACAGGACCTCAAATGTCTTTGATTCTCTCTTTTTTCCCCCCTCCCGTCTCCACTGCTCCAAATGAAAAGAACAGACGGAATGAGTTCATGGTGACAGACTTACTGCCACGACTCCAAACAAATGAATACGCCGAAAACAGGGATGGGAAGGAGATACCGAGGTTGGCCATTTCACGTGCCGTAAATTTTGTTTGCCGAGAGCTTCAATTGTGTGGATGCGGCTCTGAGGATACTGATACATGTGGAATACTGATACATGTGGAATACTGATACATTTTGTTTGTTTTGGTTTTTGCTTGTTCTCTTTACGACTCCCCACTCTGCTGTTCCAGCATTTAGGGTCATTACTGCAGGAGTCTTTAGACATTTTGGACAGATTTACTGATATTCTTTTTTTTTTTTTCTTCTTCTGGGAATCATGTTATGGACTAAAGAAATGCAAATGCTGCATTCACCTAACTAATATTATTATAAATATTATATAATAAACCTACAGTACCACATATCTATGAAAAAATCACAAGACAGACTATAAAGATAATCAGGCAAACAAAAACACATGCAAAAACAATGGACTAGAAAAGGTCTGCATGAGTGCGATCCATGCCACTCCCTATAAGGATCATAGGGTGTCTATGCCAAGCCAGACTCTAAATCAAATCATTCATGTTGTAATTCTATTGTGTTGTTCGAGACGGGTCCTGTGGGAAGTTCAGCCTTCATAATATTTCCTAGACGCCCATATGATGCAGCATTGTCCTGGCATTATGATAATGAGAACCAACAGCCAGAGTGACATTCAGCACTAAACAGCTCAGATCCTGGAAAGAACCCCATATTCAGCAATTTGCAGTGTCTGTAATTATTACCTTTAATATAATATTATAACATGCACTTTTTTCCTTCTCCACTAATTTCATACCAAAATGATTTTCTCTCTGTCCGACATGTATAAAATATGGAACCAAATGCGTGCAATGGAATACTGTGGTGTCCCCCAGACCCTGGTAAATGTAATGTCAAGAACAAATCAAATTTAATGGAGAACTAGAGTCCAAACCCTGATCAAATTCTGTTCCCTCCCCCTTTAGCGCAGTCACCCCCTGATCTGCCAAGACTCACAATTTGGGTAGCAGGAGCCGCAGATTGCAGGGTTCCCACGATTTTAGGGTCGGACTCGGAACGCCTAATGGAACCGCAAGAGTGTAGCTTCAGGCACTTAGAGAGATGAATAATCCCATGTTGATGACAGAAACCTCGGACATGCCTTAGGCCTAGCTACCAGCTCCATGACCATATGGCACGTACTACCAGTGATGACCTATTCTCTGACTCACGGCCATGAAAGAATAGCACTGTGTTGGTGACGATATAAACGGTCGACGTTCCAAGTATCCAGTGAAGTGAAGCTAAATGACTGTCTATTCTGGCCTCACTTCTTGTCTCAACCACATTTTATGTGGACTTTCATATAGTTTTACTTATAGTTTTATGGTTAAACAGAACAACCCACTTCATATTTGTGGTTCAGGTTTGCATCTCACTAGACACACAGTGAGCAATGGCAGAGTGACAGCTATGGAACTGACAAGGGCCAGGAAGGAGGAAGAGACATACTGAAAGCTTATTTAGCCAGAGATCTGCTTCCACTGAGGGAAATACCAATGTTTGCATGACAGCCAGAGAGAGAGAGAGAGAGAGAGAGAGAGAGAGAGAGAGAGAGAGAAATGAAGAAAGAAAGAAAGAAAGAAAGAAAGAAAAAGAGAGCGAGAGGATGAAAGGTGTGATTTTATTCTTTTGAGTCAGCAATAAAAAACCACACACATGCACTCTTCCCTCCATCTGTCCATCCCACCCTTTAAAAAAAAAAAAAGCATCTTCACATGATCTCGTGGCGCTAACGCGTTTGACCCTTTAGCACTTCTAAGGGCGTAATGTGGCCTAGCCTATTCCTGGCATCCATCATGTCACGACTTGCCCCGGGGCTGGGCTCATTCCACCCTCAACCCTCACAGAGTTGGGGCTGAACGGAGGGAGTGGAGGCAGCGTTTTCATTCACGACGGCTCAGCTAATTTCACCCCTCGTTTCGCCTCATCAGAACACACTAGAAGCAGTCCGATAAGCGCCAGTGACTGTCGGCTCGTCACGATACCGCTTTGACAGGCCAAGACTTACACCGATGTTCAGATGCGTCAGGTGTTCAGGGGCGAGGTTCGGCGGAGATTTGATGGCTTCTGGCACTAACAAGGATGCAGGAATCTGATATCGGCACGTCACGAAGATGAGCCGCGGTTATCTGCGCGTCCACCTTCACGCAAGTCTGCCGCCTTATCAGCTCCAGCTGTCTGGGACGAGTGCTACCCTCAGCCTCCAGCAGCCAAACGGGCAGTGGATAGTTAGAGCCGGACACGTACCTACTGGCACACTGAACGCAGAGAGAGGGGGAGAGTTAAGAAAGAAAGAAAGAAAGAAAGAAAGAAAGAAAGAAAGAAAGAAAGAAAGAATGAATGAATGAAAGAGAGAGAGATCTTCAGGTGCCAAAGGTAAAGGGTAAAAGGGTGCCTCTGTACTTCAAGATATTCTGATGACTCTACAGAAGAGTGGAAGAGGAAAGAGAAACTCTTCAATTAGCCCATGTCTTCCATTCATTTAGGTCTACTTGAATTCTACACGTCAGGCATAGTGGGCACACATGGCTGTGTGTACGCATACATTTGTGTGTTTACGATGACTGCCAATACAAAATGGTCGACGTAAATATTCAGTCTTGTTTGTGTGCAACACAACAGCTCCAGCAACTAACAATCAGCATCATCAGTGAAGACAGATGTGTCCGTTGGCATGCAGAGATAAAGCTGGATATAAACAAGCCAATCAGTGGAAACAGAAGATTGCATCCTCGGCCAACTTGGACAATATAGGGGGGTGGGTGCATTTAGGAGGAAGACTGTACAAGATGTCCAAAGTACTTAGGTTTGCTGCATTAAATAGCATACCATAAGCAGATTTGTTTGGAAAACACATTAGGCTATTTATTCCATATAATCAGAGTATAATCACAGAAAGAATGACTTGTAAGAAAACACAGAACTGGCAGTTACAATCTATACATGTTTCTCTCCACACCAATTTATTTTCATCAGCTTTGAATGTGTGGGTCACGGTCACCTTTCTGGGATACTAATAAACTAACCCTGAAAACACAATAGTGGAAATATACATCAGGTAAGAAGAAGGGCATTTAGCATCAAGTTGCGCTTCAATATGTCCTCGATTCTGTCTCTCAAAGATGTTTTCAATTGAATGTGCACTTAAAAATATGAACGGTAACATCTGCTTTGTGCAACAAAGTAGTTCTGAAGACATGATTGATCGCATCAATCAATCTGAATTTGTCATGAGAACTAATAAAAAACATTTCAAAGATATTTACAGAAACAAAACCAGGAAACCAAACAAAAATGCTAACGCCTAGTTGGGTTGAGCAGCAGGCCGAAGCCTTAGAATAGAAACACAGATAATTCAGCAGCATCGACCCTAGAAACAGGGAATGTCAACACTCTCACACTGTTCCCATTCTGCTGCCCAAACATCTGCCTTGACATGGAGACCAGATAAGATTGTCACTCTGATGGAAATTTCTCAGGGATGGGGAGGGGGCGGGTGTTTAGGGGGTTACACTTCCTCTCCATCTCTCCACACTCCAAGAGAGAGACGACGACGACACCTATTTACGCAGCAGACTTTATTTAGAGAGTTGGCGGGGGGGGGGGGGGGGGGGAAGGGGGGGGTGTATCAAACAACCACCACCCACACTCCATCCCACCACTAAACACAGACGACACTGATGGTCCAATGGGAGATAAAAGAGCAGCTTCCTGAGGCATGCCTGGCAGCACAAAGGGGCAATGTCACTCACAACCAAAACAACAAGTTCATGGGGTTCACTGACCCACATTCACTGACACACAAACTACAGTATGTTGTGATTCTACCTATAGTGAGTCGCTTTGGGGAAAAAAAAATATTGTGACTACACTGTTCATCACGGTACACTCCAATTACACTACATCCAACACTCTACACTATGCTGTGATAGCTATAAGTCACTTTGGATCGGTCATTGGCTGATTACAATGCAGACATCCACCAGAGAAGGTCATCTGTGATCTCCGGTTTGTGTCACGCTCTGTATGACCGAGACAGTTCGGTTAGTGTGCTCAGCGTTGACTGCTGTTAAGACTCGATGACGTTACGAGAGAGAGAGAGAGAGAGAGAGAGAGAGAGAGAGAGAGAGAGAGAGAGAGAGAGAGAGACAGAGGGAGAAACCTGAAGCTCGGAGACGAGCAACTAACGCACATGCCTGATGAGCAATCAGCTCCTGCGATCCCAGAGGAATGCACTCTAGATGAGAGCAGGGAGATTAAGGGGCCGGAGGGCTGCGCTCTCATCTTCTCGCCTGGGCTTCGGCAAGCTGAGGATGGGGAAGAGACACTTGCTGAAGCGTGACCACACTCCAAACACGTCGTCAAATGCAGAGGCCTTTGCACTAAACACTGTGGAGAGTTACTGGCAGCTTGGCACAGGTCCACAGCACAACATACCAGTTGGCGAGACTTATAATCATGAAATAATTACCGACATGCAACATGTCTTAGAAGGGGAAAAGAGAGTGTTCACATTTTAAAATGGAAAACAATAGAAGTTCAGAGATCAGAGATGTTCGCTTCACTTATAAGAAAATAATAATTACTGACATGAAGCACATCTCCTATGATGAGGAACAGAGAGTAGGCCTCTTCTCTTCACATGCGACAAAAAGAAAAATGAAGAACAGAGACTCAGAAGTTCCTTGAGACAACCCTAAGCTCTCAAACTGCCACAGGGTTGGTGTTGTTATGATACCTTCCTGTGGTAAGGTAGAAACTAAACAACAATGTTCAACACCTACTGGGGGTCTAGGGCCAAGTTTGTTTTTCCACTGGGCGAAGACGGCCATCCCAGGCCTCGGGGAGGGGTGAGGAGGACGAGTGGTGGTGAAGGTGGTGGCCCCTCTCCGGTGGGGCCGATGAGGGCTCAATCTGGATAAACCTGAACCTCCTAATCCAGAACCTCTGAATGCTTTGGTTGCCGAGGAAGCAGGGTAGCCGGGCAACCCACCGCCTCAGGGAAGGGTGCTAAGGTAGAGGAAGGACTTAACGCCTCTGTGCATTGGGTCACACCTTCACTCTACAGCCTTGACACACACTCCACACACTATATACACATATACACACACACACACACACACACACCTTCCCGTTTGCGTGTGTGTGTTGTTGCTCTGGGCTTAAAGAGGAAATCATGAGCTGAAAGTGTTGAGCAAACAGATCCAATTTCACCTCATCTGAAAGTTGTTCTCATAAATCAACCAATTAACCAGTCTAGTGCAAACTAACAGGATGTTTTTAGCCTTTCTGATGACAAACAAAATGGCTGACTGGATTCACAATGCTCTGGTTGTTTCATCTTCCTCACAAGTTATATTAATAGAAAGATGATAAATAGATACTTTACTCAATTATTTTTTGAGTTATTGAAAAATGTAAACTATAAATTGAAGCCAAAACTACCAATAAATTAAGAGTTTACACATTCTTCAAGAATCACTGAACCAAACATCATACTGGGTGGAGTAAAACTAACACTCTAAATGTACATGTTAACTAATTAAGCAATAAGCCCCGACAGGCCGTAGGTTACACTGATTCTACAACAGCTAAGGGGCGTTGTTAGGCACGACGCGCTAGCAGAGTGGCTTATTGCTTTTCTAAAACTGTTACTATAAATACCTGGCAAAGTTTCAAAAAGTAAAGGCACAGCAACTAGAAATATAACAAGTTATTCCATAGATAATCATTCTTCCGCCAAGAAATATATTTCCTCTATCTGAATGGTTGCCAAGCAATGTCGAGACGCAGCTACTTTTACTTTTGTATCGAGTTATGGTAGCGTAATATACAACGAAATGCGGTCAAGGTGTGTGTTTATGCTGCATTTTACAACGGCATCGAACGTGATTCAGTCAATCACAATCAAGGACCGGAACTATCAGTTTTAGAACTAATAAATAATCAACTAGCCCTAACCCTGACCAATCATACCTCAGATATAATTTAAATAAACGCTCATAAAGAAAGAAAGAAAGAAAGAAATACATATTTACAGTACATCAGTAAACATACATAAAGAAAGGAGAATGGAAATAAATAACAGATACAACATTCAATCATATGCATACATGCACAATATTACAGGCCTACTGTTAAGGATAACCACAAATAAAAGTAAAACTGAGCGGCACGTGCCAAAGTCATCTAACTAGTTAGCCGCAAGAGGGCTGACCTCAACCCTGCTCTCCTGAGACTGATGGCTCTTATGACAAAAGTAATGTTTCTCGTTTTGCTAAATGACTCGTTTTAAATGAATAGACTCAAGATGTGTCTCCTTCTCTTCTCTCCCGGACAGTCATGGCTCCTCTCTTCCCAAGTGCATCCCCCCCCCCTTTCGTCAGGATGAGTGGAACAGACAGCTCGATCACTGACAGCTTCCCTTCGCCATGGCCCCAAAGCAGCCACAACAGCCAGGATAACAACAGCAATTAGCCCTGCTACGCCAAAATACGCCGCTTTCAAGCGCCCACAGCTGCATTCCCGCTCACAGACATACCAACATGAGCGCGGGAAGCACTCCTGTCACAGAGCTAACTGTCCCCCAATTTAGTCATCACGGCCACGTTTTATGTGGAGAGAGGGGATAGATTACAACATGCTTCTGAGGTTGTCCTTGGTTCATTCTCTTGTACACTGTGTGTGTGTATTCACTGAAATAACAGGGAATGGGACATATGTCTAATTAGAAACAAAAGGGGATAAATAGGACTCCGCTGGAGAGGGAATGGTGGAGAGCCACGGCAAAGAAGAGGGTTTGCTTTATGACGACCGGACTGACCTAAACCAATGCCCACACCGCAAGTGTCTGCGTAGGAAGGATTTAAGAGAAGCAGAGCATCTGTGAACGTCTGTGCTCTAAGGTCTGAGCTCGCAACAGGTGAGCGTTCAGCCTCAGAACCTCCTGTGGTGTTTGCGTGCGTGTGCCAGTGTTCTGTGTCCAGCTATAACGCCAGGTCCCCTCAGTTGTTTTTGCAATCTCATTCGGGTCACAATCAACACAACTTGAACACAAATCAATACATGGTGAAATGTTGCCACCTAGTGGTGCAAACAGGTAGTTATTGGTGTTAAGACACCCCATGCTCTCACATAGTTCTGCAACAACTGAGGAAGTCTACAAGCCGTCAGAGCGTCACAAAATCCTTAACATGCATTGGGATTGCTTTCTTCCTGTCCTCATCAGCCATCTGCTAGTATCGAAAAACATAATAATGCCCCATCTGTCCCTCGTGGCTCATGTAACAGGATGCAGCACAACAAGACAGTTGGGAGTGAAAGTGCTGATTGTGCACTCTCTGGTGGACAGTGGAGGGACTGCAAGGCAACAGCAGAAAAAACACCTAGATGACTCAGCAGGCAGGTGTAGACTGCGGTCACTGGGTTAATATGGGGTCAGGGGTCTTCCACACACTGAGAGTGTCTGTGCACAAGTGTAGTATACTGCACAGCAGATGTTTTCACTAGTTAACGATCACGCACCTGTGAAGCTCTTACCTCAGAAGTGAGAAGACGCTGTAGGAGTTTCGCACAGAGCTCTGGTCCACCTGAAGCAAGCTGTTCTTCTTCCTCTCTGAGTGATCCTGTCACAGTGACACACACACACACACACACACACACACACACACACACACACACACACACACACACACACACACACACACACACACACACACACACACACACACACACACACACACACACACACACACACACACACACACACACACACACACACACACTTTGATTCAGTTTCATCTTAAGAAATATACCTGAGGACCCAAACTCACCAGGATAATAACACACAAGAAGAAAACAGGGAAACTCTGTCTGCCATTTGGTAGGATATACTCAACACTTAACCCCTAAGTAAGTATCATTATGACAAACGTTGGAAAAGTGTCTGAGTGCAGGATGTGTTGCTGATAAACAAACAGCTCTCCACAACAGTACTCTGGGCCCAGGTTTACATCACTGCTACATCATGTCTGCTAAAAACAGGAGGATGAGCTCACAACAGTCCCAGGAAAACACAGCGGTGCCACCAGCTCTCGTCTACTGAGAGCTTCTGTGAACCTCAACAATGTTGATGACAATTCAAACAAACAAGCGCTGTCCGAACCATAGCTCAGGATGCTGAACTACACTCAATCAACATGACCTTTACTTCCATTTACTTTCACTCCACAGGGTACGTGGGGTGGGGGTGAAAGAGGACTGCGGCCAAGTGCGGAAACAGTGGTCATTTAACCTGGGCTTTCATGGGTGATATTAGACTAAAAAAATACATCCCAATATTTCATGGGATTTGTCATATGATTACCATTGACTAGTATATTCTTGGCCACAAGTCACATCAGCTTACAGACATGAGAGCCATGTAAACACAGACATTGATCCAAAGGTAAAAATTCATCCAAACCATCATCAGTAATTTTTCCACACCAAGGTTTGAACTCGGCCTTCTACCATGCTTGCTCTCATTCTACACCTGAGCAGTTGTCCACGTTGTAGCACATATGAAAACAGGGCATCAACTAATATCTTAGTATCATGGGGAGAAAATCTACCTGTAAACTATAGCACGATATGGGACATCCCTAATAATAGGACCACAACACCAAAGAGCGTTGTTAAACATTCTCAGCACATACTCAGCCATAACCACAGCACTTTTTCAGCAGGAGGTTTATAATAGGACTCTATAGACAAGCCAATCAATAGCACTAAGTGATCTAAGAGAGTTTAAACTCAACTAGAAGCTAAGGAATGATGCCATGACAGCGTGTTTGGGTTATACTGTCAAGCCACTGCATAAGTAGGGTATGTTTGTGTGTGTTTGTGTGTGTGTGTGTGTGTGTGTGTGTGTGTGTGTCTGTCTGTGTGTGTGCGTGTGTGTAAGAAAGACAGAGAGTGAGAGATTGTGTGCGCCTTCCTGTAATAGGCATAGTACCTTTTGATCAAAGTCAGCTGCATAGTAGCCATCATTTAATCCAAATATGATCTCATTTGGATTCCTGGAGCGAATCTAAAGAGAGAAAAGAGATACCCACACACACACACACTTAAGTAGTGTGGGAATCACAATAACAAATTTTGTTTGAGTGATGTGTGTGCAAAAGAATGTAAATTTGAGATTAGCTTTACAACTGATATTGAAAACAGATGAGTGAGTGTGTGTGTGTGTGTGTGTGTGTGTGTGTGTGTGTGTGTTTAATGTGTGACCTTGTGTACGAGACTGTGTAGAGACTGTGAAAGTAATATTTTGTGTCATTTGTTTTGTTTTTGTGTGTGTGTGTGTGTGTGTGTGTGTGTGTATGTGTTTCAGCGCATCACATGCATCTGTGCTACCTGCTGCCCAGTGTATCTGAGTCCATCCAGGTTGACCTTCCACTCGATGAGAAGCTGGAAATGCTCCCCTCGGCCGCCCCAGATCCGCACCACGAAGCAGGACACCGACGTGTCCAGCAGGTCGGGCAGCATGCCAAAATCCAGGCTCCGCCATGTGGGGTTCTAGAATGCACACACACACACATAAATACAAACACAATAAATAATTGCTTTGAGTGTGCAACAACACTTTAATCCCCACCCACCCACCCCCACACACACACACACACACTTGATAGAAAGGAAAAGGTAGGTCACAGGACATGCTGATTCATCCAAGACAACCCTGCACACACTCAAACACACAGAGAGAGAGAGAGAGAGAGAGAGAGAGAGAGAGAGAGAGAGAGAGAGAGAGAGAGAGGAGGGGGGGGGGGGGGGAGGTGGGAGCTTTGCGGCAAACCCAAACTGCCTCGCCTGTGCACTCGACCTTCACCCGGAGTGAAGAGCAGCGGAAGAGGCAGAAATGGGAGACAATGGATGAGAGCAAGAGGGGAAAGGGGGAGAAGAGAGAGAAGAGAGAGAGAGAGACAGACATACATAGAAAGCAAGAGAGATGCCAGTGCAAAACAGGAAAGAAAGGAAGTGGGACCAGAATAGAGGGGGAATAAATCCACACACAGACCAGAGCCAAAGAGTGAGAGAGAGGCTTCTTGTCTTTTTGTCACACAAGTGAACAAAGATTCACACAGTTGGCCCCAGCTGTGGCACAACTGGCTGGGGCACCTGCACCGTACACCGGCGACCCGGGTTCGATTCCCGCCCCTGTGGTCCTTTCCGGATCCCACCCCGACTCTCTCTCCCACTCACTTCCTGTCGTTCTCCACTGTCCTATCTGATTAAAGGCATAAAAAGCCCAAAAATATACTTTAAATTTTTTTTTTAAAAAAAGATTCACACAGTTGGTCAAAAACAGACAGCAAAAGCAATGAATGAAGCGACCATGGCAACTCTTAAATTAAGCCACAGTCAGTGCACAATTCACCACAAGGGTGAGAAAATAAGAAAAAGCAGAAGTACAGTAGGCTTAAGCGAATGTACTTTTTTCAGATTTTATTTACATATCTCTACTGAAATGTGCATTCATGTGGACGAGCCAATACTGAAAATAGTCTCAAGGTTCCCCTTACGTTCCCCAGGTATCTGAGCCACTCAATTCTCACTGAAAAACGAAACACCTTCTCTGTCTTATAGGCCAAAGGATCAAGAAGTGAATAACACAGGAACACCATACTTGACTAGCATACAAGGATAATGTCATTAACACATCCGTTTCAGATGATGTAGCATCTTATTGTCTGTAGTGTTTGTTTGTAATTTATCAGTGTGTGCGTGTTGTTGTTTGTACTGTTAGCATGTGAACATCATCCGTGTATGCCCCCCATGCCCTCAGAATATTCTTTTGAGTCACTGAAGAGCCTCCAGTGTGTAGCAATGGTGATATTGCCAATTATTATACGGCTCTTCACAATTGCAAGTAGAACGCTCCATTGACTTGAATGGCATTTCCCAAAGTTCTACATGTCATTATTTTCGCCTAAGGACCTCTGAATAATGACCGCCGTCAATGGCAACGGATCTTCATTCAAAAGTGAAGGCAGACGGTTGATCAGCTGTGTTCTAAAGAACGTTTGATTCAAGTTCAGCGTGTGTTGCAAACTATTTGTTTCTCAGCAAAAGCCACACCGGAATGGTGGCAAATACATGTAAAGAGACATATCATGGAGTTAATTTTTTCGTTTTGGCAAGTAGCCGTATAATAAGCGGGATAATGTATAGAACGCCGGTCATTATTGGGAAAATAAGTCCCTTCAGGGCGAAGCCGGGACTTATTTTCCCAATAATGACCGCCGTTCTAGAGAGAGAGAGACAGAGAGACAGAGAGAGAGAGAGAGAGAGAGAGAGAGACAGACAGACAGACAGACAGATACTTTATTGATCCCCAGGGGAAATTTGAATTGATCTGATTGAGATATTCTGATCTGGATCTTCTGGAGTGTACCAGGAGCCAATCTGATCAATAACTAACAAACATAGAACACACAACTACAGCATTACTTTGACTTCTACTCTTACTACTGCCATGGCTGCTACCTGTAGTAGAAACAGTACCAGCTCTTCCTCAGTGGTCCCACAGCAGTGTCGGGGTGAAATAAACAATGTACAATACAGCACAGGCCAAAAACATGACAGAATGCTTCTCCATTCTGCTGAAGAGTCATTCATGACAGGGACCTCTTTGTCCTTTTGTAATCACATGACATCCAATGCTAAGGGACAACTGCACCAAACATAGCATGCTTACTTTATGCCAGTAGACTATCTCCACAATGAACACACTACCAGTAATTGTCTCTATCCAGAGCCATTATTTTTCACCAATCAGCTATTCAGTCTCATACCTGTGAGTGAACTGATAGAGCTCAAGTGAATGCAAGACATCCCTCTTGATTAAGAGGTGTTAAGACAGGACAGATAGAGTTAGCATTACTCACCAAAGAGTCTCTGATGATTTCACTTTTGTAAAAGTCTGAAAGAGAAAGCAAAGGCAGAGATATGGTTACCTTAAATAATGCTGACACATGTTTATTGTTTGGCTTACCTACACCCTGTTGGTGTTATATTCACCTCTTTCTTTGAACACCCAAACACTGAATCATTAAAAGCCAAGCCTTTACACAACTGGCTATACCGGTAATCAGAAGACTGACAGAAGACATAAAAATTATGTACTGAGAATATGCAATAAAAGAAGAATAGTCTGTTTACACAAATGTTTACATAAAGAAGGCACATAAATAATACTTAACAGCTTAAAAGAAATATGAATACCCTTCACACAAACTTCACAAGCTGTATCCTGAGGACAATAAGGTGAGTTTAATAAACTAAAAGTGTGTGAGTCTACACACAAAGCCAGGAAGTGTGGTGGCCTATGTGTTTTGTACAGCATAACTGGGTGGGGTCTCTGTAGTATCTCCCCTTCATACAGCATTGCAGATGTCATGGTTATATAAGATATAAAAAGGTTGTATAAGGTAGGTTATAAAGAGCATGAATGCACAATCTGCCATTATTGACATAGCTTACGTAGCACTAGACTAGTTGAAGTCTCCTGACATGCTTTAACCAACAACTGGAGACAACCATGGGATAACGTGCCCTTAATATTCGTAGGGATGACAGAATGAGCAGCATTTGACAATTTTCAACTAATCAGAATGCCTCCTAGCCTAGAAATCTAGACGCACCCTAGCGGCTGCAAATTACATTTGCTGCCAGGGCTAGTCTAGCAACTCTCCGTTGGCTTGTGAGCTCGAAAAATTAAACTTCTATCAGGCCAATCAAATCGTGTATAGAGTCGTTAGGTGGGCTTAACATAATGATTGATGGCAGAGTTGCAACGGTTTGGCTTGAATTCCATGCTACTTGAAAACAAATAAGATGGATATTGCTGTTGGCGAACAGTGTGACACAAGTTAAGCTTTTATTATGTTGGCAAAAGTTTGAACTAGCCAACTAGCTCCGCTGGTTAGAAACGCATGGGACTCATAGCGTTGTCCTATTGCGTGCAGAGGGAATTTGAAAGACAACCGATTATCCCGCCCCTCGGACTAAGCACTGCGAACAGTGAGTGCCCAGACCCTACATTTTAATGTGGGTCTGGCTCGTCAGGCTAAATGCCTCCTGATTAAGTGGCGCACCAACAAGACATGACAATCTTTAGCTAAAAGTACTGCAGAGTTTGTTTATGGTATGTTTTGGCCCTTTCACACCAGTCAATTTGCACCACTGATCATGCTGTTATGTTGTGTTAAATGAACATGGTGCATTCCAAGCATGCTATGAGTAAGTCAAAAAATATATTGCAAATGTTCCCGCAGTGTGTATTTTTGTAAAGTATTGCCTTGGGAATATACTAAAAGCCTCCAGCTCACAAAATCTGATTTCTCTACATTTGTTGACTAAAGTTTTAACTCCGTGTAAGTACACTTTATTCAATTAGGCCTAACAGCTTCTATCTTTCTGGGTCGACTTTTGAAATGGTATGTTGAAATGGAAAGTTGACCCTAAACATTCTTTTGGCATGACAACACAAACTGGAATGATTCATTTTGATGAAAATAGGTGATATGTCCATTTATCAGCAGGAAATCTGCACCTACTGTAATCCACTGCACTGCTCAGTGAGGCAGCAGATGCAAGTACTCCAGAACATCACACCTTGGTTTCATAATGTGTTGTGGCCAATCAAACAGCACTAAATAAAGGTTAAACGACCACAATCCCATTGTAATCCTATCCCATCAGTCAAACCACTTGCCAAGATGGTTCAGGATGAATTTAACAACGTATCTTTCGTAGTGTAAAACACTAATGCTTTCTGATGTGCCCCCACCAAGGAGACTTGATGCAGGAAATACTGAAAATTGAGCAACAGTTATCAGCAACGTCTTTGGTAAACAGCAATGTGTCTTGGCTTGTGATCCGAGCGCCCATTTTGAGACCAAGTGTGAGAAATGAGCATAGTGTAGTGACCTTTGGAGATGCGGTCCTCCAAGCAGAGGTGCAGAGTGAAGTAAGTGTCCAGCAGCGGGGAGCCATTCCTGTTGACGATGTTACGGGCCGCAATACTGCGCAGGTGGCGCAGACGCCTCTGCAGAGAGAGAGAGAGAGATAGAGAGAGAGAAAATAAGTGAACAACTACTGAAAAGGACAAGAGAAAATGGGAATGCACTGGCTAGGCTAAATGAAAACAAAGATGTCAATGTGTATGTGTGTCTGTGTGTCTCTCTCTCTGTCTCTCTGTGAGTGTGAGTGAGTGTGTGTGTGTGTGTGTGTGTGTGTGTGTGTGTGTGTGTGTGTGTGTGTGTGTGTGAAATTGAGTGAGTATGTGTGTGTGTGTGTGTGTGTGTGTGTGTGTGTGTGTGTGTGTGTGTGTGTGTGTGGTCTGTCTGTCTGTTTGTTTGTTTCAGCAGACCAGTGGCCTAAGCTTAAACAGGATGTCACCCAACCTCAATGAACTGCAGCTGCAGCATGCAAAACAATAGTGTATGTTCATAGTGTGCCTGCCGTGCCCTGGCACAGAAAAACAAGTCCCCATGCAGAGAGAAAATTACATCTATATGACAGCTAATCACAACGTATCTTGATGAAATAGGCCTAGGTGCTGACTGTTAAACTGGCCTTTGTGTGTGACAGCGTGACAGTGAAAAGGAAATGTTTCCTAAAGTAAGTTGACCAAACAAGAAACACAAAAAGTATTCTGATCTTGTCTGAAACTCTTCCGGTGCAAGCAGCTCTTGAGTTGCTGTGATTTAAAGGCCTTAAGGCAGGCAGCTCTCGCATACACCACTGATGCTCTGGACTGAGACAGACACACGGGGCACGGCCCGGGGCCGAGTCGCGTGGGCGGACCCCTGAGCAACTGGGCGGTCGTCCAACCTCCCACCTGACCAGAATTCTTCATGTACTGAACGAGCAGCTCCACTGCAGGGCATTAGGGCCTAAATCTAAGTCATGGGATTCCCTATAGGATTACCAACAGAGCCAAACAAAAACCACAGACCCACACAGAAATGCCCAGGGGCAGGCGGGAGCAAGAGAGAACGCTAAGCTAATCTCACTGACTATAAGAAGAGGGCACTCAGAGTGTGGGCCACTGGGGAGAAAAAAAATGCATCAGGACAAGCACAAGGAACTGCACCTGAAAAACTGTGAAACAGGCATTCTTCCAAAGGGCATGCATCACTGTGACAGGAAAAGTGAAACTCTTACCAACGCACATCATTCAGGCCTGTCCCTGATGTCACCTGAGCTTTTCTCAAAACAACCCCTTTGGCTTGTGTGCGAATCAGATCCCTCAATTTTCTAAGCTACTGACTCAGGTTGACTCAGGAGCGATTTTTTCATTATGTCAGGTTAAAGGTCATAAGTGTGTCAGGAGGGAATTGGCTTTAAGTCATTGCCTATTCATATGTGGGACAGCATGTAAAATAGTTTAACAAAACAGGATAATAACACTGTACGGACAATTGTGTATGTTGGTGCCAACTGCCAACTATGCAGCTGGTCACAGTACACGAACAGTTGATGATTTCATTAACTATAAAGACCCAATTTTGCAGCGTGCAAATATTCAACACTCTTATACCGCCTGTGATACAGGAAGAACCTGCCTTCTGCCACAGTGTCCTGCTGAACCTGTCAGAATAATGTGAGCACTGGTAAACGAGCGTTAACCTAAAACATAGTCAGATTTCGCAATGACCTGACCAGGGCACTGTCAAATACTCTATATAGTGCTTCTCGAAACCGATAAGTTCGTTCATGTCAGACACAAATCATATCCCGTCAATGACCTCAATTTTTGTTGACAATACAATTGTCATGGGTCAGGTTCACAGCAATGTTGGCTTTCACACTAGGTTCAGGTACCCATTAGCAATTAGCTTTCTAGCATTGTTAGCTTGCTAACAAGCTTTGCAGGCCTATTTGAGCGCACTGCTGTTTTGACATGTGACACCGCGGAACAACTGAACGGTTAATTTCTGTCAAATGTGTTTACTCCGATGAACTGTGCACCAGCGTAACGTTCCACTTACCTGCTGGGATGTGAGCTCTACGTGCAACGCACGAGAAGATGAAGCTCCCGGGTTACTGACAGAAGCGGCGGAGACAGCAAGATCCCGACCGGCGATGGAGCTCATCCTCCTATCGGTAGTAGGTGCGTTTGCTTCATTCAATAAAACAGCTCATGCCCACCACCAAAGCGTTTCTTGTAATAAAAGGCCAGGACAAAGTCTCACAACGCAAACTGTAATAGATGGTCAAAAAAGTCTAATTGACTAAATCGATGCTTTATCGCAGCAGTTGGGAGGACATCATAAACAAAATGATACTTGCTTAGGAGGCCATTATCCGTTTCTCTTGCGCACGCCCAATCATACCACCGATTGGCTCGCAGACACATCAATAAACGAATAGCACTTCGGGCTAGTTTCTCATCGTCACGCAATTGGTCATGTATCTGCCAATCATATCTGCCCGCCCATAACAGGAACTCATGTATGTGTTCCTTCAAGAATGAGGAAGTCAGCAGTTAAATGTAATGGTAACGTGACCATAATAGACCGCGTGACCAACAACTGATAGGTTCCGTCCAAATGTGAGAAGATGGGCTCATCTGATGTCTGATATTTCATAAAATGTTATGTACATGGAAGTTAATTCGGAAATGGCTTTGTTCTGCTGTGTTATGTGTTCGTTGTTTCGAAACACACGGGTAAGTTAGAGGAGGACCGGGCGTCCAGTTTTCTTGAGCAGAACACGAACGAGTTAGCTTCTGAGATAAGGTATCTTTACAATAAGACTGTGAATAGGCATACAACACGAACGCTTCTTCCGAATTTGGCCTTTATTTTCAGAAGATTATTTTTTAGTCTGTGCATAGATAAACATTGGCTACTTGCCTGATAGCAATGGGCGTGTCGAGAATAGAAGTATCTCCACAGGTGCAGTGCCTAATCAAAATTTAAAAAAAATATCAGCTCTCTGATAGGCTACTCATACTTATTGTGATGGAATATAATTTTGCATCGAAAGTATTGGAGGGCAGTTCCAGCGTTATGGATGTGACAATTGGACTCATATTGGTAAATAAAATGCCTTAGAGTGGGGGCAAAATTAGTATCAGTGAATTAATTTGCATAACTTTTAATGTAACCTCTGTCCTCTGAATACTGAGAAATCCTCTAATTTCATAAAATCAATTTCATCCTAAGAATACAAGGCATTTTATCAGCGTTATGGATGTGACATGAAATGGACACACTTTTGTGAGAGATTACAGGTTTTCTACAAACTCTGTGAATTTTGAAGGAAACTGACGAAACTATGATATATGTAGCATGAAGGAGACTTGAAGGAACACAAAAAGTGTGTTTTTGAAACTATGCGTCATTTTCGTAATGCATTATGTAGGAAAAACTGGCGTTATGGATGTGACGTGTCTGAACCAGTCCTTGACAAACTACATAAAACACATAATTAAAGGAACCGTATGTAAGAAAAATATTTCAATTAATCATAAAATGGCCCTGATATGTCACTAGACATTAAGAAGTCATGTTCATTTCAAATACTTATATCACTGACAACAGTAGTCCAGCCAGGATATTGTCATTTAAAAAGTGAAGTTGCAGCCCTCAACTGTTGTTGATGTTGTGTTTTGTCATGTCATGTTGTGTTTTAGCCTGATGCGCCACCCTCCACCTATCTACTAATCACAAAGTCAGTAGTGTTTCGCCATCCGCGTGTGCAACCTCGAGTCAGGGGGGAGGGGGAGGGGATACACCGCTCTTCAGTATTTTGAAAGTGATTGCAGTACCAGTTTTGACCACAATCTTACATATGGTTCCTTTAAGTAGTGAATTTTGATATGAAACAATTGAAATAGTAATCATGAAAAACTAGCGATGAAATTATTGCTTCCTCAGTGCCCACTAAGATCCACAGGAAGAATCAGGACAACAAGTGATTTTTTCTTTTACCGCCATCAATTTTGGTCAGTGATTCCCGGGTTACTGAAACACCAGGGAACATGAAACTTGGTGGCCACTCCCCTAAATAACTAGCCCTACATGAACCGTTGCACCCAAGATGACAAAATATTGATGGTATGTTAGTCTCAAGAGCCCGCATCAACCTAACCCATACCCACTCATTTGTGATTTGCACACACACACACGCGCGTGCACGCACGCACAGTCGTACACATACAGACAGGCAAGTACACACACATATAAACACATACAGACAGGCAAGCACACACACACACACACACACACATGCACAAACACCCACCCACATGAATGCAGACACATAAACACACACACAGGCACGCATACGCATGTGCGCATGCAAACACACGCACACATACACACACACACATAAACACACAAACACAGGCACGCATATGCACATGCACACACACAGACACACACACACACACACTCTTACACACAAAAGCAAACTCACATATACACACACTCATTTACATGCACATGAGTTGCAGGAGTAGGAGATAAATTGACAAGCGTAGGAGTAGGAGACAAATGGACAAGCGTGATTTATTTTTGCGAAGAGAATATGCAGGACTGAGAGGCGGTCATATTTTGTACCGCTATGCGGTACATCTAGTTTATTGCTGTCGTTACTTATGTTACTCTGTGGGTATGAGCTACAGAGGACCTGACACTTCAAATGCTGGCATATCGCGTCATTTAAAATTAAACTGTGTTAAGCAGACGTGAACGGCAGGCTGAACAGATCTGCAACAGAAGGAGGTTGCTATGTTAACTCCAGCTGCAAAGTCAGCCATCTTCACCAGCTAACACGATAGTCCAGTTTTCTGTACAACAACAGTATGACAGTTACGGGAAGATAATCGCTCAGATTTTCGTTATTAGGCCACTTGAAAATAGGCTATGGCTAGGCTAATAACTGGAGGTATTTTAATATTATGTTTGTTTTGCTAATGCTTAGGCGAGGCCTCCCTGTGGGTTTGATCAACCTAATAATCTTTGAAATGTCAATTGTAAACACTAAGGTGACATGTGTTGAAACTGACATGCCACCAGAACAGACGTTTTATCGGCTTTGAGGTATAATAAAGTCTCCAGTCTTGTAATTTCACATTATGTAACATCCATAACGCACCATTAAAGGTTTGAAAAGTAAGAAAGGGGCACAATTTGGTCATCACACTTTACATTGATATAAATCAGCTTTGCACAGACACTATGGACATTGTCGCATCAACACTGTATGTGTAGCATAAACTTTTCCTATAAAACGTTATGGATGTGACATGGCCATGGAACTTGCTGACTTAAAAACAAAAGCCTTACAAATGTAAGGAGTTGTGCTCTTAAAGGCAAGCTGAGCATAGACATTGCTCTACCATTCCCTTGTCAATCTGGAATTTGTCAAATGACACAATTTGTTTGAACATTGGGTCCATTTATCCACTTTTTAAATATGTATAATATTACCATGGGAAAAATGTTGTTTCTGGTATGGTTGCACACCATATTTATGATGTAAAAAGAGAGTCATTCTCCATCAAATTCAATCAGATCGGTTACAAACAATAAAACATAGACCTAAATGAAGATTTTAACAACAGTTCTATTTGCGTATGCACAACTTTTTTTTTCCATGGTAAGGATGACCTTTGCATGGAATTGCCCTGGAGCAAAACAGTTTTTACATAGGCACACACACAGACAAACCTTGGCCTTAAGCTGACCTGACAAGTTACTTTATTTTAGCTCTTCTCTCTGACAGTAATTAGCTTAGGCTACATTGGGTAACATCCTTGAAGTCCGAATGACAGTTTACGCAAACAGCAGCAGACACAGACTCTTGGTCCTACAAAAAGGTCCACACCCTAGATAATGATGGTTGCCGCTTCACATGTTGTTTCTCCTTTTAAGTGTGTTTTGAGAAGTATAGTAAACCTGTTCATGTTCCAGGAGATTGTTCATTGTCCACTTTCATTACTGCAACTATTTGCAAAGTCTACCTTTGTGCAACATGTCAGGGTACCTGACCCAGGGGCACTGCTAGATAATTTGGGCCCTATGACGGACAATCATTTATTTATAGTAAATTGGGGGGGGCTCTCTGGGGGCCCCCTGACAGTGCTGGGCCCCCAGACACATTATTGTTGTCACTATCCTCTGGCTGCATAGGCCTAAATGAATGACTGAGAGTCCAAGATTCTCATCCAAGATTTTTAGGGGCAGCCGTGGCCTACTGGTAAGTGCTTCGGACTTGGAACCAGAGGGTTGCCGTTTCGAACCCCGACCAGTAGGCACCGGCTGAAGTGCCCTTGAGCAAGGCACCTAACCCCTCACTGCTCCCCAGCGCCGCTGTTGTTGCAGCATTAGTGTGTGCTTCACCTTCAATTCAAATGCCTTCAATTAATTATGTTAATAGATTAAATTCTGGATTTGCACTGTTTAAAACATCTATTACAGTACTTCCTATTATTGTAATTTGTCTTTTTTGAATGTGTTAGATAGCTAGTTCAAAACAGACCCATTCAGAAAACTCTATCTTTTCAAAAAACTTAAAAAAGTTTAATAGGCACATTGTACATTTGACATTCGGAACATAACTTGATGAATGTTTTTATTGCACATGAATTCCATAGACACATACACCTTTTTCTTGTTTTCTCAGCAGGAAGTATAAAGCAATCAAGCAGAGAAAAAATCAAACAAACATTCAACAAATTATTCCACCTGTATTTCAACATTATATTTTTGTCATCTGGACTAAGCCCAGTCCTGTGTTTTCAATGTTGGCAAAAATGTATGAAACTCATCTTATTTAAACTTTGAATTTGAATTTCTCCACATTGTCCTCACATCAAAGCATTCAGAGAAGCTATGTTAGTTGAGGCAATTTTATTAGGACCAGTGGAACAAACAGCTTATTGTATTGTGTTGGCTTATCATACAAATACTGCACCTTTGGAAACCCATGTCAATCTGGCTATGCACCAATCATTTGATGTTATTGAAACATTTAATTCTTATAAAAAGGTGTGAAATGGTTGGCAATATAAACACTCAATACAGCAGAGTATAAAAGGAAAGACAAACACTGGAGGGAGAAGCCAGAAGACCAAATGGGATCACATTGACATGTGAGAGTGGGGATTGCTAGGCCTATGCTTTAGCTTCATAACAGGTAGAAAAAGGCACAACACACATTCATTGTTCATAGAATACTTTGTGTTTTTACAGATTTGCATTTATGGTAGGTAGTTGTTTTTATTTAGTAAGGTCATATGATGTACTTCATACACACTCCATTGCCAGATTATTGTAGTGTAGAGTTATAGTGTAGATAGTTATAGATGTAGTGAAACACAAAATGCTGTCTAATAAATGTATTATAATAAATCTCCCTTCATGGTTGGTATAATTGTTGAAACCCTATTTGAGAGGGCATTTCAGATGTCTGATCATTTTGGAACGTGTACTTAGTGGTCCTGTTAGACTGTATTGAATTAAACACAAAGATATTTCTGTTATTTGGACTAGCTTCACTGATTGAAATGGGTTGGTCAAAACAAAAGAAATGTGTGTCGTGCAATACAATTACTGCAGCACCATACTGCAGCCTCCAAAATGAGCACACTGTTGATTCAACAGCTCTCTAAATTAGTTCAACAAATACTGAGTATCATAACCTTCATGAAACTAAGATTTACTACGGAACTGGTATATTAAACTGCATTAGCTCTAAAGCAGTGTTCCTAAACTGAGTGTATCTGAAGAAGTCTTTGGCAAAATAATAGTCAAGTGATAGTCAGGCAACACGGTGCATTGCTTGTGCAATTAAAAAACATCTCTATATTGATATATATAATCAATGTATGAAATACTGAAAACTTTTCAAGTCTGTTGAGTGCAGCTTTTTTATCCTTAAAAGAATCACTTTTCTTTTCAAATTATTTATTGCCACCTAGTGGCAGGGGAGTACAATGGCACATTTGTATCAAACTGTTGCACCTGTTGATTCTTTTTGTACCATTTTGCAAAGTGGTGGGAATTACAAACGTTGCCTGTACCACTCAGTATCGATGTCAACTGTTCTGAATTTGAGAGTGGATAAAACTATTTAACAGCACTTTTCCAAAGTAGTGTTTGACAGGTCAATGCACTTCACTTCACTGACATTTCACCTTGACAACGGGGCGACAGAGGCTTATGTCTTCACACTTGCATACTTTTCTATTGCATTTTCACAAGATCATACTCTCCATATAAAGCACTTTGGTGGGGTGCGGAGGGGAGGGAGGGCTGGTCGGCACGGCAGCAGAGGCCACTGGTCAGGGTCAGCTGGCTTGTGAGGTGACGTCTCCTCCTCGCTCTCATTGGATAAGCAGCGTGTCACTCTCCTTCAGCCCAAACCGAGTCTTGTACTTGTCAAAGAGATTCTTGAGAGACTTGATGTACATGGCATGGTACAAGTCCACAACGTCCTGACTGGGCTCCTCAAACTTTGGCACAGTGATGGGCTCTCCCACTGGTGAAGGACAAATTCAACATTCAAAGACAATGTCAGTACTATGCCCGCAAGCACTGTAATGCCAGTGATGTTTACAGACAGCAATAGTAGTCTAATGATGACAGACCCTACAATACACATTGTTTGACCACAGTGAATTATTTTCCTCACACCCCTATTTGTCCGACACTCAAAACTGTTTCCGTGATGTGAACTGTCAACTAACATTTCAGTGTGAAGTCTACACAGTACAATTAGGCTTTATGAATGTAAATCGTGTGTCGCTGTCTCAAATGTCAGTAGTACTTTACATTGATGTTATATAAAAAACATGTCTTGTCTCATTTGGCTTCATCGGATGTTTTCCGCATGCCATGCCACTGGTATGTCAGTTTGAATCTGCTTTCCTTTTAGAGGTATACATACTCGGGTACTTACCTACGGTGGTGATGGGTTTGCAGTAGGGCACCAGGCCCACAGAATCTGAGGAGAAGAGGCCACAGCCATGGAAGACGCAAGGAGCGAAGCCCACCAACTTCTGCAGCCTCTTCTGGGCGAACCGCCACCATGAGCCCTCCTCAAAGATCACCTGTTTGTACACCTCATTTTCCCCAAAGGAATACACCGGCACCAGGTCTGCCCTACAGAAGACAGACATTTCTAATTACAAATTCTAATCAAGAGGGCTTTGATATGTTTGTTATGTATGTTATGTTGCACTGCATACATTTCTCAAACATTTGTAAAAATATATTTATTTATCATAGTGAATCATTATCATTATTTCCACAAAAAGATAACAAAATGTCTAACTATGTCTGTGGGTCATTTTGGCAAGCCTGTACAGAGCATCCAAAAAGCATACAAATGCACTATTCGATGTTATTGACCTTGCATTCCTAAGAAAATAAGTAATTCTTTCACATTGTTGGTCTTTTAAACCTTTCCATTGGCCTCGGAATTGTTACACGGTTCCATGGCTCACATGGCACATGCAGTGGCTTAGTGTTAAGTCTGATATCCCCCTAAACCTCTAAAAGCACAATATAACAGGTCAAATAAGACCAGAGGGGATGATTGGGCGCTGACCTGATCTACATTATACTGCAACTCTTACCCTGAGATCAGTTGATAAACAACAACACCCAGCCCACAGTGTTCCCTCCAAAGTACCAACGCAAATGTTTACAGATGCCCTGCCTAGGTTATGACAGGTGATTAACAGTCTGATCTTTGTCCTGATTGTATGCCACACGTGTTTGTCTACTTAGCGATATGTGAGTATTTTTTTTACCACATACAGTGTTTTGTTCAGTTACAAAGACATTTTTTTGTCAAAAAATTCAGCCAAATACCTAAAATCTACCAAATCACTGACTAATTACTAATAACTGATACAGTTGCAATAACATCAATGTAAATTTTGCTTCCATTTGGGCCATCTCACTTCAGTTCATTTTTACAGGAAGAGCTTTGGCCAGTTTGCAGCCTGCTGTTACCCTTACCCTTGCTGAAGAGCCAGCTTTATGAAGCCTTTGCGGCTTTTGAGTGTGACAGAATTCATCCCTGGGGCACAGTCAAGTGATTCCGCTGCACCGCCAACAACGATGACCACAGCATTGCCAGTTCCACTCCGTGACAGCAAGTAATTAATGGAATTGCGATTCACTGGGCAAATGCCTGAGAAACACACAGAGAGAGAGGGGGCGGTGGAGGGGGTACAAATGGATATGATTTAAATGTTCAAATATTCTCAGAAAAAGGTTACATTAAAAGATTTATTTACACAAACACAAGTCGGAACAGAGATGTATATAAAAAAAAATATTTTGTACATGTTAGCCTAGATAAAAAGGCAATCCAGACACAAATTAAAGCTACGGGGCCCAAAGGAAAACACACAAAGCAAGTAACCTCCACAGCCCTCCATATGTAAACAGCACAGATTTCGTCATACTGTCATACTACAATATCAACATCAGCACATACAGATCTGCACACAGCCTCTATCTGGACGAGAGGACAAAGCTCAGAGGTCCTTTGTGGAGTCTGTCGATAACAAGCACTTTTATCAGCAGGACTGTACAGGAGAGCACAGGTGTTTGTGTTACGGGAAAGAACACACTCAATTGAATCTTCTCCAGAGAGATAACCTGACTCTGAGGGAATCATCTTAATAACAGACACTCACCAACAGTGTTTTCTTTGTACCATAAAATGAAACCTATTTGTCTGTAACAGGGTTTTTCAACCAGTGGTTTGATAAGGCATTGCTGGAGGTCCCTGGTTATGTACAGTACTTACAATGTGGGAATCACTATTTTGATTTTGATTCAATGGTGGCCCTCAGATTGCTCCCTTCATTTGATTAGGTCATTTGATCAGGTATTACAATAGCTGCTTTCAGACATAGGTGTAAGTCTGAATGTTCTGCGGATATCAAGCGGTTGGGCCGTATATCTGAACAGCATATCCCGACATTTGAAGAGTTTGGTTCCAAAACGCTATATCCTCCATTTTAATGAATTTTCATAAATATTTTTTTTTTACATTTTGTTTTCCAAGTACTTTCAGTAGAACTGTAATTGGGTATTGTTATTTGATTTATCTGTGCTCAATCAAATAACATGGGTTTTATTGTTTTTAAAAATGGAGATATAGTGTTTTGGAACCAAACCCTTCATTTGGAACTCCGAACTTCGACGGCTCTTACACTTCTCCCCTCTTAGTATTTCAGACGGACATTATTTATATAAATGAGCTCAGGTCTGAACAAAGCAAAGAACATGCGAAGATTCTGTTCATGTGCGTGTTCAACCATGCAGAGATTCTGTTCAGCTGTGTCGGTGTCGTTCACACATAATGTCCACATAAGCATCGAATCTAAATCACCCGAAGGGTCGGATATCCGTTTCACCAAGATCTGCACATAGTGCAGAGGACTAAGGAGGCATAGAAATTTAATTCACCTCCAGACATGAGATAGTCCCGTAGAACTGGCATCCGGAAATTCCCAGCCAGTGTGGCCAATGAGGGCTTGATTTTTGGGAATTTCTTGGAGAATCCCGTAGCCTCAGTCCCAAAGTTGCAGAAGGCACCAAAGCAGAATATGCCGTGGGGGTGGTAGCCGAAGATGTAGTTACGGCTGGGCAGAAGGTCGTGAGTCTTAATGAGCTGGGAGAACAGACAGACAGGCAGACTGGTTAGATTAGGTTTGATAATTTGTCGACTGAGATTAAGATCCAAGGGCACTTTTGAGACAACACAATAGAAAATACAATAATTTCCTGTGTATTAGCCGCATTGTATATAAACCGCAGGACAGTGTTTTATGCAAGTTAAAAAAACAAAACCAAATTAATATTAACTGCCCCCATTTATTAACCTCATAGCTGAAGAAATTTTGTAAAATCAATGTATAAACTTCGGCTAATAGTTGGGAGATTACTGTACACAATCAAATTACCACAATTGAACTGTCATATGTGTTTTCAGAGAACAATATACTTTCCACTAAATCATATTATCTTACATTATATGGTGCAAAAAAAAAGGTGCAAAAACAATTGTGGACAATTTGTGGAGTTGACAATGATCCAACAAAGCTGTCCATAAATCCATAAAACTTTGTTAGGAAAAGGAAAGGCCATGAAGATTTGAAAAATGCATTAAGGTCTGTTTGCCAAGTTGTTTCGAGTATGATGGGGTCTACTTGAGGAGGGTAAACAACAGTCGGCTTAATCTCATTAGGAGGCTTTGTGGCCACTACATCTGTGGATAAACCTCAGTGTCTGCAAAAGACCCATTTTCCAGGAACTGGGACAGAGTCAGCAACTCAACGCTGATACAATCTTGACCTACAGTCATAAAACAGCAGGCAATTAACCGCCCCTGTGTCCTCAAATTTATCAACCATGCAGTTCCAGGCATTCGTAAGCTACGGAGAATAGATTCGCCTATTTATCAACTTTCTCTAGTTTATAAATGAAAGTGTGAGAACAACGACATCGTGTAAGGGTATACGTTGAGGTTTACTAATCAGCAATGTCCTCTCTCTCTCTCTCTCTCTCTCTTTTGGGAGAAACCGAAAGAGTACACACAGATCGTAGGAGGTTGCTTCATTGTGCAAATAATCGCGAAACTGCAGGAGCTTCTCAAACAAGAGCATTACATAAGGACATTAGTGGATTAGAAAGCTTGGATGGCTACTGTCACTAAGTTACTGGGCAGATGAGGGGGGGGGGGGATGGGGGGACTGGACAGGAAGGTGATTCATTCAGTGGGAGATGTTCAGCAATGTCTCACAACACCCATCTGACCGTAACAACCAAGAATTGTCAAAATCTTATTTGTAGGCCACCATTAAGTGCTTTCATCTATATCATTTACTACAATGAGCTTGCAATGAGAATAATCTCACAATTTGGAAGAGGTCAATAAGGTAGAAATGCTTATAATGCAACACTTGAATGAATTATTTAATTACAGTAGTAGAGTATCAGAGGACCACAACAGGGACACTATCTGAAAAGAGATTGCAGTCAACGGCTAACAGAAACTTGGTTGCACGGCAACAGAACGATGTCATAATGGAGGACTGGGTGGTTCAGACCAAAGATTCTAGAACAGAGCTCTGTACAGACTCTCAAGGCAGTAAATTACACAATAATATAAGGATATATATAAGGATATAAGGAAGTTTATTGTCACATGCATATAGTTACTGGAAGTAAGAAATGCAGTGAAATTATGTCTGGTGTCAGCCTATTTGTGCATTTATGGGGGGGGGGGTAAAAAGTGCAGTAGAAGAGGGGTTTAGTAGATTAAGTGGCAAGGGCTGCATAAGAAGGGTGGGGGAGGATTATGATTGGGGGGGGGCACCAACAAGGAGCACCCAAGAGCAACATCAGGCACTTGAGAGCTGAATCACAACATAGAGCCATCATAGAACCATATAGATACGAGCTGATGTAGAGATAGCCCTGTCACAATGATTTTCAAGGACAAAAAGATTATGACATTACATGTAGAAGGTCTGTATACCTGGCCCATATCGCTGGCCACAGTGTGATAGCTTTCACTAAAACAAATGTGTAATATCTTCCGCTCAGTGCATTACACCACCTGACGGTCTGGGACTAAGGGCATACATGGTAGACTGAACTTCAACATTCATTACTAAGCATTACGTAGTATCAGCAAGGAGGACTTCCTTTCTTAAACCATATGCAGCATTGGATTGTGGTTTTGAAGTGACACACACTAAGTTGATGATCATCTTTCACAAAAGATAGATAAGCTGTCATTATTCAATCAGTGGTGTCTCCCCTGGAGCAAAAGGGTATCTGTCTGCCATCCAAGGATAAGTAAACAACTACTGCCTCACTGGATTGTTTGATAGTTTGGTTCACAGTGTTCTAGGTTTCAGTTTAATGTTTTTCCTCAATAATCTCAGAAAGAGAGAGAAAACCTGGAAATTTTTGCAGTAAACCATTGTCTTAGAGACTGAAGAATTAGCAGAGATATGAATGGTAAATCTTGTTGTGTGGTATTGATTCTGATCAAAGTTCCCCTGATGTGCTTGTATTAGGACGTGATGGCAGACGCGACTTCTGCTTCACAGGGTAAAGGCAGAGATATGGAACATGAAATGCACTCATGAGTCTGTCACTATCTGTTTGAGCAAAGTCTTTTGTGGTGATTATCAGCAGTACTCCATCCTATCTAATACATGGCTAATGGGATCAAGGTATTCAGTGAAGTCAAAACCTCACATTAATCACTGTCTTGTTGTTAACAAGACAGATAACGTTATAATGTTATCGCCACCCTTTGAACCACTGTGAATATGTCTGATATGTCAGAATCAACATGACTAATTATGAATCATAAACTAGTTTGATTTATGTAAAATATATACAAGGTGCTTATATTTTGTGGAAGATCAGCTTCAGTTGTGATGAAGTTTCCAAAACCATGTTGTAGCATCATACCCCAAAGTTAACTCCACATGAACCCTGCATTTGGTCTTTGTTTTACCTTTTCCACTAAATAATCCCTGGCACATTAGACATAGAGTAGTAATGGTACTCACTCTGATGGGGAAGTAGTCCCTGAAGTATGTCCACATAGCCCAGTTCCTCACCCAGGACGACCTGCGGCCTCCTAAGCAATTGCAATGGCACAGTACAATTAGCAAGATGGCAATACATGTAACATATACCAGGTAATATATATTCCCAACCCCACCCATTACAAACACATCAGAACACATAAGTAGTATCTACCAGCATACAAAAAACTCTGTGTGAAGTGATAAGCATTGAAACAGTTCTCTCTTTAGAACTGTTAGAGGAGATAGGAAGATTAGGAAGATGGTGTGGAGTAAATGTGCTGCAACTTGCCTTCTTTTGGTGTATTCCAGTCAAATATGAGCCAAGCAAAGTACATGGCGGCGATCACCCAGAGGTCTGTGCAGAACAGGTAGACGAGGAGCGCAGTGCAGGCTGCACCTGTATGGAGGCACACAGCAACCCGTCACATTTCATTATACATTTCCATTTCAATTTCATTTCACTTATAGAGCGCCAAAACATTACACATGTCTCAAGGCGCTTTACAGAGTGTTAAATATTCAGAGAGCCCATGAGTAACAGGGGCGAGGAGATACATATAGCATGAGGTTTACTAATCAGCAATGTCCTTATAGCATGCTGTCAACTGTATCATCAGTAATAAATAAACACTTTATTATTATGCTTTGTTTAATGATTTTCTAATACTATTTGGTAGACATAAACAAGAGACTATGGTTTAAAAGATGGGAGATACAAGCACTGTAATTAGACTGTACATGTGTGCTTTAATAGAAGTTTACTGTCAGGAGTGTGTGGCTAGTGGTGATGGTAAAGACTGGCCACATGTGGTTCTGTCATACATTGTAAAAGAAAAACAGTATACTCAATATAACCCAAGCTAAGCTTTCCCAACATCTGAAAGTTCATTAAACTAGACATGTTGGCAAACACAGTCATAATAATGAGACTTGACTGGGTTATGTTGAGTGTGCTTGTCTTTTTTTACAGTTTATAAATATTAATTTCAATTTGTACTATACACACTTACCCATGGCAAGGAAGGATAGGACCCACTGGAGAACAGAGATCATCTGGAGCTGTTTCTCCATCTTGGATCGGGACAGCCAAGGAGTTGCAGGCAGGTCTTTAAGAGAGGAGAGGATGCTGGATCCGGTGCCTAGCACATGAACAGGGGCATGGGGAGGAGGTGACTTAGAGCTCAAGACATCTCCTGCAGCGTGCGTAATATGTTTACCTTAAGACATGTTGCTATCATGAATATGCCATGTTAGCAAGGCTGTTGTCATTAGTCTGAACCTTATCACTTCTGTGAAGTGATGTAGAAACTGAAGTCCAAAAGGCTGTGTGACACACACACACACACACACACACACACACACACAGCAAAGACTCCAAACTAGGGCTGTAACGATACACCAACCTCACGATTCGGTTTGTATCACGATTTTTGACCCACGGTTCGATACGAATCTCGATTTTTTTTTTTTTTTTTTTTGGGGTGGGGGGGGGGGGGCTAGACATTTTATTAAATAACATTTTAATAGCCTCCCTTAGAACACCAGAGGATTACAATAATATATCTATTATTTTATATCCTGATATAAAAATATTTTTCTGAATGACTGATATTTATGACGGCACACTTTATGCAGATTAGCCTATAGCCTAGGCCTACTATTTTTTATTACAACTCTACCTCTTTAATTCAGCTGTCTGGTTGAAGCCTGGAAATATTGTAAACAAAGTAGCATATAGCTTAGCCTATCATAGTCTACTGATTGGACTGTTCAGTTTCCCCATGTGTGTTTAAGTTTCAAGGTAATACTTGTTCTCCTTGGGACAGGCCCTTTTGGGAAACGTTGGTATTGAGATGATCAGTCAACTTCAATGCAAGAGTTTTAAACAAATATGTGCAGCATGCTAATGATGCTAGGCGGATTTAATAGTAATTTAGCTAGTCTTCTATGCGTCCTTGCTTTCACGATTGTGAATGTTTTATTTAAGTCGCGCGTGTTCATTGAGCAGGAGAGGGAGGGAGAGAGAGGGAGGGAGCGCGAGAGAGCGGGGCAAGGAGAGGGGGTTTACTTCTATACTGTTTGGTAAAGTTGCACACATAGTCTACAATGAAAGCAAGGAGAGGTATGAAATTATTATTTATTTGTTTTTGGACAACGTAGGCTACCGATAAGTAAAGTGGGAGTTGTGGGTTGCTTTTGCGGCCGCATAAGCTGCAAAGCACTGCGTGAAACACTAGAAAGGGTGTGTCGCGATTCTGCCTTTTCACACCGCGACACAGTATCGTCGATATGAATGTCGCGATTTCGGTTTCGAATCGTAAATCGTTACAGCCCTACTCCAAACACTACTACATTTATCTAGTAAAAGTCATGATGAAGTCTTTCACAATTATTTGGGGATTTAAAGGATGTGATAGAGTGGGAGGCTCAGGCTAGGAGGCTTCACTATGACATGTAATCACATTCACTATCCACAGCTGTCTAGCTCTAACATCTGCTCTTCTCTGCAGGCACGTGCACAGTAAGTCCAGAATATGTGCCAACATACAGTCACCCTGACCCAAGACAACTAGCATGCCAACCCCACCACCCCCACCCCCCCTTTTACCCATGAGGCACCTGTCCCACCTCCATCTCTAAACAACATAAGCACAGGTAGGCCTATGTTCCTCGATCATCATGGATAAGCCATGTGTACTCAAAGAAATAACACTGTGCACGACCCTGCTTATCAGATAACAGCTAACTTTGGATTGGAAACGGATCTGGCCCGTTAGATCCAGCTGCTATGGCTCTGTGACACTACACTACAGGACCCACTCACCAACACCATGTTCGGCTCCGCAGCATAGTCCATAAAACGCGTCCAAAGTACCACTGAAGATCAGACGGCTATGTGAGCACACACAATGACACATGCTGTACCAGAGACAACCTCGATCAGGGAATCACACAACCTTTGAGAGCCACTAAGCACTGGACAAGATCTGTGAACTGTAAATCACCATAATCACTCTAAGCCCACATTTAACAGGCTGAAAATAACACCGAAGACACTTTGAGAGCTAACTGTCCGGGATCTCTCATTGTGCAAAGGGATTTACTTAAGCATCAGTAGCCTAATGACTGCAAGCTATATAGCCTAGGCTACATCACCTAAACTGTTATTCGGCAACTCACCAAATGAATCAAATAATGCATTATTATCACATTAAGTAGGCCTAATTTGTTCCAGCTGCCATTCTGATAAGTATTAAATTCAACATAATTTGAAATCCAATACCTTGGTGACAAGTGTGTTTTGAAGCAAACCACAATCGTCGTTGTCACCATCAACATTTTTCACATGATACCAGCGCGTTATGTCACAAAGGCTTAGACAGAAATGCAATGACTATTGGCTTAAAGACGCTGACATTCTATCAAAGGTAGAATAAAATACATGTTTTTTTTTTTTTTATAAACAGGTTCAAGATTTATGTAGCCTACAACTGAGCGCCTAAGTATGATCTCGGGAAAAATGTGTTAACCTTAATCCTACGCATTTCTTCACTGTTGCCCATGCCCATGCACTCACCTCGCAGGACTCCGGAGTATGCAGCAAGAATGGTCTTCATCTTGGGGCAGGAAACTGCAACTGTACGAACTAGGGTAGAAAATGTCAAGTACAGACAACTGCTGCCTGAGGTTGGTTCTCTCTACAGCATCCCCTTCTTCACTGGCTTTGACTGCGAAGCACAAGTTCGCCGCGCTCACATTTAAGTCCTTCTGGAAAGGGGCGTAGGCTAGAAGGTGCAGTCTAAATTAACACCTCCATATTCGTTTAGTCGTCAAAATAAACACTGCAATATAACAGCGACAAACAAAAATCTAAAACATGTAGAGAATATAAAAGTGTTAGACAATATTTCTACCCGTGCCAAAAATAACAAAAAATGGATGTACCAGGCAAGCTGCCAACACTTTTCCTCAGTTTGGAAGTGAGTATATCTCGTGAAATCTGCGCTTTTAAAGGGATTTATCACTGACCAATCACTTGACCTGGACATATCCTCCTACCTGAACAAACCAGAGTGGCCTATGGCTGGACAGTGTGTGGATACCGATTGGTCGCCTCTCCACGTTATCGAACAACAGACATCATTCAGTTTGTTTACCCCTTTTGGTTTTATTTAGACTCGATTTATTTTAACAATTATTTTCTGTAGATATTTCTTTACATTTATCAAATATAAATTCAGAAAAACACCACATACAGTTTTTAAAAATGTCTGGTCTGTGATAAACAATTTTGAATTTTAAGAAACCACTGAGTAGTCCATTCTAATGGCTAATCTAATGGATATCCTTTTCAATTAGCGTCTTTCATCTTAATCATACTGTATCTTATCTCTTACTTTGACTGTTGTTGGCTAGTGAATAGTTTTTAGGAAGTGTTTAGAGCAAAATATCTTTGTGATAAGGCTGCTGATTGACTTTTAACTGTATTGTATGAAATAATCCTCAAAATAACAGGAAGCAAGTGGGAGAGAGATGGGGAGGGACCTGGAAATTAAACGTGGGCACTTGGTCCTGAATATGGTACAGATGTTGCAGCTTTGCACCATAGCTCCCTGTACCACCAAATGTGTCTGTGGTTCCCAAACTTTTCTGGCTCACGGCACCCCTAAACATATCTCTCTTCATCCACTGCACCCCTATTTTTTTACTTTTTATACTCAACCTCCTTTGTGCATTATTTGTACTTCATGCCATTTTATGTAACCTTGTGATATGTTGGATTTTATTATAAGCATTACTATGAGAAGGTGAGGTTTATCTCGTTTTTGTTTTATTCAAATGAACCACTCTCTTTAATTCAACTCATTTAATAGAACTTTTGAAAAAAATAGTGAACAGAATGTGAACAAAAATATCAGGAATAGGCCTTCAACTAAAGTACATAAAACGTCTGTCCCTCTATCACAACTTTATTTTGAAATTAATATTATAGCTAATTTCTTTCTTCTTGTTTAATATGTCATTAAATTATCAAGCCTTGGACCATTCCTCGGCACCCCTGAGCATGCGTCACGGCACCCACTTTGATAAACCCTGGTCTACATGATACAGCTAACTGATGAAAGGTGCAGACACTTATATTTAACAAATAAGTAACTGGCAGTAACCTTCATCTCTATATCTTTCAATCAAGTTCAGTATAAATTTGAGTAGTCAAGTCAAGTTTATTTATATAGCACATTTCATACACATAGGTCATTCATTCTATTGATGAGTAATCAATAGATTTTCAAATTATTCTGTAAACCATTTGCTGAAGATCCCACCATCAGGGCGATTGCAACAGTGGCAGCGAGGCAGCAAGCCAGCACAATGCCAGGCTGCCAAGGAGAGGGACTGTGGTCAGCAGCTGAACTGATTGTGAAATACTTCCAGCCTCTGCTCCCGTCCAACAACCCCCCCTCACACACACACACACACACACACACACACACACACGCACACATGCACACACACACACCCTGGGTCTCTAGATAGTGTCCGCTGAAGCCTTGACCTTCAAGCCTAAACACTCACTCCCCGAGTGGCCTGTCTCTCACCCTTCCATAGACTCTCACAAGAAGTTTCCAAAAGACTTTTGGCTGCAGGGAGCCATATAACAAACACACCAAGCACTTTTGTGTCCAGTTGGGTGGGTGGCCTATATCAGGCTACGTGTGCATGTTTGCAGCATTTTGATGGTGACAGTGCTGACGTTGGATTTGGTTTTGTGGCAACACATCACTGTCATGAACATTCAGTGCGCTGTGGTTGCAACACGACTCAGACTGAGATGTCAGAAACTGGTCTTGTGAAACCCGTGAACGCACAGCCGTGTGAAAGTGCTCTGGGGAGCCAGTAGTCACACTGAGGTCAGATCATCAGCTCCAGTCAGAGACCTAGGCCATTGGAGACGACCTCTGCTGAAATCACTGATCTGACCGCCATTGATGATGTGTCGTTGAGACGTGTAATAAGATAAGGTTCTCAGGTGCAGTTGTTTCCCAGCCAAAGAGCTGGTCAGTCGCTGCTGACGCAAATGAGGAAATGATTTCTGTCTAGACAGCCAGTGCCAGCGGCTGTCCCCATCTGTGCCCATCTCTAATTATTACAGTATTACAGACCTTGGTCGAGGCCAAAGGCTCTCCTTTGCTAAAGTATCTTGATCATGATGAAACTGAATAGAATGCCAAAGTAAACATTTAGTTTGGACCTTGCTTTGGTGACCTAATGCCACTCTGATATGCATATGTTTACATACACAAAAATCTTTTTTTATGTTAACACATGTGCAAATGCAATTTTATAGTCTTATTTATACTCTGTAATGAAGTTTTCATGAGTGCTTTTTGCTCCATGTCTTTTCTTGGTGAGAAACAAGGACACGTTCTAATGGAGCTTCTAATGAGATTACACAATGTTGTTTTTTTATTCCAGGTGCAGTAGTGATGTGCTTAATGACCTCAGAGTGCATGCCATACAAGGCACAACACACACACACACACACACACACACACACACCACACTCATACACTCATGGACACACACCTACACACAAACACACACACACACACTCTCACACACACACACACACACACACACACACACACACGCACACAGACATGGCAGTCATCCATGGGAACATAATGGGATGTACACATCCTCCATCCTCCATGCGTGCATGCATGCACAAATGTGAGCGCGCGCACACACACACACACACACACACACACACACACACACACACACACACACACACACACACACACACACACACTGCCACCAGAACACCAGCAGCAGTATGTACACACAGCATTCTGTTTTCAGACGACAGAATTAATGACAGGTTTTCTCAGTATATCATTAACACAATGCATTCAATTTGACTGCAATAGGTGAAGCAACGTTTTGTAAATCTCTTTATTAAGACTGCAACTGGGACCGTGGAATCACCCGTTTTTTTCCCTACCTTGGGGCACCTCTGATTCATGTTCACTGAAATTCCCCTAAAACCAGAGCTCCACAAGTCCCTTATGCACCAGAGGGATTTTTGCAGTTCCTAGAACATAATGGTCAATTTTTCTCTGACCGCAGCTCCTTCCTCAGGGCAAGGTCTTTTCCCTTCGCATAGGAACCCTTAGTTCTAATATGTGTGACTGTGCTCTTCACATTTGGAAACAGGCTGACTTAATTTCTGATTATGTTAAATCTTCCTAAATCTCACTGGAAACTTCAGTATTTTTACCATGGATTCCCAGTTCATAGAGATAATCTTAGTTCAGTCCAGAGATAATCTTAGTGATTGCATAATAATTGTGTAAAACTGACAAAATAAGAGCAAAGCTACAAATGTAGAGATTAATCCCTGTAATGTTCTGTAGGCTATGTTGTTATTGTTCCTCAAAGCAATGACCTTCTTAACAATGGTGAAGAGTTCCATGGTGACGTGGTGCCATGAGTGGGGCACATTGGTTTCTGTGAGGTCTCAGAATAGCCGTGTCAGGGTCCGTGTCTGAGGTTATGGCATTTTCCTATCGTCTGCCAGGCTGACCGTTTGGCAATCATGAGGGGCAGTATTATAGGGCACTAACACACCCGTAACAAGCCCCCCAATACGCCCACCTGCATGTTTGACACTGTGTAGCCTTTCTCTCTCTCTTTCTCTTTCTGACTCTATCCTCCTCTTCATCTCCTCTCTCTTTCTCTCTATCTCTCCATCACTTTCTCTCTGCCTTCAGCACTCTCTCTATCTCCCTCCCCTCAACAGTGTCTGTCTGCCTGCCCTCTCTCTCTCTCTCTCTCTCTTCTCATGACCAGAGAGCTGAAACACTGCTGTGTGACTAGGACACTGGCCAGTCATGCAAGAGATGCCAGACGACTGGTTTGGAAATTGACGACCTTTGCCATCGGTAATAAAAAAAAATGTCTTTCGAAATGATGCTGGCAGACTTATCAAGGTCTAACTCTCTATCAGAATGGACAGAGTGGACAGAGTGACAAAGATAGTCTGGGTTGAGTACATTTATTTCTTTGTCAATATCACATAAGAGGTAATTTCATCATTACACTATTGAATTCTGTACAATGATCATCAATGTTAATCGTACAATGTACATTTGTAATATATTATTAATACAATTAGTAGGGTTTTTGTTGTGAGTACTACTTTTTTACAGTTTAGTTTAATCTCCACTTGACAATACAGCTTAATGAAATAGGGCAAGATTCCAATTCATTTGTACTATATTTTCTTTATATAATGACACAAAATTCTGTCTTTATTTGTTTGTGGGAAGTACTTCAACAGATTATTTAAGTTTGATTAACATGCAGTCAACATACTCTCCTGACAGATGTAAGTGGGATTAGGCTCAGAATGTAAGGCCAAGAGCCACATTTCTTAAGATAACATTTTCTTTTCTTTAAAAGATCACAGCAAATGTTAAGATGAGCTTTTAAAAACCTGCTCAGAATTTCTAACATCTGTCCAGAAAGTGATTTCTTTGAGAAGCAAAACGTCCCAACCTGAGACATATTTGAGACAACTCAAATGCGCTTTAAAAGTAAATATAACTCTCCCATGCATCATAAGGAATACTGGCACTGTCCATGTGTGTCCATGTGTCCATCCATGTCTTTTTATCGTCCCAGTTAGTGAAGTCAGAGCATGAGGTCACCTGCTAGAGTCATATGATCAAGGAATAGTAATTCATCAAACAACGCCGTCGGTATATAAGGATACTAGAGTGTGTGGGTGTGTGTGTGTGTGTGTGTGTGTGTGTGTGTGTGTGTGTGTGTGTGTGTGTGTGTTTGTGTGTGTGTGTATGTATAGATGTGGAAGAGGGAGGAAGAGTCCATCTCAGATGAAGCTCAGATGTGTATCCTCAGGCACTCCATATTTGCCCTTGTGCTCCTCAAACAGTTTGCTCAGTTCGTCCATGTAAAGCTGATGAAGAGCATCCAGATCATCGGCCGATGGCTTCTCACACTTCTCCACTCTGATTGGCTTGCCCACTGTCAAAAAGAGATCATACTGTTAGCATTCACTGCTGTTAGATGCATGCAGGGAAAATGTCTCTCAAATTCTGGCAATAGCTTACTCTCTATATTTCCCATATCTACCACAGTATCTCTGGAACTGTATTAATAGTTGCTTTATGAATATATATATCAAATGTATGGATATATGTAAGATCATTTCAATTACATCATTCAGGACAAAAAGAAAATAAACTTGGAACACACAGCAGGTTTGCCTATACTGTAACTAAGCCAGCTGGCCAGGTTTGGCCAAACGGATTGATCCAGAAATCGCTCAGGGCCCCTGTGATGGCCTGGTTTCAGGTGAACCGATGACCTTCCTTGATCAATGATCCTCACGTTTACTGATATGAAACCCAAGCCCTGGGTCAGCTCCGGGAGCTGCTGGCATCTGACCACTGCAGCACTTGTGCAACAATGTGGATCAGTTCCCAGGAGACCAGAGCAAACTTAAATCAAGCTTAAGATAGAACCACTTGCAACAGCAACCAACCAACTGGCAAACACAAACTCAAACACACACACACACACCACACACACACACACACACACACACATACACAGACTCATATTTACACAGATACTTGCAATGCCTCAACATGTGGACACTGGTGTGTGTGCATGTGTGTGTGTCTGTGTGTGTGTGTGTGTGTGTGTGTGTGTGTGTGTGTGTGTGTGCATCAGTGTCAGAGAGAATTTCTTATTCCACTGCCTGAACATTTCATTCGTTATCACTTGATACGATGGCTGTACTGCACTAGCATCATGAAGATGGTAAACTATGTCTATGTACATGTCTGGTTTTCTTTAGATCATTCTGTACTCTGTCCACTCACCAACTGTATTTATTGGTTTCCTGTATGGCATGAGACCAAAGCTGTACTGGAAGACACCACGTGCGTGGAAAAGAGGTAGAGAGATACCCATGACGCTTTGCAGTCGCTCCTGAATCCACCTGAGCCAGGTGCCTCTGCGATTCTCCACCTGGTCGAAGACCTCATTCTCGCCGAACGAGTACACTGGCACCAGGTGGGCACTGGAGGAAACACATAGACACGGTAAGGTTGGACTAAATGAAACATCATGTTTGTGCTCAATATTACAGGGTTAGCTATGAGATTGAGGAGGAATTAAGAGACTATTCTCCCAAAATAATCAATTCTACAGGTTTTACATGGCTTCAGAAAATGCACGTATTGTAAACATAACGAATTTCAACTGGAATGTTTCAATTTATTGAATAATTAAAATGAGCTGACCATAATCTTCAGCATTAACTACTACATCTGAACAATGTTATTATATGTAATCTTAATTTAGAGTATTATCACCAAGTCATACACTGCCCGGCCAAAAAAAAGGTCACACAATCTAATATTTCGTTGGACTGCCTTTAGCTTTGATTACGGTACGCAATCGCTGTGGCATCATTTCCACAAGCTTCTGCAATGTCACAACATTTATTTCCGTCCAGCGTCGCATTCATTTTTCGCCAAGATTGATGATGATTGATGACGGGAGATTCGGACCGCTGCAGACCAAAGTCTTCTCCAGCATATCCCAAAGATTCTCAATGGGGATTAAGGTCTGGACTCTGTTGTGGCCAATCAATGTGTGTAAATGATGTGTCATGGTCCCTGAATCACTCTTTCACACTTTGAGCCCGATGAATCCTGGCATTGTCATCTTGGAATATGCCCGTGCCATCAGGGAAAATAACCTGGTCATTCAGTATATTCAAGTAGTCAGCTGATATTCTTTGGGCACATAACGTTGCTGAACTACCTGACCAACTGCAGCAACCCCAGATCTATTTGCTTAGTTAAATCCAAGTGGTGACCTTTTT
This sequence comes from Alosa pseudoharengus, assembly GCF_046254945.1. NCBI lineage: Eukaryota > Metazoa > Chordata > Actinopteri > Clupeiformes > Clupeidae > Alosa > Alosa pseudoharengus. The sequence continues at coordinate 28,884,327 of NW_027468870.1, read as the reverse complement.
ATTTGGCCAGGCAGTGTAAAACAATGTGTTGTTGTCTTACCCATGCTCCATGGCCAGTTTGATGAAGCCCTTCTTCTGGGTCAGTAGCACGCAGTAAGCCCCCGGTCGGGCATCCAAGGCTTCAGGGGCCCCACCCACTGCTATCACCACTGCATTGCCCCCTCCTTTCCGACGCAGCAGGTAGCTGGCACTTTCTTTATCAGAAGGGATTAACCCTGGAACACACAGCAGTCAACTACTTTTTAATTTGGTATATTTTACTTTTGGGCTCCTCTAGCCTTTAATTCAAAGCACAGTGCGTGGGAAGTGGGCAGAGGGGAGTGACCTCTGGTTCCTGTGGGCTCTGAGCCCATAGGTGGTGCAGGAGACCAAGGCAGTCATCTATTACAGCCTTATGTCAGTGATTTTGCATGATCCATTTTCCAGTGGCTTCTTCTGGACAAACGAGCAGGCACCTACACCCCACACATACATCGTCGTATGTAAACAGTTCCTTCACCCAATATCACTTGATGATTGACTAATGATCAATCACCTGTTTGTGTCAAAATGTTATGCTACTTTGATTATCATAGACCCTTTCAATCTGTTCCTACAGGATTTCGAACTTTGAAACTTTGAAAACTTTGAAAACCAACACAGATACTGTGAAATGAAAATTAATCTGGATTTAGCTTAAATGATCTACAAAATGTTGACTTTAAAACATGTTTTTTTTATATAATTTTGTATTGTATTAACCATGAAAATAAACATACTGTACTAATGTATCAACACATACATTCTCTCAAAGTTTTGGCTCCTGATACACTAAAACAACAGTTATTCATCAGTACCTGCACACATGATGTAGTCCCTGAAGAATGGGGCGCGGAACCACAGTGGCAGCATGAGCAGATAGGTGTTCAGGCCCGGGAAAAGCGTGCTGAAGCCAGTGGCCCCAGTGCAGAAGTTAGTGAAGGCCCCGGCCACCAGGATCCCATGGGGATGGAAGCCCAGTATGTAGTTTTGCCTGGAGTCCAGATCAGCTGTCTTAACGAGCTGAAACACAAGGAGCCAAACATCACAGGGCTGCTTTTATCTTGCTTTCTAAATGTCAGGAGACAACCAGTGTAAAGAGGTGGCCTAAAATGAAATGGAAATGGTTTTCAAACAGGATTTCTACATTTCTACATCCTTCCTTATGGAGAAGTTGGAGGTAGGATTTAAAATCCTGAAATAGGCTAATCTAGAGAATTTTGAGAATCTAACAGTGCATGGGTGTGCAGATGTTGAGGTGGGGTGGTGGATTGCTAGATGTAGACACCTAGCCTTTGGACACTTTTTCCAGCATGCCTCCAGTCCACAATTTCACTAAATTGTCTGTAGTGCATAAATCTCACCAGTCATTAAAGGCAAAGGCATTAAACCATCCTTTGGCTTTAAAACTATATGGGAACTATACTATATCGATCTATGGGAACCAGCTAAAGGACCCTTTTCACCAAAAAAGTGAAGTTAGCATCCAGCTCTGTTTATAGTTATTTGATTCATAAATAATATAGTAAAAGCTGTCAAAGTCCTTGTGGATTTCATCATTGACAACAGTGCAGCCATGTTTTTTTTTTCCATTATCTGCATATGAGGCACTAGATAAACAGGCTTCACGTTTCAGGCCGTGAGGAAGTTGTCAAAGGTTGCTGTACCTTGCGTGCAACACTGTATAACACGGCAGTGTCAAAAACAGAGCAGTTCAGTGGTTGTTTGTGTGTTGTGCAGCGTTTGAGATTAGTTCAAGGCTACAAGGGGCTGCACCCAAAGCTAGGGCTGAACTCCCTGACAAAAACAAACACCAAGCCTGTTTATACTGATGGGACCTGAGATGAGATGGTGCAGAGCAACAACTCTGACTTTTGGTCAAACATATTCACATTTTAACCTTTTATCTCTCAAACAGACACTTGAGGGAATATTTGTAAAATGTACTACTGAGTAACAGGAATGGGAATGAATCAGAGCATGAATTAAGTGGAAAATGCAGGGGTTGACTGCTGTTTACAAACACTTTCCAATACAATTATGTTATCAAACAAAGGTGCCGTGATTAAAAGGATTGCTGAATGATTTCAACTAAGAATAAGATTGATATTTGAGTAATAATCATAATTTGATGTATGTAATTATGAGGATTTTATGTTTCCTAACTGTAAGACAAGGGTCAAATTATGCAGACAAAAATATTCTACTATTCCACACTATTCAGTTTAACTGGGTTGTTTTTTGGGTAACATCAGGACTTCAGTGGTTCATCTTACTCTCCATTTGACTAATTTTAAGAACACTGTTGCGGGTGTTTTAAACTACATTTGACAGTTTATAGTTCAGTTTCGGTCTAGATAAATTAATACTTTTTCTGTTCTTTGATCCGTCTATTTTTGGATACATAATATATGACATAGAGGTTAATCATTAGAACAGCCCTTTTTCAAACACAGAAAGTAGGCTGATCAATCTCCTGTTAGTCTTTCATCAGCTTCTTTAGGCCTTTCCGTGACACTGATTGACCAGAGTTTTGTAAACATGACTTGAGGCTGGTTAATTCCACAATTTCGCCTTGAGTTATCACTAAAACCCAATGTCACAGTACACATCAAAGCACATGAATGGAACCCATTCTATCTGGATGAGGACTGATAATATATTATTTTATTCACCATGCTCATCTGGAGCAGAGCATACACAACAGGGGAAGTCCATGTCATCAAATGACTCTCATGAGCTCTGAGGTGATGACCAAGAGTTCTTCCGCACTTCAGAGAGCCCTACCACACCATATTCAAACCTTCTGCTCAATGGTTTGGACACATAGCAAATTTTGTAAAATTCTGTCCATACATAGCACTACAACTGCCACATGTCAAAATCTTAAAATGTGAATATGAGTAAATAAATGTTCATAAGATATTAATAATAAGGGGCATCCAAACCTTTCTTATCCCCCCGGGACAAAGCTTTAGCTCCGCCCCTGCTCTGACAGAAGGGTCTTTTCATCACAGACACATGAGCTGCAGTAATGTGTTAATAAAATGTGAATAACAGAACATAGGATGTAACTCATTTCCTCACTGATCCTAATCTTCATCAAGTTCACTGCATCTTCTAGCTAAACTATTCCTACCATAAGACCTGCCCCATGCACTCAGGAGGCCCAGGCCAGAGGGTGTGTGTGGCACGTACATGTGAGGTGGCAGTGTAGCTGATGGTTGATGAGGACGATGGTTGGGGTTCAGTGATGAGATCATCAAATGTCAAATGAATGCATTACACGCCCCATAGAGAGATGCCTTTCACTGCATCCTCATCCTCTCTCTCTCTGTCTTCATGGTGCATAGTCACATGGTCTCACAGTGTCCTCAAGCAAACTTTTCTTTGAAGAAATTACTTTGTTCAAACATAATGTCATTTGTTTTGGTTTTTGACAGTATTAAATTGAAATAGTCTCCCAGCTGTATCTGTAACATTATATTTTTTTAATTTAGTTCAGTTAATCAGAGGTGCTGAGGTAGAGGTATGCTTGAATTATAGAAAATCGTGTTATGCTAAGAACATGACAGTGTTAATGCAGCAGGCTACCTCATGGTAACCTCTTTTAAGAGTTGTTAATGTTGTATGCTTATCTTCACATTTACTTTATATATCTTTGAATTCACGTTGGGTTTCTTCAGGGATTATCCTAACCCCTGACTGATAAGGTCTTATTCATGTAAAAAAAGAATAATAATAATCTGACCTCTCCTCTCTTGGGCTCAGTTAAACAACTGAATCAACAATCTCACTGTCCTTGACCCCTCAGTAAAAAATAAACGATAATGAAGATAACGATAGAAGACCTTTAGAAGACTGTTTGCCATCATGTTATCTCTGTTTTTAAATTAAATCGGGGACCGTGGCAGGTTCTGACTGCTGATATGTTGGGTATAGCCTCTTGTAGCACAATCTATTCTCTCTCTCAATTCCCAAACAGTGGGTGTTGATTGTACTGTATGCAGAGTTATGTCATGAGGGTGTAATATCTACAGACTATCTGATAAGGCAACTGACCGTACCAGTTGTTTCTGTTCACCTCTGATAATAAAACGGAACAGCACACAATATTTACATCTAGTCCCATTTTCTGTGAATACTGCAAGATTGACACATAAAATACCCTGCTTTATACAATCAATGCAATATCAAACATGCATGCTCAATGGTAAAAGTCTTACTCCTAATCCAAAATGGAATACGGTCATCTAAAGGTCAATCTCACAATATATGCATGGAGCAAAAGCAGCTGGATGACTATTTAACAACATCCTCGCCAATATAGGCAATATCCTAATATAAGATATAATAATATCTTAACATTAATATGGCCTTAAATGGAATGTCCTTCGACTAAGTGAACTATGCTTATATCATGCTTGTCCCAGAAGAATGGCTGGACTTCAATTATTTTTATTTTCTTATGTCAATTTTATTATTAAAGATCATTAATTACTGTAAGAGAATAGTAAGATCAAATTGTTGTTCAGACAGACGAAGAAAGCTGAAGTAAAAGTAAAGCACTACTGCTGTATTGATGTTGGCTATAAACGTGGATAGAGTATTTGGAAATGATCTCCCATTTTGTGATTGCCTGCAGTGACCATCAGTAGCACTAGATGGGGATAGGGTGCTCTATTCCAGCATACCAGAGTGACCATTGGACATCAAAGAGTATACCAACTTCGATTGTACCATGGGGAAAATGGACATATAGACAGGTTTAAAAAATTGTCCATCTCCATCAGTAGGCCTAGAGCTTAGAGGTTTTCTGTTTCTTGACCACACTGAGTGTCCCCACCAGACACCAGCAAGTCAGATTACTTAGGGCTGATACCCATAACCATTCATGTCAATACTGCATCTGAATTCAGATGTTTCCCTTTTATATCAATTTACAGCAATCATAATACATAATCCCAGATTTATTTGTTTTTTCTGTACTATGATGAGTCACTGTAGACATTAAACTCTGCCGGACACACACACACACACACACACACACACACACACACACACACTCCAGCAGTGTCTCATTTAGTCCCACAGTGGGAGTTTAGATTTCTGATTATACAAACACACACACACACACACTCCTCTGAGTATGTTCCTCACCTTGATGGGGAAGTATTGTCTCATGTAGTCCCACAATGGGATGTTACAGAGGTAGGGGATCTTCCTGCCCCCCTTAGAGGGCGTCTCCCAGTCCCAGAACCACCACACAGCATACAGCACACTGATGAGCCAGAAACGGGTGAACAGCAGGATGAAAAAGAGCGCAAGGCAGATCTGGGCTGGGGAGGGGTGTGGAGTACACACACACACACACACAGAGAGAGTACACACACACACACACACACATACACACACACACACACACACAGAGTACACACACACACACACACACACACACACACAGGATAAAGAATGGGGTGAAATACTGCAGTCAAAATCTATTATATACAATCCTGTGGTATGCATATGCTGTTAATTGTTATTGAGGGCAGAGGAGAAGCATAGTCATCCTGAACTTGGAGTACTGAATAATTGGTGATATAACAAATATTGAGAGGCTTGACAGTACAAATTCAGCCTGTTCATCTGTGGAACCATTAACACTTCGAAACAAAAAGCACAGAGTATATATAATCTGACACGTTTCATTCTAATAATGTGTCAGAACATCAGTACCACATGTCAACAGTCAAACAATGGCAGCAGCAGCAGCTGAACATACACAGGCCTCTGGTAACATCATGACATCATGAAACAGGCACATTGAAAGTGACTAGTTGCTACCCAAGGGACTCCTGCTGTCACAGAAAGCATGGATAGGACGTAAGAAGGTTAGAGAGCTTTGTCATGTAAATTGCCCTCATCTTAGGGGCCGTGCACACGACGCCGGTTTTTGTGAAACCGGTGAGGTTTTGTTAACGGTTACGCCTTGCGTGTACACGACGCCGGGAGTTTAGGAGACTGAAACCGATAGCTTTTGAAACCGGCTTCCGAAGTGGGAACTTTTGAGACCGCCGGCTAGACAGTGCCGTGTAGACGGCCTGTAGGTGCGAAGCCGGCAACTTTATGACGACATAGCCCCACCTCTCAACTCAGCCACAGCACGACCTGACATGCTGCTTGTCAAAACAAACCAAACCATTTATTTATCATATTAAAATGTCTTTCTTTTCCCTGTCATGATTTATGTGCACAATGTAGCCTATCAGCCTTTAGTGGTAAGTTAGAAGCACACGTTAGCTTAACTTAGTTAAACACTAGCTTACTGCTTGTTAGTGTTTTCTCCAGTGGTGCTCAGACCTAATGCAATGCGTAGGCTAAGCATTTGAAATTTCACAAAGCAGTCACATATGCACTACAGCACACTTAGCCGGTTACACCTCTGTGTGTACACGCAAGGTTTTTTCTTGCCGGAGTCGTTAAAGGTGTGAAAGCGGTAAGATAAAATTCACCCGGCGGTTTCGTGTAAACGGCCCCTTACTCTCTAGAGATGGATTAGCAGCTGTGCTTCATGCTAACATGCTTGGCCCCTGTCAGATTATCAAGACCACTGAAAGAGATGGGGAGACTTTGTGCACTCTAGCTCTGGGACTATGGCTCAAAATTGGGCCGTGTGAGCGTGAGCATCTACCACACGGAGCTAACATGTCTTGTCGCTAACATTCCGTCCTGACCAGTACAAGGCAACAGGGGGCAGTTCAGCAGGGAAGTGAGACACAAAGGTCAGGTATAGACTTTACCCTGGGGGCGCACATCCAGATCAGATAATACACACTGACTGTGAGTCAATTACAAGAAAAATTCAGATAGCACAGGTTACCAATATACACATTATTAGAGCGAGGTGAAGAATAGATTGTGTCTTACTTACACATATTATATGCATAATGTATACAGTGTATATTAGCATTTGGTGGTCTGTGAAATGGGGCCAGGATGTTTAAGCTGCTTTTTGCATGTTTGCTTATCCTATTGCCCCCCTGTAATATATGTGTGTTGTGTAATGAATATGGCAATTAATTCACATCATTCCGCCATTGAATATGAACATAAAGATTAATGATTCATTACATTCATGCAGCTGTTATGAGCAGAGTACCATTAGGGACAATAGACATGTCATTTTTTCCCCACTAGGGGGTGACTGTTTCCCTTTCTGCAGGACCTCCATTATCTACATCTATTTACATTAATTAATTTAGATTAGAATGAGCTTTCATCCCAATCGATAAGGTATAGTATGGGGAAGCATTTTTATTGGAATCTGTGTTACATAGGTCTTGACCCCATAACCTTGGTGTGGATAACATAAAACTAATGTTATCAAGACATGCAGGGGGTGTGGCTAAGGTGAGGGTGGGTTGAGGTCAAGTGCTGATTCATGTGTCCTGTTCTGTCCTGTGCTGAGCTAACCATCTTATTTCGCACCATTTTTATGTTGATCCAAAATTCAAAAATTCCATTAGCTTACAAAAGCAAAGTGAAGGTCTTGGCAAGCTGCTTTTTTCTCTGAGTAAGCTTATGAAGAGATGAAATAACAACCCCATCCTGATCGCTGACTTTTCTCCATGTAAACAAAGTGTCTGCAGACAATCAAGGCTGTAGGCCTCAGCCAGATATCCTACTGTTAGATTCAGTTCTCAGTGCATTTGCCAATCACCTTATTATGACCTTCATATCTATTACCACCAGCATATGTCTGTGGAAAAACATATATCTAAAGTAAGTAATAATTGCTTCAAAGACAGCGCCAATCAATATGACAGTGTGACATAGTACAGCATGTATAATACACAAACAGACTGGAGAAGGGGGAAGATAGAAAGAAAGCAAGGTCCAACTGAATGGGTTTCAAACCTGCAGAGGTGGCTAACACAGACATGCAGGTACACACTCACTGTTTTCCACACACACACACACACATACACACACATGTGCACGCTGGTGCACACACACACACACACACACACACACACACACACACACACCTATACATACATTACACATATACACCCACTTGGCACTTGCACACCTACCAAGGCAGAGGAAGGAGAAGACCCACTGGAGAACTGCAGCTGTCTGTAGCCTCCTGTCCAGGGGCACGTTTCTAGGTGCAAATTCGATCTTCATGGTGAGCTCTCGGCGTGGAGCGAAGTAAGGCAACCAAGCTGCCGAAGGTAGGCTGAGGTCTGATAGATCAACCCAGAGTCAGGCTTCACCCTTCTGGGTCAAAGTTTGCTCTGTAACCCCCCTCCCTCCCTCCCTTCCCAAGCCTACTCTCTCTCTCTCTCACTCTGTCTCTTATCTTAGCCATTAGTTCAATGCAAAGTTGAACAAGTGCACTTCTCTACCTGTGCAATCAGACTTTTGACCCTTGGCAATGGGTTCTGTAACATGTCCTTCGCACTGTCTTTCAGAGATGTGCAGTAGGCTACATTAAAGCCCACTGCTGTGCCTTTTATGATTTTCTGACGTGTCAATGGCTAGGCAGGAGTGATTTTTCATATATGCAATTATCTGTGTGCAAGGGGCAATGTTCATATCATCATATTTGGATTATTCTGTAATGCACAATTGAGAGTAGGAGCCCATGGCAATGAAATGAGACTTTTGATGCGCTACTGACAGGTGGTGGACACGGAGGATTATATAAACGGAATTCTGCATGCAATCAGCCATCTGCCTGCTCGCCCATAGATTATTAGCATCACAATGCGACATAGGCAGAGAGACACAGCCTTTTCCTACAGGCTATATAAACTAGAAGGATTCCGTTCATAACAACTGTTCTTCAGTTGTGCCTGCAGTGTAGGCTATATTCTCTATTCAACTGAGCGCCACACTGATGGCAGCCCAGGGCACGCCTCCTCCCCCGCTGCAGAATCTGCGCGCTGATGACGGAGCCAGGTGATACAGCTCTAGTCCAATTCTGAGCATCTTCTCCATGCCTGCTGAGCGCGCGGGCGGGGCTGCTTCAGCTAGCAGAATTTCTGAGCGCAGCGTAGCCAACACGAAGAGCCATAACGGAGCGGATCACTGAGTATTTTTTGTCCTCCACACGTTTTAAAGTTAAGCCGTGGCATTCGACACTAAGGGACGATTTTGTGCGTAACTGTGTTATACATTCAGTTAAGAAATTATTTCCCGACGTTATGGATTAAATTGCAAATCACTGTGAAATCTCAACGGAGAATCAAAACATTGAAGACAGCAGACATCTTGAGCGCATACAGGAAGCTGGGCCTAGGGAGATCGAAATTGGAAAAACATCAATAATCCGAGCATTTGATCATACATCGGACTGCGAGGTAATCTTTGAATTTACCATCACTCCTAACGCCCAGTCATGGCGTGGCCTTGCATTTCGCGGGCATGTTGCATGGCTCGCTTTTGGAATCAGCTTGATAAAGCTGACATTGCGGTGCCTTTGGTGTTCACCAAGTACTCGGACATGTCCGAGATGCAACACCTCCATTTGCAACATCCACAGAAGCAGTTGTGTCCTCCACTCCGAGCCAGCACGGTCGCCATAGAAACGCAGCCTTCTCACAGGGAGAACAGGGATCAGGAGATCGAAGGGAAGGGGGCGCCTCCTCCGGGGAACACTGCGGATAGATCGTGTGAATCCGTGTCACGCCAGGACTACAAACACTGGCGAGTTCGCCCGGAGCCGAGCTGTAAGCCCAAAAATGAGTACCACTTGCCAGAGACTCCGTTCAACAACGAAACACAGTATCAGAAAGATTACAAACCGTGGCCCATCCCGAAAAGAGGTGACCACCCTTGGATCCCCAAACCCTGCCCCACTATATCTGTTGGGGATGACCGTGTCCCCGACAGGTCAAAGCATGTCCACCCAGACGTAGACAGCGGTGTAGAGAAAAGTGAAATCGCAGACAAGGTGCAGGAGAAGGAGATCATCTTGACCGAGAGGAAAAAGAGGCAGGTGACCAAAGGGGATAAACTGGTAGAGAAGAGGGTTGGTGTGACCATAGAGGGACGACAACCAGTGGAGATGACTGCAGAGGGCAAGCCCAGGGCGGAAGTGGATGCCCTTAACAGGCAGATCAAAGAGGAGGTGGCAGGTGGCAGCTCATACAAGTAAGTTTGTATTACATCACTTGTAGAACATGGAAGTCACTTGAACATAACATATTTTATGTAGAACATGGAAATCACTGGAACACAAAATATTATAGAATTTGGAAGTCACTGGACGCTATACATCAGACTAAATGCAATCTCTTAGACCTGGACTTTAAATAAATTAAATGCAACCTTAATTGTTTGTCAATTATCTAATTAATTATGGTACAAGTTGATTCTTATGAGAGATTTTGCCCTAAGCTGTTTCTTAACTTAAGTATAGGCATATATTGCATTTTAATGACCATTAGGGCCAATACTCAAGATTTAGTAGTTTCTGTGATTGTGTTTGTGCCTGCCTTTTAGCCTCATCTTGTATGAATTTTCTATCAGTGAGTGGATTACCCATAAGCCCATGCCATCATATTTCTGTAATTTATCTTTTTCTCGGGAGTCACATCTTATCCACCACACACATTAGCACCCTTCAAATGGATTTTTGAAGCCTGTCACTTTCAGATACATGACATGCATAATGTGTTCAGAATTACATTCATCCAGTGAACTTGGCAGACTTTTGCCCTGAGCAGGAAGCCCCTTTTCAGACATGTAAATCTTCACTTCAGATTGAGCCCAGTTGGAGGTCCTGGGGAATAATAAAACAGTGTCATCTGTCTGTGACATTAGTATGCAAGTGGAGGGGCGAGTTCATTTGTAAGGCCAGAGAAGTACAGTAACCTTCATTTCCAGAGCCATTAAATGATCCTATGGCTGAGTATGGTGTGGCCATTATTGTTAAAAAAAAGAAAAGAGATTGGCCAGGACTGACCATGTTAAAGTGATATACCGCTACAGATGCTCTGCCTGTTAGAAAATAATCATAATAATCCCATTTCTTCTTAATTACCTTTATTAGATCAATAGTATTGCTATTAGACATGTGGTAAAGTGGGTTTGTTCACAACTGTTTGATGTAAATAAAAAGTGTTACTGAAATAGTGTGCATCTAATGACAACATGCATGGAAGTGCATGGAATTCTGCAGAGGTGTTTTCTATGCTTTTTGGTCTATTTAGCAATCACACAAGGTATTTCATTTATTAAACATCTCAACATTTATTACTGATATCAAGTATTATTATGTTTTAATAAATGTAGCTTGATCAGGGATAAACCCAAGAATATTACTTTAGATCCCCCAAGAGAGTTCAGATCTTAACGATCTGAAACGCATGGTCTGAAACAGATGGTTTAAATATGTTTAGGGTGTGGCCAGTCCAAAATCGCTATCTTGATGGTGTAAAAAGTTTGCCAGACACCAGACACATCGTTCAAAAGGGTTGTTCTTATGTTTTTGGGTGTCATGGGTGTGTTTTGGGCTTAACATTCATTAAACCAATGAGGGTGACATCTGTCATTCCCAAGAGCAAGGAGTGCAACATCAAACTGTGTGTTGATATTTTAACAGTCAGCACATCTGAAGGAATCTGCTTGCACGCGAGACCGTGTATGCTGCACCAGAGTTATATTGAAATTCGCAGACATTGGCGAGCGTTTGTGAACAGGTTTCTGTTTGCCTTGAGTTTTTGGTGAACACTCCCAAACAGTCTGAGGAGGTAGTTCTCCGCGAACATACAGTGGAGCTGGACGTGAGCTGGACAAAGTGTCACCGTTACAATGGAATGTTCAGAGAAAACATGTTTGCCATGAATGTTTGCCACTGTTTGCCAAAACTGAATGCACCTCTAGATTGCATTAAAATGTGTGTGTGACTAGCAGAGTATATTTCAAAGTGTGGGGCGGGCCCCACTAGAGAATAGAATAGAGACATGACGGGAATAGAGACATGACAGGTGGGGCGCGAGGAACAGGAGGGAATTTGTTCTTTTGTGCCTATCTGTAATAATGGCTTTCTTTTTTGACAAGGAAGATCATAGATTCAAAACAAAATAGCTACATACAAACATAAGAGTCATAAACAGACCGACATATGAATTAAAATAACATCATATCCAGTGGGCCGAGACGGGAAATATAACATGGAACCAAAATGCGAAAAACATATTTTAACGTTACCTTTTTGCCGGGTGGATGGGGTCAGGTGGGGCTTGAAAATTCCCCACCTCCAAAGTGGGGAATGATAGAAAAAGTTTGAGAACCACTGGCCTACAAGCATCTGCACTCGCCTATTATCTGAACTTATCCAAACTGAAACTAACTTCGCTGTGGTCTCATAGGGAGCGACAAACCGTTTTACACATGGTTATTTACTTTCATTAAGGATCTTTGCTTTCACTATTGACTGACAAGGCATTAAAATAAAAAAACATAGCCTGAAAAAAACAACACTTACCCCAAAAATGTTCGGTTGACTGAATAAAAATCCTAAGGATATTCATCCTGCAGACAAGTTGTTGCTTGGGACTCGTCATTAAGGGCTGCTTACATCTCATGACAGTAGCACATAGCTGTGCTTGTATACGCTTTTTGCTTTACACCAGGTTTTTCTTGGTCAATGGCGTAATGATTCTTAGTGGGTGTAAGATTTTTAGATCATGCTCCTGACCACACCTATTTTAATTGACACGCCCGTGGGCGCAGTGATCAATTGAACTGCAGCGCATGGCAACAAAGTTCATCACTGCCTTGGGTTTAAGATGGGAACAAGACTTGCGTCGCGCTTGGCGCCACGTTGCGCTGGGTGTAAGATAGGGCCCGTGATGTTGTAGTACAAAGGCCCATATTTCATGGCTTGATCTTATCTTCAAATACATGATGGAATTGGAGTTAGTGATAGGATTTCAACAATTGCCAGTGCTTTTTGGCAGGAGTCAGAGGGTGAAGAGGGCACAGCTGTGATTAGTACCATCACGTTGGCATGAACTGGCGGCAGTTTACCCACACTGAAGCTGGTGCTTGTCTTTGGGTGGGTGCTGCAGGGGAGAGCTGGTCAGCTGTGGGTCATTCGCAGGGCACAGCTGGGTGGAGTTCAAAGATGGCATGAAGATGGCACTGCATAATAATCAGTCTATCGTAACAACTAGTGTGTAGTCACAGCTTGACTCAGTATTCACACAAAACAAAACCCAGTGTCCATTGTCTGTCACAAAAAGTGCCTGTGTTCCATTCTGATTGTTCGGAAGTTGAGTAAACCCCAGGAGAGTTTTGGAGCTGTCATTATCTGTAGGCAGTAGGAGATGTGATTGCTGAGTGACGTGCTCTAATACAGAGTGACAAAAGATGGAGCGATGCTTGGCAGGCCATATAGCTGTTCACTGCTGTTCTTGTGCAGGCACTTTGCAATTCTACTTCTCGTTCCCACCAGATGTCTTGGTCGGTGTCTTCAAACACTATTTTTGCAACTTATCAATAGGCCTGGTTCAGAACCAGAAAAATACATCTGCCTCAGGACTTGACTAATCACTTCAGACACAGTAGAGTGGTTTGTTATCCAAGTGCTGGAAATCCAACCAGATGATACAGGGACTGACTATGCCTCCTTAGGCTCAGTATGGCTAGTCATGTGTGATTAGGTGAAGATGTCAATGAATGAATGACAGTGTTGTGTTGATGGGAAAATGTGTGTGAATTGAGTGAAGATATTATTATTGGAGAGTCAGGGCCTTGTTTTTTTTCTACAATCACCTCTAAGCATAGATGACTGTGTTATTTTCTATCATTTGTTATTTAAAAGCACACTTTACAGGACAGGATAATTGTGTAAATAAATTTCCAGCCACTGGATAAGGAGGTAGTCAGATTCTTGGCAGGCTGTTGGATTCTAAACATTCAGGAAAAAAACTTATCCTCAAGACAGTGGCAAGAGGCCCAGAACTGGAGAGGCAAAAAGAACACAACTACAGTACAGCAGAATGTGTGTGAAGTGATAGAAACCCTCTCTGAATCATCTCAGGAGAAGCACTTCCTGTGGACAAATCAAAGAGTGATACAGCAGTTTATATCCCAATACATTACATGAAATTGCTGACTCCTGTCCATACTTATTTGTGGCACGTCTGTGCTTGCAGATTCAGTATTAAAAAACCATGGTTGCTTGCAGTTTCTGAGTGCATTTCAATTCAGTCCTCTGGGAGAGCACTGTACCGGCTCCTGAACACATGACAAATCTAACTTTGTATCTATATTGTACCAGTGTGAGTCTGTGTGTGTGTGTGTATGTGTGTGTGTTTTTATGTTTGTGTGTGTGTGTGTGTGTGTGTGTGTGTGTGTGTGTGTGTGTGTGTGTGTTTGAGAGAGAAAGAGAGAGCTTCCATACCGTTTGCTCTTATTGTATCCTATCAGCTCACCATTTGTAGATTTTTAACATAAAATATGGACTATTGATTTTGTATTCTCTGGCAGGTGATGGATTAGTGCGTATCGTGGTGTCAGCTGCTTGCTTATTGAGAGTGAAACATGAGAGTTTAGTCCACTGAGGGTCACGTTATCCTGTGCGGTGTCCATGTACAGTTACAGTGGCGTTATGGATAATCACCATGCAGTGACCAGTGGAGCTGTACCAAGCACACTCTAGGCCATGTGCACAGCACACAACACAAGAGGCATTGTTATCTAGTTATCTATAGGGCTACAGTTACCAGACTATACCAGTATAATGCTTAAGACCTGCTCTCTCTCTCTCTGTCTCTCTAGTTCTTTCTCTCTCTTTCCTTCTCTCTGTCTCTTTCCCTCCCTCCCTGCGCTTGTCTCATTTCATCCTTGCTCTATCTCTCTTGCCTTCTTTTTCACTCCCTCTCTCTTGTAATCTCTTTCACTCCCTCTCTCTTTCCCTCTACCCTGCATCTCGCTCCACTACCCCTCCCCAAATCAAATTAAATATGTATTACTGTCATGAATCAGTGAATTAAATGCTGCAAAATGTGAATCCATTTGGAAAATATAAAACAGGCATTCCCATTGCTTGTCTCTATGCTATTAATACAATTAGTAAAATAATGGAAAGGAAATCTTATTTGAGGTAAATAACATTCATCAGTTTGTCAATGTCCTTGTATTGTTTTCAGTGATTACAGTACTGTCTCAAACATGCAAATGAAATGGCATAAAAGAAACTTCATAAGATAAGTCATACTTATCTTCAGTAGTTAGTCTGATTTTATAGACCCTCTCTCCTGCTCTTGCTCCAACACCTCCTCTTTCTGTGGCCTTTCATCCACAGTCTTGGATTGTAAACTGTTCTCAAGCTCACATATCTTTGGTTGTTTGGGCATTGCACTGGACTTCATTCCTCTTATGTAATCATTCACTGCGGTTCAACTTCATGGGCTATATGTGGCAGCCACCCTTCAGATCAGCACTCATCATCTTTTACAACCTCCAAGGGCTGTTGAGCAATTTGAAAGGGTCACTTCAGCTGAAGAATGGCAGGAAATTGTGCATTATTTTATTTCATATGCAATATACAGTATAAAATATACAAATTATATATATACTGTTTATATATATGGTGTATATAATATATATAAAGAAAGACTTTTATAGCAGTCCTGCCCACCTGTGTGTGTGTGTGTGTGTGTGTGTGTGTGTGTGTGTGTGTGTGTGTGTGTGTGTGTGTGTGTGTGTGTGTGTGTGTGTGTGTGTGCGCGCGCATCTATGTGTGCATGTGTATGCATGTACAGATGCATTCACATCTTTCTGGTATACCCCTGGCATCCTCCTGCCCAGTTGTCTGTGCCCAGCGCCATCCTTGTGCAGAGAAGCGTGAGCAGCACTGTCCCTATTGCAGGCCCTGACACACACACACACACACACACACACACACACACACACACACACACACACACACACACACACACACACACACACACACACATACACACGCACACACACGCCACCCCCACACAGCTGTGCAGTTTGCTGATGTGTCAGGTGATGAGTCGCCAGTCCAGTCCATCACCCTCCTGACTTGGGTCACTCCACCTGTGTGTTGAGACGGCTAGAAGAGACATGCATTGGACGTGAGCTGAGAGCGTCTCTCAGAGGATTGTTTTTGCTGACCTGTCCTTTGGCACTCATGTCAGGTGTTGCCTGTGACCACTAGGGCTGCAGACCAGCTCAAGTGGACTAAGACAAATAAGGGGTTGTGTGGGCAGTCTAGTAAATGCTGGGTTCCACAGGATGTTAGTTATCAATGTGGCAGCACAGATACGACTTTCCTTTCATGTTATCTTTCTTACACACATACTGTATGTGCATATCTACACAGACACATACACCCACTCACACACACCCACACACACACACACCCACACGCACACACACACACACACACACACACACACACTCACACTCACACGCACACACACACACACACACACACACACACACACACACACACACACACACACACACACACACCTTTCTGTTCTAATACATTCAGATAGTAAATATAGGCAGATGTTGCTCACTTATTTGTTTGTTTGTTTTTTTGTTTGCTTGCCCACCAATGATTTTGTTTACTTTTATTCAGAAATTATATTAACTACATGTAATTGAACATTGTGCAGCAAATAATCTTCTTCGATCCATCTTAATCTTGTTATTTCCCATGTACATTTATGTACGCCACACAGAATAATAGATTTACAGCCTGTTACACTTCATTTGTTCTTGTCCACATTTCTGAGATTTCTCTAGTGGGAAGGTCCTCGATTTGAGGGAGCTGAACCTAACTGGCTTGTTGCACATCTCTTGGTATTCTCCAGTGGCTTTCCTTTCCAGACACTAACAGTGTTACCTAATCAATACTGGCCTTCAGTGCAGCCAGGCTAATGCAATGACGCAACCCTCTGTCTCTCCGAGATAGTTCCCCTAGTCTCATGGTGGAGGAACAAACTGCCCTCACTGTCCAACCTACTGTCATCCTCCCCAGGTTAATAGGCTCTCTGTCTGGCTCTGGATGATTGTGCAGGATGATTTCTGTGTCCTTCTCTTTATACTTTATAATGCAATTGAAGAGCATACAATGCAGAGAGATTGCCTTTAGTGAGTTACCTGTTAAACAGTTTTGTAAAAGATATGTATTGTTTTTATTCCAGATATAATATCTCTCCATTAATCACACAAAGGAGAGGAAAAGAGTGATTTGTTCAGTAAAAAACCTATCATACTTAAAGTCACTGTCTGCATTGTTGTTGAGTGTCTTTGTGGCGGTAACGTGACCTGTGCTGCTATGGGCCAACAGGACTGAGTTCAAAGCCTACACCGATGTAAAACCAGCCAAGCTCATCCGGGCCAAATCTCAGTACCTGCCCCCCAATGACAAAACCAACAACCTGGAGACCAGCTACAACGCCTGCTACAGGGGAGAGCAGACCAAGCTGCTGTCCGCTGCTGACAACAAGGGGGTGGACAGAAGGAGGATACGCTCCCTGTACTCTGAACCCTACAAAGAGTCCAGTAAAGTAAGTACATACTCTTTTCAACCTTACAAAGAGTCCAGTAAAGTAAGTACATACTCTTTTCAACCCTACAAAGAGCCCAGTAAAGTAAGTATATACTCTTTTTCAACCCTAGAGAGACCAGTGAAGTATGTACCCATTGTCTTGAACCTTGGAAAGATTGAAGTAACAAATATAAACATTCAAAAGTGTTGAGTAAGGTAATATGCTGTTTGCAACCCTTTAAAGGAAGATCAGAAGATGTAAGTACGCTCAGTGCTGTAAACCAAAGCAGTTAAACATGCCCATTTAGTTGTTCGTAGTGCATCTTACATGTAGTAATGAAGGATGCAGTTACTGGTCAGTTTTTGTGCTCTGGTCACATCACTCTAGAGCTAGAGGCACATAATGTTTATTTTCAGTCCACAGGATGAGCTATGGTAGATGTACAGCTTGTTTGCCATTTTGATGTTTTTAAATTAGATTTATTTAATTTCCCATCCGCTGTCAAGGAGTGGTCCTCTTTACTCCCTCTTGTCCCTGTCCCATAGGTGGACAAGCCAAGCGTCCATCGCTCCAAACCCAGAAAGACTGGGGCCACTACCTCCACATCTGCGAGCCAGGCCAAGGCCGTGAGGAAGCCCAAAGAGAAGCAGGTGGCCGGCGTGCGCGGCTCCAAGAAGAAGGCCTCCGAGAACAAGCCCCTTGCCCGGCCCGAGGGAGGAGACAAGGAGAAAAGTAAAGAGATGAACAACAAACTGGCTGAGGCGAAAGAGTAAAAACCATTGCACTTCTCCTTTAACTTCTTCCTTTAGAGCTTCCTCGGAAAGATCAAAGATGACAGTGAAGGTGGCAAAGTTTTAGTAATCAGGGGTTCTTCTCCCCTCCCCCAAGCACCTCCATTTTATGATTCAGTGCATAGATCTGTCTTTCCCTCCCTCTTTTTCTTCTCCCTTTTCTGTCTTCTCCTCTTCTTCTTTTCATCATGCCTTTATCTCTGACTCTCTGATCTCTGTTGTTTCTTGTGCTAAATGTCAGGACCAAACGTCACTGGATGATCTTGCTTCCACTCTTTACACACTGCATTAGTAATGAGAGGGAGGGGGTCAACTCGGCCCTGCCTTCTCCTCTCACGTCCATTATGACTGTTACACTGTTTCCATGGCTACGGGCTGCTTGGTTAGCCAATGGATGGTGAGCTTGCATTTGCATGGGGCCTACTGATGAGCTGCTCTGTGCAGTGGGCATCCATTGAACTGCACAGATTGCTTTGCCACATTTATCAAGGGTTTATTTAAACCTCACTTACCTATTATTCATCCGCTGATCTAAGTCTACAAGACTAGTTAGTTAACACTGAAATAATATCCAATGACAAAACACATGGATGTCATGCACCATCTATATTGGTCTGAAGGACTTTGATAAATGTGTTGCTTGGTTGTTTGCAGGGCATATTGATGTGACTCTGTGCCTGCTTTTTCCTCCATCAATGTTTTGCTTTCTTCCTTGTGTGACCCTCATAACCCATATACATTGTCCTTTGTCCTCACAGGTTAATTAACTTTACCATTTATATTCTCAGTTGCAAGTAATGTACTGTCATACATTTCAATGCTATTTCTCTGTTCTTGGAAAAGGCTGGTGTGCAATACTGTAGAGCAGATTGTTTTTACAAGTGATAGTATCCACAGGTTAAATATTTGTTGCTGAATGTCACTTAATAATTAGGATTTAGACAGCATATTTTCTAACACTGCCAAGAGGCCAATTGCATTTCACATTATTAGGTATACTGTGTCTCCTAAGATATTGTAGTGTAGAATTGAATGTACTGTATTGTAACAATTATACAATTAATGTGTTCAAATGATTTGATACAATGGAAGGGACATTTCTGTAACCTCTTTGTGAAAATATTAAAGTGTATTTTACAGTAATCAATCTGACAAAGGCAACATTTAGACCCGCATATACAACACAAAAAAATACTGTACAATATTCATTCCCCCCAGAGGAAACTTACACTCATACACACACACGCACGCACACAAAACACACACACACACCAACACACTCACCCACACACACACACACAATTATAGACATGCAGTATATTCACACAGTCAAGACCACCAGTTTCAAAGAAAATTTATTGTTTGAATTCAACCCATATTTTAGATTAGGCTTATGCATTATCTATCTATCTATCTATCTTTCTTTCTATCTATCTATCTATCTATCTATCTATCTGTTTGTCTATCTGTCTATCCATGTATTGTCCATGTATGTATCAGTTAGTATTTATTCATGTGTCTTTACTTATTTATTTATGTATGTATTTATTTATTTGATCCATGCTTCCAGTCGCCATACATTTACTATGTATTTTGTTTTCCTCTTACTGGAGAATTATATTGGTGGCATAATGTCAACAATGTGTGCTAATTCTTCTCTTTGTTGTATTGAATGCCATGATGTGATGGTAAGTTGAATGCTGTTTGTATGGTATGCTTTTCAACACTGATTTTCTTTTCTTCTTTTTTTGGCGTGTTTTCTGGATGCATGCTTGTTTTGGTCTTCGCTGGGGCCAAAATAAAGAACTCATTTGCCTTGCCAAAGGACATTAATGTGTAACTGCATGGGTGCTTTTCAACAGAAAGTCATTCTGATCAGTTCCCCCTCAACCACATCACTTGAAACAACTTCAGGACATAACCACTCTGCTCTGTGTGTGTGTGTGTGTGTGTGTGTGTGTGTGTATGCCGAGAGGACATTTGACTGGATTTAGATGTCCATGTAATGGGAATATTTTTATTTACTACGATTACCCAGAATGGATCCACTAGAAAAATCAGAACCATCATTCCAAAGTGAACTGCTGGTTTTATCACTAGCCTTTGACCCACCTATTCTACTTAAGGCTGGATAGCAGTCCTATCGAGTGTGACAGTACATCTAAACTAGTTCCATGCATCCCTAACGGCAAATAAAAGGCAAGCATTTGAAGGCTGAGGTTAAACATTGCTTTGATTTTTTTTTTTATTGTTTTTTTTTCTTTTCATTCATAAGCTGCTGCATCTCACTTACCCTCTCTCCTTCTCTGGCATCATCTGGTGAGATGATCTGTGGTCCTCCTCTTCCTCTACCTCTTGCTCCTCAGCAAAAAGAGCAAAACAGAAGCAAACAACTAACAAGGAGGAGTGTCCGCCCTTATTTTCTGTTCATAACATCCAGGCCATTTTCTAAATCTGCCCACTTGTTCGTTAGTTACGGTGAGGGTCATCTCATTATGGTCTTCCAGCCATTTTACATGACCCAGGTCAGAAGGAGGAGGAGCAGGAGGAAGGAGAGGAAACGAGGGCTGAACGTGTGTAGCCAGTGGGCTGTGCATATCACTACACAGTGCTATGGCTGAAACCAGTCAGTCACTGCTAGGGAAAAAGAGGAGGAAAGGAAGTAATTTTCTGTAAATGGGACAAAATCTATCAATGTGACGTACATCTGTTTGCTCTGCTTGCTTATATTTATTATCATATTATTAATAAATGCAAAAAGCAGAAAAAAAGCTGCTGTTGTGGTCCATTTTTGTTGACATTCAGAATGGACGGTAGGTGTGGGAGACTTCAGGTGGTATTCAGACTCGGTACATGTTTGTGTTTTCAAAATATCCTGTTGTTTCTGTCAACTAGGAGACATTGCTTGAGTAGTCCTTGTGTGAACTAGTAGACGTTGCTTGAGTATATGTATGTCCACATGGAAGAGAACTCTTAAAGCTAGCCACCTAATGCTCAAAATCTTAACTTAGCCTTCCAGAAGTGCAGTTTTTGAAGTATTCTGGCACATGCTGTGGCATCCTTTTAAACTCCTGCATATTGCTGTGAGGTGAAATCCCAGAAATATATTATTATGCATTTCCTATCAATATATTTCCAGAGCATATTCACTCAGAATTGACAGCAATATGTATGTTTATATCAGGATGCGATGCACTACATTCTATTTGGCAGAGATAATGTGCCCAAAATGTAGTTAGTATCTGCACTGAAAAAGAAAAATATTGAGAAGAGCAGTTTCATTCAAGTGTTTTACCCTTCAGATTGTTACTGATGTTCATTAAAGTAGATCCATGCAATGTTTATACTATGTCATTAATTGGCGTTTACTCATTTGCAGCCCTTTACTGAAGTTTGTTTGACCAAATGGATGTTTGTGTGGGTTTGAGACCTGATCCCGTAGCTAACACATGGCCTTCTCGTCCCCTTCCGAAGGGTTGTGCTAAAACAGTACCACTACATACAGCTCTGTCAGCCCATCCGCGATTTCGGGTGGGTGCAGACCCTTAAGCAGCACCTGTGGGGCTGTACACTGCCCAACCCAAGGTAATGCCAAAAGAATTAATTCCCACCAAAAGATCCCTTACCATATGCTCTTGATTCTCTCTCACTCTCTCTCTTTTTTAAACGTGCTGTGTTCATTTATGATGAGGAAGCTTTGTGGATGTTTCTTGTTGCTGTGAAACCTGTTTCAGGTTTATTTTAGTGCGTTTCTCTCTATCTTACATTCTCTTCCATATGGAAACTGCAGTGCCAGGAGAGTCATGTGAGCTAGATCCCAGTAGTTGCTGCTGTTTGAATCTTCTGCTGTCTTAGCATGTTCTCATTATGGTCTCGCCAGGCTGCCCTTATGGTGATGTTAACCCAGCCATGAGACATAGCATTTGAAATAGGTCAAGGCAAAGCAAATTGCATGGCCTGAATCTTCTGGAATCTTGGGCAGCACAGAGGTCAACAGCCAACCACTCATACATACACTGTGTGGGCCCATGCGTCAGTTATGTGGTTTTGATATAACCCAAATATATCACATTTATTTTTGAGATGTTGTGCAATATAATTAGTACATGGCCTGCAGTATTTTACAACAATGTCTTATTGTTGTAAACAGTCAACCTCTTCATGTAGTCCTGTTACCCCCATAATCCATGGCCCTTCATGTAGTCCTGTTATCTTGTTGGGGAGGGTATTTGCAGTGCTTGAACAAAAAAAAAGGAATGTGAATTGAATGGGACAGCTGAATATTTAAGAGGTAAATTAACTCTACCTCTAGAATATCTGTCCATACACTGCATGCCTTTGGTTCAGTGGAAACAGCCTGAAACACTTACAGTATGTGTGGGGACATGTGTTCTTAGTTTACCATCAATAAGGCCGTTGTAGATGTCTATATCTGGGTATGAGTGGGATAGAAGCAGTGTTTTGGCCAACTGTGTTCTGATGTCTGTCTTTATCTTCTCCCTCTCTCACTGCTGCTGCTACGGCTGCCTCTGCTGCTGGTCCACCTCAAAGGGAGCTCAAGGTCGAGGTGCACCAACGACCCCGTGATCATAATTCCCCGAGTTCCCCTGGAGGAGACCAAGAACCACTGGTGGATAGACCCCAACCTCGGCGGACCGGCGGAGTAGTGCGCTTTGCCCCGGACGTCAAGTAGGAGGCATCAGGCCCACATGGCGGGTCGGCCCGACAACAACTCTGGTGCCAGGCGTGCGTGGCATCAGGGTGGCATGTGGACTGTAAGGGCCAGTCGATTAGATAACACGGTACTGTGTGTGTATGCTGTATATTGATCTATTGTGAGTTACCGAAGCAAAGCTTTTTCTGAATGACGGAAAACATATATGGGAGGGGAAACAATGCTTGTTTGTATTGGTTGCTGCTTTTCAATGTGAAAGATGGGACTGAGAGTCTGGCTGGGTGAATGAGTGATTGTTGGATTGATTAAGTGATTGGATGCAAATATAAAGGTGCTAAATTCCATTTACGTCACATGCTCCAGATTCAAAAATGTTCTGTCCTTGATAGTATAATATATAGTCACACCATACCATAAAGTGCTTCCTTAATATCACCCATGACGGAACAGTGCAAAATTCTATGGCTAATAGTATGTTAATAAATTAGTAATGAAACCTTCTGTCCCTTTGTATTGAATCACCCTATTGCATGGAGATTATTCACACACATTAGTATTCATATATAAGTCAGTTGTTACTCTATTCATGAGTGCAATAAATCAATGGGCTGTTCAGTAATGAAATTGTTAGACAGAATGAGGCCCAGTAGTCTATGAATGTGGACTGGTATTCTAATGACTGCTACTTTAATATCTGTATTTCTTGTATTCTTCTTACAAAGAATTGCACCAATGCTTTTGTTTAGAAAATATCAGTGGTTTGATCGTCAGTAACTTGTAGACCAAAAATGTGTTTGGATATGGTGCACATTTAACATATAGATGCAGTAATTATAGCCTAGATATTCAGTTCCTGTTATACAACCTTGACCAAGTTTAGCCATTTTCCTCACCTTTGATATGTGTATATAATTATCATATTAGAACAAAAAGACCAGCTATAAATATAATATGGTCTACTCTCAGATGATGGAAATCAGCTGCAACACTACCTAAACAGATTGGTTATGTAACATGGCTTCGAACATAAAACATCCATTTCATCTCTGTCTGACATCCCCTAGATGACTGAATCGTGCCTCTTTGATCTCTCTATCACGCTAGATGTGGAGGATACAGACTTGCCATGTGACTGGCTGTAGTGATGAAAAGTCCTCTGGTTTTCAAACACAGGATCTGACAGCCATGTTCCGGTGATGCCTCACTTCCTCAGCGCTCTGTCTTTGACTGCTCTCGCCTAAGCCAATCACCAGCCTCACTGATCACTGCTCCGCAGATCTGCTGAGAAGCTGCCTTTCTAATCAAAGAGAACAGACACACTGAGTCTGCGACTTGAGTAATGTCATCAGAGTATTCAGAGGCAACGCTGAAAAGCAGTCACTCAATGCTAACTGTGTACGTGTTAGGGGAGAGGTTTGTGTGTGTGAGGACAGTGAGTTTGTCTGTTTGTGTGTGTGTGTGTGTGTGTGTGTGTGTGTGTGTGTGTGTGTGTGTGTGTGTGTGTGTGTGTGTGTGTGTGTGTGTGTGTGTCTGTGTGCCTTTGTCTGTTTATCTGTCGGTCTGTGTTGTTGAGAGCCAGGGGTGTTGTGGGAGTTGGTAGGGTATGTGTGGGAGGAGGTGTTAGTGATTCAGTCAGTCATTTGGCATCAGTGAGTCAGCCATCATGATTAAGCCCCATACTCCCATCACCCAACACAAAACAAAGTCATTTTGAATAACTTAATCCTCAAATAGTGTTTTGCCTGGTAATCTTTATACGTAAATTGAGCATAATCCTCTATTGCAGTATATTCTTATCAATTTGGCATTGGTGCTAAAATGTAGCCTTTTGCAGTGTAACACAACACCGTGCAACTCATTTGAAGAAAATGTGTGTTATACACATTATAATTAGTATCATTTTACTTCAAATCAGTTCAGTTTTTTGTTGCAGGAATGCCCATTCATTTTCCTCATTTCAGTGGAAGTCCAGGTTCCATTGACCCGATGTAAAATAATGATTCACTCCACACACTTGTCCTTTCAGTGGACTTAGCTTATAGAGGCCTCAGGCACCAGTTCACCACCAAAAAAATCTCTCACACACACACACACACACACACACACACATAAACAAACACAAACATACCAGATAGTAGGCATAGATGGATAGATGAGAAATAAATGTGGTCTGTTTGCATTAAGTCAGAGAGCTGAGCTTGAAGCTTTGGGCGACAGAGGGATTTGAGCAGATGGAAGAGAGATGGCCAAGTCACATGACCAGCTCAGTCCCCGCAGAAAAAAAACAAAATTCAGGAAATGAGTAGAGAAACAACTGGTAGGGGATGCGAAACATTGAGCAAAGTGTGCCGTCTGAATCTGATTCTGTAGTGTTTATTGGCAGGAGTATCTTCCAAGATTCCCCTCCCACTTATTCCTTCTTCAGTTCACACTTTCCCTGTTGTTCTTCTCTGTCAGGGCTGGGGGAAAGCAACCAACTAAGAATAAATTGTGTTCTGAATGGTAGTCATGGTAATTGGTTGCCTAGTGAGAACAAAGAAGGTGAATGGATGCTGGGTAATAATGGATGGGGTTATGTTAGTGCTGCTTTTTGTGCAGATGGTACCACCTTGTCCCGAGGGAACCCTCAACACACGCTCTCTCTCTCTCTCTCTCTTTCTCTCGCTTCTCTGTGTATACCATGTGGTACCATTGTATTATATTTATGTTATGTTTATGGTTCTTAGCAAATGTTTCTGTCCAAAGCGACTTACAATGACAACTATAAATAACAGTTTACAGTAAAGTTATATGGCCTACATTTAAATATATATATATATATATATATATATATTAACAGACTAAATAGAATAAACCAAATGATACCAATAGCCACAAGCATACAAACATACTCCGTAATGGAAAATGAATTAGTTAGAAACAAGGTAAACAGTCTTTACATGCTTTTTAAAGATCCCAAAACTGTCGCCAGCACAAAGACCATTAGGTAAATCATTACACCAATGAGGAATCGTTGATGGAAGGCTGGCATAGCAGACGGTCATCAAAGGACCACAGTGGGTGAGAGGGGACATAGAGCTGGATCATGGGAAAATACAGTAAGATGGACATCCTGTAAGTGTCCTGGAACATATAGAGTACTAGGTATTAGAATAAAAAATATTATTGAAGAAGGTTGAGAACCTTGAGACACAATAATTATTCAGGGAGTGAGAGTGAGAGAGAGAGAGAGAGAGAGAGAGAGAGAGAGAGATCTGGAGGCTCATACAGGCCTTATTTGGACAATACTGCCACCTAGTGGTAACATTCTCCAGATTCACAGTGACTTTTTCCTCAATTGAGCCCCTATGTTGATGGCACCAGCTACCACAATGGAGGGAAGAAATACACATCTAAACCGATGGTGAAGAACACACCCTGCCCCAGAGTTACCACTCATCAAGACACAAGGAATGATGAAAAATGATGCATGATCATGTTGTCCTTTAGAAATATCATCAAGACCATACAGATAATGCGGTATTCTGGAATGTTTTTGAGAGGTGTTCTATCAACACATTGATTACACATGTAAATACATAAAAAAATACCACTCTATTACACTGACATGTATTGCAGAGTTTAATGCATAAATATCTATATTCAAAATGTTACACTTACAATTCAGAATTTTAGATATTGTTTATGTTCATAAGTGCTTCTAGTAATCAATAATAAAGTTACCTTAGTGATGGAAATATGTACACTACTGTTCAAAAGTTTGGAGTCACTTGTTTTCAACATTAATGTTGTAAATGACTGTTGTAGAAAAAAATGGCTGATCTTTAATGCAATATACAGATGCCCATTATTAGCAACCATTCATCCAATTTTCCAATGGTACATTCTGTTTACTAATCTGACATTTAAAAAGGCTAACTGAGAAAACATTGGAGAACCCTTTTGCAATTATGAATGCACATAATGTAATCTGAAATCTGCTGCCCTGATTAAAAAAACAATGCAACTGATCTCTACTGGTATTCTGTCTATAATGAAGTGGAATGGAAATGTCTAAGTGACTCCAAACTTTTGAACAGTAGTGTAAGTGCAATGAAAAGATAAGCATCTCACGTGCTCTAAAATTCCAGATTAGTGTAGTATCTAAGGCTCATCATAACCAATTCTCTCTAAAAAGCATATCAAACCCCAACCATTCTAAAGAAACACAATGAAAATATATCTCTGATAGCCATGCACAGACAAATAGACAGAAAACTTCTCTCTAAAAACATATTGATCCCAATCATCCTCAAGAAATAGAAATAAAATATATCTCTGAAAGTCAAACACACACACATACACACACACACAGCAGTGATGTGCAGGTTTGGTCACAAGCTACCAAGGTGGCCTGATATTTTAATCAACCCGACTGACAAAATTATACCCGACCCGCAATCCGACCCGCTTACCTCAAATTGTCACTGGGTTTTTTTATTTACTTAGGCTGCGCAAAGTACAGGTCTTTATTCGGGGCAGGCTTGTATTCGAGGCAGGCCTTTATTTCTTATTAGGCGATCTGATATAGAATTTCATTCTTAGAAATAAAGTAAAAGGTTACTTATAAAATAACAACTTGCCAGACACGCCTTCATGAACAATAACAAATTAGCGTAGGCTAGATAACAGCAAGTTAATGGGAGACATGCGTTTAGTTTGGAGCAGCTAGGTATGAAAAGTAGGGCTGTCAAAATAACTGATTAAAAAAATTAGTGCAGATTAATCGACCCCGTCGATGAACGTGTGCTGTGTTTAATGGAAATTGTATTGCGTAGCCAAGTACCCTAAATTGAGTTATTTTTTAATGATGTATGTTTCACTTTTTATTAAATTCGTAGGCTGGAATGCCTTGTGGCAACAATTGTGTTTAAATGTAGTAAGCCTGTAACTGCTTCAGCCTCTGGCTAGCTCAGAAGGGGGCAGCAAGAGACTGGTATCTTGAGAGCAACGTGTTGGAGACCCATGGTGTACAATGACTTTTCATTGGCAACAGTATTAAACCAACC
This sequence comes from Alosa pseudoharengus, assembly GCF_046254945.1. NCBI lineage: Eukaryota > Metazoa > Chordata > Actinopteri > Clupeiformes > Clupeidae > Alosa > Alosa pseudoharengus. The sequence continues at coordinate 28,856,243 of NW_027468870.1, read as the reverse complement.
AACAATATACAATATTAAGAACTCTTTTATTTCATTGAGTTAAATTAAAACAATGTCTTCTAGTGTTTGTGGACTGATAGTCCTACTGATAGGCAATTATTACCCCGGCTTATATTTTGGGGCCAAATCGACCACGACCCGGCAGGGCTATTATCTGAGGCCCGGCTATAAATAGAATCCCGGCCATAATTTAAGGATTTACGGTATTTACAAAATGTGTACTTTTGGTTATAGCCTACCATGCAGTGTGACAGTCAGTAGGCCATTTCTGTAAAACAAACTAATTTATTTGCGAAACTTTATGCATAGAACTACACACAGCTAGGCATGCAGGACATAATGTTCGCGCAGGAGAGAGAATGAGACTAGAGAGAGAATAAGAGCAAGGATTAGCTAAACACAAAGACAAGATTTCAAGGCCATGGACATACATTTTTCTTTCAGAAACAGAAATGGTGAAGGCAGCAAGATAGGCAAGAGAGATACATTGCTGGTCAAAACGTTAGCATAAGAGCTGGTTTATAATGCTGAATGAAGCACAAAGCTTTACTGAAGCACATACATACAAAGTCACAGACACAACAAACTAAGGTATGCATGCGCGAACCTATATGGCCTATAAATACCGGTAGATATGACTGTGTAGTCTGCTGTGTACCATACCATTTATTCCTGCAGGCGCCTATCTATTGCTTGCTTGAGGTCTGGGAATTGCACTTACTCGGTTTGGCTGGGAGGGTCTACCAGTGCCGCGTTTGTGATGAGTATGTTGGTCGTGCCTGTTTTGTGGCTGTCATAATGGCTTCACAAGAAGTAGAACATAACTTGCACTACTGTCATCTTCATAATCTTCGTAATCTTTCCAAATATTTCCCATATATCGCTTTTCCTGGAGGAGTGTCTTTATTATTTTAACTTCTTGTGTCTTCAGCTTCTTTACCTTTACAGCTATCTCTACCATCTCCACCTATGTGGCAAGTATGCTTCAACCAATGATATCTTTGAAAAGCAATTACAAGTTAAATATTGATGCTAGCCTTCTTGTGATACTTTAAGTATTTTTAAAAAAGATATATTTAATTAATTTTAACTGACCCGCCCGCAAATGACCCGAATATTATTAAAATATTTTTTCATGACTCTTAACCGCGGGTGACCGCAGTCATCCACGGGCGACCGCTCGATTTCGGGCTAACCGCGCATTACTGACCCACAAACACACACACAGAGACAAATAAACAGACAGACTGAAACCCCTCTAGGTGTCAAACACGTGATAGGTGAAGTTTTCGGGCTGGGACTTGAAGCTGAAGTTGTAGGTGCCCATGCGTCTCTTGTACAGTATGAAGCCCACCACCCCAGCCAGGAGGAACAGGAACAGCCCCACACCCAGCAGGCTAAAGCTCACCGTCCGCAGGGTGTCCCGCCGCTGGGCAACAGTGCCCTCTGGAGAGAGAGAGAGAGAGAGAGAAATCTAACCAAGTTTGACTTTTACACTTACAAAGCAGTAACAATAACCGTTGCACCTCCTCAAGGTATTTTTCACAAACACACACAATATACAAGGTAATAACTTTCATCATGTGATCGTGTGACCTGTAGATACACAGCTAGAACGTTGGTGTTATACTGTAGGTGTTTTGGTCTGCCAATTCCACAGTACTTACCCTGGTTTAACCTGTGAAAGGGTCCACAGGATGCCTTTTCTGCTCCAACTAGGTTAGACAGCCGAGAGACTCCACGTGGTCCAATTCCATTACAGTCCTGCCAGGTTAGTCCCCGGTGAAGCAAACATCATAACACTTATTAGCATATAACAACCAGTGGAGAGGCATCGTTTAAGTGACTATTCAACTGAAAATCTTTTATTCAGTCACACTGAAATCAGTCACACACATTGACTCTACTCTATTATGGTCTGTTTTATGCAGGACCACTTGATTACATCTTGCACATCCAAATATCTGTATTATACTGTAGGCTTCTGCTGAAGTTGTATAGCAGAGAGGATTTAAGCGGACATTACCTAGGGCATCATAGCACAGCAAAGAATGCCTGACCTGCTTACATACAGAAAATAAAGTCAGTCATACAGGCCTGCACGACGACTCTCCAGTCTTGAAACAAATCTGAATCTGGCAGTGCAGATAAATGACGTCCACATCCACGAGTGAGAAGATCTGGATGGCCAGAAGCGCTGTGCTGTCGTTGCCGTTCTGCAGTACTGTGGTGTAGGTTTTAGGAAGAGGGCAACTGCGGACCAGACACATACAGACATCATCTCTAACAATAACCTCTCACATTGTGTATATCATTCAGGAAAAAGACAATGTTACAACGCAAAATGCATATTCTTTCATCGAATACAAGAGGGGAAACCATGAATGCCATATGGAACAACAGTAGCGAAAGCTAAACTAAATGGCTACAGTTGGCCCAGTTATGGGTTTGTCCTTGGACCATGCTACACCTTTCCACCAAGTTTCATAAAAAATTGGGCTAGTAATTTCTGCGTAATCCTGCACACACACAGATGAACAGGCAGACGGACAGATGGATACAGGGGCGTAGATTTGCGTGGAGACCGAAGGACGCAGACATCCCAAGTCTCCCGGAAGTTCCGAGAGTCTCCCGCATATTGATAGCGGCTCCCTGACGCCCGCAAATTAGATAAAATCTCCCGGAATCTAGAGCGAGCGAACAAGAGCGCGCATGCGAGAGGGAGACCTAAAATCGCGTGTGCATCTGAGTGTAGCGCGCACACGACAGGGGAGAGAGAGGGGTGGTGGTGTGTGTGTCTGAGCGCATCCAAGACAGAGAGCATCCTGATCAGTTCAGTGTATCTAGGAACAGGAGAGTCACGACAGAGTCAGTGCCCCCAAAAAATGAATATGTAAGACCCATTTTAAAGTGTACCCTTGTTTATAAGAGTAAAAAATAATGATAGGCCTAATCTTGCATGCTGCACTGTTTGCAACAGTGTTAGCATTGCCCATGGTGGGTTAAATGATTGCAAAAACATGTTGAGGTGAGTTTAACTAGTGTCAATTCATGTGCATATTATTCAGGCCTATACTAGATGGCTTAGTTGCCAAGGCTACATGAAAAGACCAAACTGCAAGATCTACATATTTTATTTTCACAATTAGGCTACTATCTATAGGCCTTCCTTATTTGGTGTACTGACTAGACATTATTGAACAAAAATATTAATCTCTATTTCAGTATCTAAGTTGGCTAAAGTTGTTTTTAGTATTGTTATTTATTTATTTTATTTATTTATTTTTATTTTATTTATTATTTTTTTTATATATATTTTTTTTTAATTTTTATTTATTTTGGGGGGGGGGGCTTCGTGATACCTCCCTGAAATGTCTTTTTGCAGGTTGGGATGTCTGAGGACGTGTCCCCACCAATGTCAAATTACGACTGAAATGTCCCCACCAATATTCAGGTTGAAATGGGGGGGGGGGGGGGAAGCGCCCACATGCGCTACACAAAGAGTTAAATCATTTCTCACTTCAGTGCTGCGGATCATCTCGTACAGATTTTGTAATGTGCAGTAGCCTATAAGGGTAAACCACGCTGATTTGAAGTTACCTATAATAACTACCAGTAAGCTGCAGTCTCCTGCGCAGCATGCAGCGCTTCATCTTTACTTCACTACAAGCATGAAGTGCGTCCAAATTCACCCATTCTTCTCTGTTGAACTCCTCGAGAAGTAGGCTACTCATCACACATGTGTCACATGAAAGAGCCTTTTCTCAGCTTTTAAACGGTGCTAGCTAGCCACTGTTTGCTGTAATAAACAGTTCGCGAGAAAAATAACTTCAAGAGATTTAATAATTATTCTCTGCGCCCATCTCCACATCCATTCGTCTCGGTGGAATATCGTAGGCCTACACACTCTTCACGCAACACATGACAAACCATATATCAGAATAAACAGCAGACCTTACCGAACACAAAGGTGTAATGCATTCCCGTGTATAGTTAGCTGTTCCAGAGTAATCCGGTTTTGAAATAAATTATAGCAAAATTCAACATGGTCTTTCGGCTGCATTTCTTAAAACTGAGCTGTGCTTACATCGCCTAGATATCTGTAAATATTAGAATCAGAGAACATACAGGCAGCTCAAGTTTGTCAATGTAGCCTTAATGATTTCTTTTCACAAAATGCTAAGCATGCATGTATTTAAGTTTCTTAAAACTGAGCTGTGCTTAAATGGGCATGATTTCCTAACAGAACAAATATAAAATAAATGTTAAATATAGCCTACATATCTGTAGCCTACATATTAAAATCAGATTATGTAGGCTACACAGTGTAGTTAGATCAAGTTGGACAGTACCACATTTTAATCATGGGGGGGGGGGGGGGGTAGTGGGTAGTGTCCCCACCAAAGCTCAGACCAAACCTACGCCCTTGGATGGATAGACGGATAAACTACAATGAAAGCATTAAAAATAAATAAATACACAAAGGGAAGTTTACCATAATAACAGTAAAGCTGAAGATGACATCAAAGGTTTGTTGGATATTTGTTACTCTGCTCAAGACAGTTTGTTACCTGATCATATAATGGTCAAAGAAGTGTAGTGAAGCATTACTGGACACAGCAGTCTGACCTCTTAGTGCACACGTGTAGTGCAGACACACGTACCCATTCTCCAGGAAGACATACTCCTTCGGCCCGGAAGGGTTGTTGGTGGGGGTGGCCCAGCACCTGTTGAGGACGACCTTGATCTGATGGAGGGTGGAGTTGACGCTCACCTCCACCACCACCTCCTCGTCGGGGGAGAGGGTGTAGTTCTCCGGCAGGGGCATGGTGCCGTTCAGCAGGCGAACTCTTACGTGGAAGGAGCCCGACCCCTGCACCACGTCTTTAATCATGTCATACCTTCATTAATACATAGGAACACACATTAATACACACACACACACACACACACACACACACACACACACACACACATACACACACATGCATGAAAAAATACTTTTTTCTTTCTTTAGAAATGAACTGATATTTACAGAAAACATAATAAACATAGTACAAATAACGTAAATTTAAAGAACAAAAAGGTATTGAAATGGAAAGAGCATGAGGTCCATAATAAGTGTCCCTCTGCTCTTCTGTATTTCACTGTACTGTAAATAATGAACTGAATAAAATGTATGTTAGTAGGCACTTGTAGGAATAAACTCCATTTGCAAAATGATTCATGCTAGAATTTGCCCTCAGTCAGTCACACAGCATGGAGCAAGAGCTGAGTGTTTGTGAATGATGTAAACCAGGTCTCCATGGCAATGGCTCCCGTGGGCGTGATCGTGTTGTGCCTTACTCGTGTGGAGAGTATCCCGCAGAGATCACAATGCTGTGGATGTAGCTGCACAGGATGGGCACCTGGAGCCGCGCACTGGGCATGCTCACAGAGCCGTCGGGCCAGGTGTGGCTGCTCATGTCGTTATAGAGCGTCACCTCTGCCGTGTTATGAGTGCTGTTCTGTAAAGGGGAGGTAAAGAAGGGAGGGAGTCAGGACCAGCTACAGTACAGTGGATTATTCAAAGCTAGTTAATAGATAGATAGATAGATAGATAGATAGATAGATAGAATGTTCCTACCAATAACCTGTAAATATAGAGATAAGCTTCTTTACATCATTATGAGCATCATAACAAAATCATATTATGCACCATTTGGGTATTACTACCATCCATGTGATGGATTAACAGACTAAATAATTTTTTCAACATAAGCTTTATGGATAAATGGTATGCAGGACACCTCTCCAGGCCCAATCAGCCCTATGCATATATCCTCCACAACATAGCTTATTTTTTCTAAAGCTTTTTAGGACATTTTCATGCTGTCATGCATGCTGTTTACCTACACACACACACACACACACACACACACACAAACATATAAACATATATACTGTATATATTTATACAGCCTACTGTACTTTGAGTGACCGTATTTAAAATGGTGCCTCCTGATATCCATATTATATAAAGTATCTGATCATGGGTCTTACGCTCCGGAGTACTGTGGCACATTTATCCCACGCTGCCACCAGCTCCACATGGCTGTCGTTGCCTCCGTTGACCCCACACTCTGGCAGGCCCAGGTACAGCGACTCGGCCGACATGTGCTTGCCACTTAGGAAGTCCCGTGCCACCCACACAGACATGCAGCCTGGGTTGCACACCACAGTGATGGTCACCGATTGAGAGATGACCTGGATGGTCGTTGTAAGATCCGGAGACATTTGTGTACTTGTGACCATAGCCTTGGTCGGGGTTGAAGTGATTGTCGTTGCTACTGCATTTGTGACTCTAGCATTAGTCGTGGATGAGGTTGAGATCACTGGCGAGATTGAGATAGTCTTTGTTGTAGTTAAAGTGGTGGAGGTCGATGGTACAGAGGCGACTGTTGCCTTAGATGTGTTTGAAGTGGTTGTGGTCACAAGTGAGTTTGTTGTAGTTGAAGAAGTTGAGGTCAGTGGTATGGTTGTGAACATCACTGAACGTGTGGTGGTGGTGTTGTCTGTTGCTTTTGTTGTTGCTGTGGCTGATATATAGGGAGTAGTAGCTATCCCTGAAGTAGTGCCACTGTGTCTAGTTGTTTTTCTTGTCAGAATGCTGGCTGTTGTGTCTAAAGAGGTGATATGAAATGCGTCAGAGGTCATCTGCTTGTCATTATGTGTACTGGCCACAGGCTCCGGTGGAGTAATAGGCCCTTCAGTGGTGGGCGTGGTGATGATCATGGTGGTGATGGGTGCAGTCTCAGAGTCTGAGTTGTCAGTGCTTAGGCTTGTTGTATACACGCTCTGTGTGGTGGTGATGGGTGGAGGGAGACTCGGCACAGATAAGCTTGCACTCAGAGCTGGAGAAAATAATTATATAATTATTAAATGAACACAATTTGTATGAACGTATGTTTTATGAAACTTTTATCATTTTTTAATGTAAATAGCAAATAGGCAACCAGGTCAGTATTAGCATCATCCTGTTAAGGCATAGAAGTGACAGCTACTGAATACAATTAATGTGATGTCTCATGCCTCACATAGAGTGAAAATATTTCCCTTACAACTCAGAAGATGATACTCTATTTCAGTCAAGCATTTTTATATAGGCCTTCCGGTATATGGTGCCAGAATCGTGTGTGTGTTTGTGTATGTGTGTGTGTGTGTGTGTGTGTGTGTGTGTGTGTGTGTGTGTGTGTGTGTGTGTGTGTAATTATGGTAAAGTAAATTAAGACAATACTGCACCTATGCAGGATCGTCCTGGCCAGCTGGGGTTAGTGTCTTCAAACCCATCATTGCAGACACAGTTATAGCCCCCCATGGTGTTGACACACTGTGCCTCAGTGGAACAGTCAACATCTCCGCTGACACACTCATTCAAATCTGAAAATGAGAAACCAGGAACAGCCTAAATACCACACGCCCTGATAGGGACTGCCCCAAAAATGAAGTATATCAGCGACATCTGAGCACTCTGGCTCCAAGCCAGGAGATGCAGCAGTGGGCCTACCTTGTATGGAGGTGCTGTTACTATCTACAGCATATTTGGAGCTTTTCTGCAGAGAGGCCATGAGGGAGTGTGACAGCCCTACGATGTCCTGGTCCTCACTGGGCACAAACACAATGGAGAAGTTCACCACCACGCTGCCCTGCGAGAAGCCAGTGATGACGACTCGAACCTTCCCAGACTCCACCAGGGCCTGGATATCTGAAGGGAGGGATTGCAGGATCTGCGGGAAACATTTGCTCATGGTCAAAATGGGTATTTTATAAACATGTTACACCACTTTACATTATTTATTTAAGGTATTCAAGCCATTAAACAGATAATACGATCATTTTGAATTGTCAACACAACTATCACAGTACTCTGTAATTAATCAACTTTAAAATACATTGAATGTTTAGACCTTAAAAATATAAATGTTTACACAAATGGTTGAGTGACAATAACAGTAAAATAAATAATGTGGTAATTGACCCAGGCAGGATCTCATTTTACCTCAGCTTGAATGCTCTGAGAGAGATTCTTATAATCAGGGCTCTCTGAATCCAGGAGGGACTCAGTGAACAGCACGTTAGTCAGACGGGCTACAGCCTGAAGGGCCTGTGCATCTGTTGGCAGACATAACACCATTTTTCATTTCAGGAGTCTGTATCAACATACACAATTTGCAAGGATGAGAGATATAGTTACTACCAATAGTTACTCTCAATACTAACTAGAATTGCGGTTCCGAGGAACTGCAAGAGTGGGTTTGATCAGTGGCACGGAACTCGGCCTCATCCAAGGATTCCAACGGTACCTCATTTATGAAAATCGGGCACACGGATCAAAAGTTGTCTGCATTAACGCAACATCCAATAAGCTAAAACGCATAAATAACATGGTTGCTATGCTGGTTGCTATGGTGGTCGCTAGGTTGACATTACAGGGGTGGTTTCTAGGTTGTTGCTAGGGTAATTAGTTAGTTGCTAGTAAGCCATCTTAAGCTGACTGCATAAAGTGATTATTTTAAGAGATACATTTTCAAACCAGAACTGTGTATAGGTCATGGTTAAAAACGTATCAGAATCTCAGAAATAATCACGTAATGCAGCCAGTTTAAGATTTTTTAAGAAGTCAGATTTTTTAAAGGCAATCAAATTTCTGCTGACTCTCTTCTGGCTGCGGTTAAAGGCCAGCGCCTCCTGAGAGGCCTGAAGGGTCAGTTCTGAGGTTGTTGGCTGCTGGAACCGAAAAAAGGACTGCATTTTCTTAAAAGACAATGTGACTGAAGTGCGGGCAAAGTTTGCACAGAAATGTACGATTTTTCCCACCCTCATCGACCTCGTCATAAAACTTGTTTAAATGATCACACGACGCCTCCTTACTGCTTTGTTGTCTACATCAGCATTTCTCAAACTTCTTTGACCTGAGGCCCAGTCAAGGCATACTTTGGGGTCATAGGGCCCACCTACATGAACCCACCCCCTCCTCCCAACCCCTATCAAATTGTAATGATATCACAATTATTATTTTTATACTATATTGCCTACATGCACTTCAAAACAGTCAATGTTTAAAGTGCTAAGATTGTTTACAAAAGTTTGTGAAAGCATGCACATCAGAGTACTGCTTTACTAATGTAAAATATAATTAGGCCTACACTAGTTTCATTGTTTTTGCATTGTTGCATGATTGATATGCTATTTAATTACATTTCATTTGAATGCCTGAATGTAAGAATTCAGGAAACACAATACCAGCTTTTAACATTTCTGTTGTTAGTTTATGTAAATCACATAACACATGAACTGTTTACATACTACTGATAGCCCATTACTGTACACAATAATACTGTGCCCATTCATTGACATATATTAAACATCAGGCGTCTTGTTTACACATTTAAACCATATTTGCACTTCGAATTTCGCTTCCAAACTGTAATAACTACATCTACAAAGTCTAAAGAAGATAACCATGTAGTCTGTTCATAGATAAGATCAATTTTGACAGAACTACAGACTTCGTGAAAGTAGCCTAGTAGTCCTACATAAAAGGCTCCATATTCACTTCATTGCAAAATCGCGGTTGGTCTGTTTACACACTAAAACCATATTTACACTTCGAAATTCGCTTCCAAATTGTAGTAACTACATCTACGAAGTCTAAGGAAGATAATCATGTAGTCTGTTCATAGATAAGATACATTTTCACAGAACTACAGACTTCGTGAAAGTAGCCTAGAAGCCCTACATAAAAGGTTCCATTAACTTCATTGCAAAATCGCGGTTGGTCTGTTTACACACTAAAACCATATTTACACTTCGAAATTCGCTTCCAAATTGTAGTAACTACATCTACGAAGTCTAAGGAAGATAACCTTGTAGTCTGTTCAACGATATGATACATTTTGACGGAACTACAGACCTCGTAAAAGTAGTACCTAAAATTAGTGTGATAAATGGCCATCACGTAGCCTAAAGCATATAGCACTAGCATATGACAACAGCAAATAGCTAACGTTTACGTTAGCCTAACTTACTTATCGTTGACGTTGACCCGACACGTTTATAAGTTAGACCATAGACTGATAAGGACGTCCATCAAAATTCCGTGTGTATCCTGTGTATCTTTCGTGCTGCTATCCTGTTGCCTTTTCCCTGTTGTTCCGGCAACAAGGTTTTTACGCGATATTTGCCACATCCTAGAGAGTTGTTGTTTGGTGGGTCAGGTGACGAGCCGTCGAATCACAGCACAGCACCCAGAATGCATTGCAACACACCGTCTAGAAGGGACTCAGCGTTAGGTGGGCTTTAAATAGCATACAGAACCTATAATAATATAACGTTGTCTGTAAGCTCCACAGATCGTGGCAAGACAATAGAATTGATTGTGGACTTCTTGCTGGGCAACGATGAGTAACTTGATTAGTAATGCTGCGTGGATATGCATGATATCTGTATGTAAGTGTGTTTCTCAATGTAATAATCCAGGGGTCGGCAATTACGTTTGGACCCGGGCCAATTTTTTTTCAGACAATGGCATCGCGGGCCATAGCTTTTGTAATGGGGGGGGGGGGGGGGGGGGTTATAGGCCTACTATTTAAATTATTAATTATTATATTATATTAAAATAAACATCATCTAACTTTTAAAATGCATTTAATTTAATTCCATTAAAAACGTTTATTTGCTTATGTGCGCTGTTTTTATGCCGCCTGCTGCATCTCCTGTCGTCTCTCATGAAACAGGCGACTTGCCTAGCAACTTGCCGTAACTAATGTGTAGGCTACAAATATTATTCTTTTGGATGACGTGTAAATGATTAGCTGAACATTGCTATATGCTAGTTATCGATGCAAAATGTCGTTGTCAAAAGCCTTGAAAAGAAAAATTGATTCAGAATGCAGGACCTACAAAGAAGAATGGAAGCAGAGGTATGTGTTGAGCCTGCCTGCATTTCTTAATGCCAAGCCTATTAATTTAACGAAACATAGGCTATTTTTGACCTTGCCCACTGGAAGAGGGAGACAGGACACAGTTGTTTTTTTTTTGCACAAGATTACGCGCACTCGCGTGCCAATACCGTTCCGACCTGTGCGTCATGGATAACTGCAAGGATGTTCCACCTGTTTTGTCACTTTAGTAGGACTATCATCTATACCTAGGGTTGGGTATCGTTTCAATTTGAACGATTCCGATTCCAATTCCGATTTCTTATTTCGATTCCGGTTCCTAACGATTCTCGATTCCGATTTTTTTTAAAGGCAGGGTCAAAAAAAGTTTAGGATATTTTAAATGAGCTAGCTAACCAACGGTCTTTCTCAGGGTATCTGCACATTTTCCAAGTGCAAATTTAAAGACTTTTAAGACCTTTTCAAGACATCTAAATGAAAATTAAGACTATACCACGGCAAAAAGATATATAAGACTGTTTAATGCAATAGTTTTTTTTTCCTACTAATTTTAACCCCCACCCCATTTTGGATGTCTACAGAAGTTACCAAAAATATTTTGGCGAAAGAAAATAATTGTGTGTGAATTACCTTCACAGCTATAAATGCCCAATTTTAGGGTCTGGACTGCTTGCTTTTGAAGCTGGCTGTACTGTACATATTTGGTTTTGCTTACTGCTGAGGCTGTTCTTCACCTGTGTCTGTAGTAGCCTAGGGCTACTTGCCAAAGACATGTGCACTGGACTGGATTCCCTTAAATATTTTTTTCAAAGTTAACTAAGCTATTTACATATTTTAATAAGCCTACTTTATATAATTTACTATGTGCATCTATTGTCCATATGCAGCACAGCAAATTAAAGTTAATCCACTACTTTACATTTTGCATACCAGTTGTATCTAAACCAACCAAAGCTTGACTGAAACATTGTAAAACCATTGACTTGTTTTAAATTAATTAAGAGACAGGTCCTCTTCGCATGATCCTGCTGAAAACTGCTGGTTTCATCTCAAGCACGCACATTATGAACGCACGTATTTTTATGTAGCAGTCGCCGACATTCAAAACATATGCGGTTATATTTCACAACTTTTGCTAAGTAGGCCTAGCCTACTGGGAAACGCTGGCAAGCAAGCTGCTGGCAGATATTACAGGTAGGCTATTATAACTTAGACAGATATTTTCTTCCCTAGGCTAGGCCAGCAACACACGCTGGAAAGATGCAAACAGATCAACTTAACATACCGGTATACAGTATTTCCTCCTGATTGCGAAGCACTGCACATAATTTCACCAGCAGTCTTCGCGTCCATAGTTTGTGAAACGATGCTGCGTCCGAGCAAAGACTTTAGATGCCAAGCGCAACTCCAAAAAGGAGAACAAATAAACGTCCGGCTTGAGGCTGCGCCGGACGCCGGACAGGGCTTTTAAAACCCATATGTCCGGCCTAAATTCGAACATATGGCCAACCTATCGCTAACTGGCTTACCAACTCTTTCTCCCGCTCATTCTACCGTAGGCTCCCTCATTCCACGTAGGCTACCCTGTCTATCTCTCAGGCCTCAGCTACACCACGAAAACGCCAGGCATATTATTTTGTACATAGGCCTACTGTATTATTACCGTTTTCACACCTTTAACCAAACCCGTGAAAAACATCTTCACTCTGTAACCACTACACTTCCTCCCGTAGCCTAATAGCCTATCACGTATACAATTGCGTTTTAAATACACGAAACTGGATGGAGACATCACTCGCTCTCTTGCACTCGCTGGCGGTCCCATTCGCACATTTAATACCTCTCTTTCGAAAATTCAGTTGTAGCCTATTTAAGACTTTTTAAGGATCCTCGGGAACCCTGCTTTCTGAATGAAATAGTCTGACCTTCTCCATGAATTTTAATTCTATTAACTATGCGCTTCTTCGTTGGTGTTCAGACGTTTCTTCTTCCTGTCGGCAGACTGGGAATCGAAAGTAGGAATCGAAATTTAAACTTTTGAACGATTCCGGGAAAATCGCAAAGATAGTCCCGGTTCCAACCAATACTCGATATTCGATACCCAAGCCTATCTATACCTCAATAAATGTTTTGAAATTGATGGGATTGCTGTAGGCCTTTTTTTCTTTTTAAAAACATGGGGTTAAAAAAAAAATTCATTCAACAGCAAATTAACGTCATCTCGCGGGCCAGATAGAATCAATGGCGGGCCAAAATTGGCCCGCGGGCCACTATTTGCCGACCCCTGTAATAATCTATACAACTGTACACATGACTAAGTTCAAATGGAGCTAGCTGGGTATAGATTGGGCTGAATGGATTGGTGAAATACTTTATTTATTTTTTTAATGACCTATATGAACATGGTTTGGCTTTAAAAAAAAGAGGAGACAGCGCGAATGACCTTTACACTTAGTGCTGGAATGGCATTGAACTGGGCTGAATGGATTTGGAAAATATATATATATATATTTTTTAATGACCTGTATCAACATGGTTTGGCTTTAAAAAAAAGATGAGACAGCGCTTCGCGCTGTCTCATCTTTTTTTACATTACCTTTACACTTAGTGCTGGCAAGGCATTGAACTGGGCTTTATTCAAGGATTCCAACGGTACCTCATTCATGAAAATCGGACATACTGGTCAAAAGTTACATGCACACACCTTCATATACACAGACAGCCCAGCCCAGCCCATCAGAGCTCTGCTAGGTGGCTTAGAACTCTTCCAGGTGCAAGCTTAAGCAATTAGAGCTGTGATGTCACAATCGAAATTTGAATTCTGAACATTCCGCCATTCATTTCAATGGGCCCAAAAAACGCAGAAAAACGGGAATACCGCGAAAACGACAAGGGCCAGCGACACGAAATCAACAAGCAAGTTACACCGGTTCGGGCCTGAATTTTTGGAGTTCGAACCGCGTCGATAGCTCAAACGGTCTAGGAGCAGTAGTTCGGCCAAAAAGTGGGTGAATAGGAAGATATAACTAGAATTGCGGTTCCGAGGAACTGCAAGAGTGGGTTTGATCTGGGGCACGGAACTCGGCCTCATCCAAGGATTCCAACGGTACCTCATTTATGAAAATCGGGCACACGGATCAAAAGTTATCTGCATCAACGCAACATCCAATAAGCTAAAACGCATAAATAACGTGGTTGCTATGCTGGTTGCTAGGGCAATCATGCTGGTTGCTCAGGTGGTCGCTAGGTTAGAGGGCAGTGCCTCCTGAGAGGCCTGAAGGGTCAGTTCTGAGGTTGTTGACTGCTGAAACCGAAAAATGGACTGCATTTTCTTAAAAGACAATGTGACTGAAGTGCGGGCAAAGTTTGCACAGAAATGTACGATTTTTCCCACCCTCATCGACCTTGTCATAAAACTTGTTTAAATGATCACACGACGCCTCCTTGCTGCTTTGTCGTCTACATCAGCCTTTCTCAAACTTCTTTGACCTGAGGCCCAGTCAAGGCATACTTTGGGGTCAAAGGGCCCACCTACATGAACCCACCCCCTCCTCCCACCTCCCATCAAATTGTAATATCATCACAATTATTATTTTTTTTATACTATATTGCTATACATGCACTTCAAAACAGTCAATGTTTAAAGTGCTAAGATTGTTCACAAAAGTTTGTGAAAGCATGCACATCAGAGTACTGCTTTACTAATGTAAAATATAATTAGGCCTACACTAGTTTCATTGTTTTTGCATTGTTGCATGATTGATATGCTATTTAATTACATTTCATTTGAATGCCTGAATGTAAGAATTCAGGAAACACAATACCAGCTTTTAACATTTCAGTTGTTTACTAGTTTATGTAAATCACATAACACATGAACTGTTTACATACTACTGATAGCCCATTACTGTACACAATAATACTGTGCCCATTCATTAAAGCTACATTGTGTATTTTTTTGAGTTAATTCTAAGCAAAAACCCTTTTGTTCTTTCAAAAATATGTGCTCATTCATGTGTAATTACTTCCACTTACTAATCAAAGTATTCTCGTAAGTGTAGAATCTGCTATTCCAAATACATACGCGCGAGTCGCGCGATGGCTGAATCCATGTTGCGCCTCCATCTTTGAAATACATTCGCCAACGAGGGACATTCCTGGAAATTCAAGCTTCGCCTTTCGCGCTTTTAGGCTTCACTCAGCTGCACCGTGACGTATGGCAGGGGGAGATTAGTCTACTCCTGACTGCCGGCAGATTTGAAAGGTTGTTGAAGATGGAGGATCACACATATTCTCGAGGTCATGAAAAGGAGTCACCAAGGAAGCGAAAACGAGAATTAAAAAGACAACGCGACAGGAAAAACAACAAGACCAAAGTAAATATTGGAGTGGCTTTTCCAAGATGGAAAGAGCTCATGAGGAGCAAGGATTTCAAAAGGGACGCCGAAGTTGCCTGCTTTCTTCTCGACAGGTAATTCGGCCTATTCGTGTAAACCTATACAGTCTATGGTGTAAATTCGAAGTTTTACAGTTGCTTGGCTAACTATAGCATAACGCTAGAATGACGTCTAGGATACTTTTCGCGTTGATGAAAAAGGATTGTCTAGGCTATAACATAAATCTGTGTGCTGTGACGGATCAAAGGGAAAGGGCACTGTAAATTGTAGCCTAGTTATTTTTCATTGCTTTTGCTTTGTAGCCTACACAATGTATCCTAATCTGATAATGCTGGAGTAGCCAATTCCAAGGGTGACGTTTACCTCCTGAGGCCTGTCCTGTAGTCTTATTAATTTTAGACGTAGCCTACTAATTACTAGATTGTCTGAAGGGAAAGTTTTTCACCTGTAGCCTACACCTGGGAATGGGGGAAGGGTAGACTAGTCCATTACACTTATGAATGGAGGAAGGGTAGGTCATTACACCTAATGGGGGAAGGGTAGACCAGCCAGCCCAGAGACTGATCAGACTGAGGGTCAAAGTCATTATCATGCAGAACAATACAAAACTGAACTGACAGAACTGTTTTGATTGAACTTTAGTCAATTTACTATATGTATATGAGGTGCATCTACCAAAATACATTTTCTTCACTGTCATAAAATGAATGCACTTTGTTTGTGGTTTAGTGAGACATTCAAACATACTGCTCTTTTTTGTCCAGCTATGAGAGAGAACTTCGAGCAGTCACATCAACACCACTGAAAGGAAAGCCCTCTAAAGTATTAACTCCAGCAGTGTCCAGCATCTCTAGTGGGACAGACAGGTCAGTCACTGCATGAAAATTATATTTTTAATAATTTGGTGTTTACCATTTTATGTACTGTCATATGTTGTGAAACACTCTGCTTATTCATTTCAGAGATGAGCATCTTGGCGCAATTGCAGAAGCCCCTGAAATTGAGAGCCTTGAACAGAGGTAACCCATCAATGCTCATAATGTCTATATCCTAACCCTACATGTGTTCTCTATTGTATATTTTCATGATATAAGCATTTATATATATTTTTTACAAAGCCTACATGACATGAGCATCGCGGAGGAGGATGTGGATGAAAATGTGTTCAATGACCCCATGAACAGTGTGTAAGTAGTACACCCTATAGACATACCGGTATGTTACTATTTGTACTGTGTGGAAGTTCTTTTTTTCTAAATATGTTATTTCTTACAGAATCGACTGGACAGATGAAGGATCTGCATTCCATCAAAGAGATGATGGAGAGAGGGATGACGGCTCCGACGAAGAGTATCTTCCACCAATTTCTATACGGTGTGTGCTCATCTGTTGTTACTTGGCCATATTTTGTGTTGTGTTTTGTCATACATATTTACATGGTGCCCGTGTGTTCTGCCTCCACAGAATGGGTGGAGCATTAAAGGCAGTGCAGACTGTTGACCATCTTCCTGTAATTGGGCTTGATGAAACTGTGCATGACCTTTCTGCTCATGAAGACCCTACTGACGAGCCCTTGCCCAGTGTTGAGTTGCCCAGTTACCCAGACCCTTTGAAGGTCCAATGTGTAGATGATATCATCTGTGTCCGAGCGGCAGTGTTGTATGAGACCTGCTTGAGGCAGCTTGTCACACTAATGAAGCTGCCGGTGGACAGATGTACAGGTGTTCTCAGGACTGGTCTGGTGTGTGATAGTGTTGCCCCCTTTCACATCAACATCACTTATAAGGGCACGGCAATGATTGCGGAATGGGTAAGTCCAGGCAGTAACAACATAATACAACTGGTACTGGTAGCAATACCAAGCACATTTCTTGTGACAGCCAGTGTTGTATAATTCAAATCCATTTATCAATCTTCTCTGACTTTTAGATATGTCCCAATGGACATAGCCTGTGGAGATGGAATTCGCAGCCTGTGATGAAGTTTGGGATGCAAGCTGGGGATTTCCTTCTATCCACCAACATTTTGTTGTCGGGGAACAACTATGGGAAGGTTTCCCTATTGTTTAAATTCATGAACATGGGCATGGTGAACCCAAACACATTTTGCACAATCCAAGACACATACTGTGTTGACGCAGTCAAGGAATACTGGGAAGAAAGGAATACCGAGGCCATCCGTCGCCTTCAAGGGAAAGACGTTGTGGTGCTAGGTATGTTGAAATGGTGCATGTATAAATTACTTGCAGCAATGACATATGTTTATTATATAACCTTACTACGAAATATGCCTGGGTTTTTACAGGGGATGGCAGAAATGATTCACCAGGGCATTGTGCCCAGTACTGCAGCTACACCACGATGGAGCTTGACACCAAGGAAATCATTCATGTAGCAACAATAGACAAGCGGCATACATCGTGGAACTCCAACATCATGGAGAAGGAGGGATTTATCCAGACTGTGGACAAGCTTTCCAGAGAGATAAAGCTGGTGGAGATCTGCACAGATGCTCATATCCAGATTGGAGCCCTTATGAGTAAGTGCTCCTCTGATAACATATATGAATACAAATATTGCAAAAAGAGATGTTGTGAAATGCTATGATTTCCCACTTCACAGACCCAGACAAAGGCAAATACAAGGACCTTGGAATTCATCACAGTCTGGACATGTGGCACGGTGCCAAGAATCTGGCCAAGAAACTTGCTGCTGTAAGTTTCAAGACTCATGGGAATCATTGGCTGTAGTTTACTGTTGGGATGAAATATGCATTTTCTTAGCTCTCCATGGACAATTTCTGAAATACCTCAGTATTTTGTTTTTATTTCCCAAAGGCAGGGAAGGTGAAAGGACAGTCCATTCTCCTCCACTGGTTGAAGGACATCGTCAACCATTTTTGGTGGTGTTGCAAGACTGCTGACACCAAAGAGCAGTTCCTTGTAAGCAGGATTGTTATTGTACTGATTGTAGCTGGTAGCTCCCACTATATCTATATATATATTTGTACTATGGGGACCCTTTTCTGTATAACAATTTGTTTTATATATTATGTATTATATTTGTATTTTTTGCACAGGCACTTTGGATTGGCATTTGTCACCATGTCTGCAACATCCACACGTGGCAAATGGGAAGCTGCCAACACAGCGATCTGGGAGAAGGGAAGGAGTGGATCGAGAGAGATTCTAAGTCTCACAAAGCCTTAGTGGACATTGTTTTCAACAAGCGTTGGCTGAAGGATGTCCACAAATATCTGCGTTTCAGGTAAAGCATGTAACATTGTACACAAATTGTGTGTGTGTATGTATGTATGCACACACTAATGTGGATGTGTGTGTGATTTCTTTTCTATTCGAACAGATCAACAGCAGACCTGGAGTCATTCCAGAACCATGTTCTGATGTATGCCAGTAAGCGCTTTGCTTTCACTCCCCCGGTTTATGAGGCAAGAGTTCTGCTGGCAGCTCTTGACTACAATTTCCACTGCAACAGACCAACAAGAACTACATCTGAGGGCAAACAAATGTAAGTTTAATACATGCAGTATTGTCTTGTAAAGTAAACCCACAGGCACACAGTGGTTTGGGATTGGTATGTGCTCTCCAGTTTGTCAGTTGTTGTAATGAGTAATTGACCTGTAATAGTTTACCTTTGTGCCATTACAGTTTCCGAAGACTGTACAACAAACATGCAAGACGATACAGCTTGTACGCCCTGAAATCTGAGAAAACATATGAATACATCTCAGAACTGCAGGGGAAAATTATAAACAAGAGACTCACGAGTGGAGTTGGGATGCCTCGAAGGAGGAGCCTTCGGCCCAATGACCCAAGAAGACTTCGTGTCGTCCCCCCTATACCTCCACCCCCTATATCAGAGCTGATGCGGACACAAGTCAGCAGAGGTCTTGGTATGTGATGCACTTGCCTTTGCCTGTAACTCAGTCTAGGCGAAATAGCACTGTACAGATTAATAACAATATGTTGAACTATAAAATGGTGTGTATGTCTAATGGCACCTCATGTCTTCCACAGGAGCAGCTTTCCAGGAGGCTGCGCATTTAGAATGATCCCTATTGCTGGTCCATGTTGCTTCAAAGGCACCATGAAAAAGGAAGGGTGGTGTAAATGGGTGTAAATACCATAATTTGTTACTTTCTGTAAATAAATATATATTGCAAATAACATTATTGACCATGTTACTGTCATTTGGTGTTTCAAAAGGTAAATTACTACAGCTCCTTTTTTATTATAAGTTTGTGGATGTAATGTATAAGAAATACAGCATGAATGGTCTCATAACAAAAATATTTTATTTTCATAAAAGCAAAATACACAGCAACTTGGGATCACTTTTTTTATATTACCCTGTCCTAGAGACCCATGCAGCCAGAAAATGAAATGTCTGTAGGCAGCATATCTGAACACTCTTGTCATCTGGCTCTCTTACATAGCCTAATACTGTGATGTCCTCCCTGTGAATCCGGAGAAAACCTTCATCTAGGCAGTACTGTGTGAAGTGAGGCAGAAGGCTCACACAGGTTTTCTCTCGATCGGTTGGCATGTCTCTGCAGTGTGTACAGGTACACCAAGGCATCCCTGGCACAGGTTGGGGGATGACATGTCTGCGCTGATGCATCATCAATGCATCAAACACCAGACCAGGCTGCCTCGCTAGCAACTGTGTGGTGAGGTCCCTGTGCTCTTGCAGGCTCATTCCATCCACAAATCTCTAAAGAAATAAGACACAAAAAATAAGATCAGATAGGCTTGTTTAGGTAGCAAAGTTAGATGGTTAGCAAAGTAGTAACAGTACTCTTGTCATTTTTCAAGTGTTTACACAAAATGAAGAATACTATGTGTATGGACAATGAAAAGGTGAAAACATTTTCTATAGACCATAACGTAATCATATGTGTCATGATTTCACTGGCAGACAACACATCATGCAGTTGACTGGCAACAGCTAGAAATTGCTACATATAAACAATGGAGATACAAACAGGGAAGCTACACCAAGCGCGTAACTGAAGCGTTCCGTTCGCAACGCGTAAAATCAATTTTAGAAGAATGGTCTATTTTTTTCTGGTGTATGCTAGTTGCAGCAGACGCAACGAAAACGAACGTGCCTGGTGCAGCTTCCGAGCTAATTTCGGTGTCATTGAATTGATACTGTTCAGAGAAATATATTAAAAACACAAACCTCCGTTGCTTCTCTCCTTTGTCTTTGAAGTTCTTCCACTCTCTCCTCGTCATCTTTGGAGAGTCTTCTTCTTTGCCTAGGAGGTCTCACCGATCCTCTGCCACCGGCTCTGTCTTTTGGCTTCTCTTTACCTTTCCCTCTTCCTTTTACCTTTCCCTCGCACCTCCGTAGCATCGACTGATCTCTGACTCTGCTCACTGAGAAAAATAGTAGGCTACGCTGTAAACATTGCCTTACACTATTAATCTCGTACATACAGAATAAAGATAGCACTGATACTGTACTAACATTAGCATGCATTCGTTTGGGAATAGCTGATGCTAGCAATGAAATAGTAGCCTACCAAAATAACGATAACGTAAAACTATTATTCACTTTACATAGAGGTCATAACCAACATGTTTACTGGCTATATAATTAAATGCAATGTGTATTGTTTTCTAAAGTAACCTCATCGCTGGAAGGAACACTGGACGAAGTCGTAGTAGGCTACTGGAAGCCATGTTAACCTTGGCATGAAACGGCCACCGTAGGAGTTAAAATGCGCTCGGAATGGGAGGGGCTAGAAAGTAATATTCAGTTGGTTGTCATATAGAATTTCACCGCTAGATGGGAGAAGTTCTTACACAAGGTAGCTTTAACATTAAACATCAGGCGTCTTGTTTACACATTTAAACCATATTTGCACTTCGAAATTCGCTTCCAAATTGTAGTAACTACATCTACGAAGTCTAAGGAAGATATCTATGAACATACTACATGGTTAAGATACATTTTGACAGAACTACAGACTTCGTGAAAGTAGCCTAGTAGCCCTACATAAAAGGCTCAATTAACTTCATTGCAAAATCGCGGTTGGTCTGTTTACACACTAAAACCATATTTACACTTCGAAATTCGCTTCCAAATTGTAGTAACTACATCTACGAAGTCTAAGGAAGATAATCATGTAGCCTGTTCATAGATAAGATACATTTTGACAGAACTACAGACTTCGTGAAAGTAGCCTAGTAGCCCTACATAAAAGGCTCCATTAACTTCATTGCAAAATCGCGGTTGGTCTGTTTACACACTAAAACCATATTTACACTTCGAAATTCGCTTCCAAATTGTAGTAACTACATCTACGAAGTCTAAGGAAGATAAAACTGTAGTCTGTTCAACGATAAGATACATTTTGACAGAACTACAGACCTCGTAAAAGTAGTACCTAAAATTAGTGTGATAAATGGCCATCACGTAGCCTAAAGCATATAGCACTAGCATGACAACAGCAAATAGCTAACGTTTACGTTAGCCTGACTTACTTATCGTTGACGTTGACCCGTTGACGTTCTTTTTAATAAACTGCCTGTAGAGTTCTGAATGCTTCGCTTTACATGTAGATACCCTCATTATGCTACGGTGTAAGTGTGTTGCTATTTGGAGCCTTGGTAGCTATTTATATTTACTACGTTTAGTTCAAGTGCTCTGGTTCAAGCATCGTTGTGTTTGGTGGGTCAGGTGACGAGCCGTCGGATCACAGCACAGCACCCAGAATGCATTGCAACACACCGTCTTAAAGGTACTCATCGTTAGGTCGGCTTTAAATGGCATACAGAACCTGTAGCAATATAACGTTGTCTGTAAGCTCCACAGATCGTGGCAAGACAATTGAATTGATTGTGGACTTCTTGCCGGGCAATGATGAGTAACTTAACATGAATGTGTCAGGTGTGTAATGTGTGGATGTGCATAATATCTGTATGAAAGTGTGTTTCTCAATGTAATAATCTATACAACTGTATACATACATGACTAAGTTTGAATAGAGCATGCTGGGCATAGGACTGGGCTGAATGGATTGGTAAAATACTTTATTTATTTATTTATTTTTTTAATGACCTATATGAACATGGTTTGGCTTTAAAAAAAAGATGAGACAGCGCGAAACTGGTGCTGGCAAGGCATTGAACTGGGCTGAATGGATTTGGAAAATATATATATATATTTTTTTTAATGACCTGTATCAACATGGTTTGGCTTTAAAAAAAAGATGAGACAGCGCTTTGCGCTGTCTCATCTTTTTTTACATTACCTTTACACTTAGTGCTGGCAAGGCATTAAACTGGGCTTCATTCAAGGATTCCAACGGTACCTCATTCATGAAAATCGGACATACTGGTCAAAAGTTACATGCACACACCTTCATATACACAGACAGCCCAGCCCAGCCCATTATAGCTCTGCCAGGTGGCTTAGAACTCTTCCAGGTGCAAGCTTAAGCAATTAGAGCTGTGATGTCACAATCGAAATTTGAATTCTGAACATTCCGCCATTCATTTCAATGGGCCCAAAAAACGCCGAAAAACGGGAATACCGCGAAAACAACAAGGGCCAGCGACACGAAATCAACAAGCAAGTTACACCGGTTCGGGCCTGAATTTTTGGAGTTCGAACCGCGTCGATAGCTCAAACGGTCTAGGAGCAGTAGTTCGGCCAAAAAGTGGGCTTATAGGAAGATATAATAACTAGAATTGCGGTTCCGAGGAACTGCAAGAGTGGGTTTGATCAGGGGCATGGAACTCGGCCTTATCCAAGGATTCCAATGGTACCTCATTTATTAAAATCGGACATACGGGTCAAAAGTTACATGCACACACCTTCATATACACAGACAGCCCAGCCCAGCCCATTATAGCTCTGCCAGGTGGCTTAGAACTCTTCCAGGTGCAAGCTTAAGCAATTAGAGCTGTGATGTCACAATCGAAATTTGAATTCTGAACATTCCGCCATTCATTTCAATGGGCCCAAAAAACGCAGAAAAACGGGAATACCGCGAAAACGACAAGGGCCAGCGACACGAAATTAACAAGCAAGTTACACCGGTTCGGGCCTGAATTTTTGGAGTTCGAACCGCGTCGATAGCTCAAACGGTCTAGGAGCAGTAGTTCGGCCAAAAAGTGGGTGAATAGGAAGATATAATAACTAGAATTGCGGTTCCGAGGAACTGCAAGAGTGGGTTTGATCAGGGGCATGGAACTCGGCCTTATCCAAGGATTCCAACGGTACCTCATTTATGAAAATCGGACATACGGGTCAAAAGTTACATGCACACACCTTCATATACACAGACAGCCCAGCCCAGCCCATTAGAGCTCTGCCAGGTGGCTTAGAACTCTTCCAGGTGCAAGCTTAAGCAATTAGAGCTGTGATGTCACAATCGAAATTTGAATTCTGAACATTCCGCCATTCATTTCAATGGGCCCAAAAAACGCAGAAAAACGGGAATACCGCGAAAACGACAAGGGCCAGCGACACGAAATTAACAAGCAAGTTACACCGGTTCGGGCCTGAATTTTTGGAGTTCGAACCGCGTTGATAGCTCAAACGGTCTAGGAGCAGTAGTTCGGCCAAAAAGTGGGTGAAAAGGAATAATAAATAAATAAATAAAGTAAACTTAAGAAGAACAATAGTGGGCTTGCTGGATCAAACCCACTAATAAGAAAACTTAAGAAGAACAATAGTGGGCTTGCTGGATCAAACCCACTAATAATAAGAAAACTTAAGAAGAACAATAGTGGGCTTGCTCCGCAAGCCCACAGCATGGCAAAGCCATGCTGTGGTCTTGCTGGATCAAACCCACTAATAAGAAAACTTAAGAAGAACAATAGTGGTCTTGCTGGATCAAACCCACTAATAATAAGAAAACTTAAGAAGAACAATAGTGGGCTTGCTCCGCAAGCCCACAGCATGGCAAAGCCATGCTGTGGTCTTGCTGGATCAAACCCACTAATAAGAAAACTTAAGAAGAACAATAGTGGTCTTGCTGGATCAAACCCACTAATAATAAGAAAACTTAAGAAGAACAATAGTGGGCTTGCTGGATCAAACCCACTAATAAGAAAACTTAAGAAGAACAATAGTGGGCTTGCTGGATCAAACCCACTAATAATACTGATACAATACACAACATTAACTTTTTGTCAAATGACTCAAATGAATGCCTAAACAACAAGAAACAAACATACATATTAACAATACTTGAATATGTGTATCTGGAAAATGGGTAACTGGTTCTGATCTTCAGTGGTCAGACTATTAAAACTGATAAAAGTAGAAACCAAAAGAAAAAAAAATATGCCTTGCCTGTTTTAACTCGAATCTCTACCATGGTTCCCTGAACTCCACAGGCATGAGGCATGACACAGACTCTGTAGAGGACCCCTGCCAGCAGTTGCTTCTCCTCCATTTTTGTTTCTGCTGTCTGCCAGCTACTCAGCTCATCCGAACCCTGGAGAACCCTCACTTGGAAGGTAACTGGACCTGGAGGTGCTGTCGTCCAGGAGACTCTAAATGAGGAGCTTGTGATGTTGAAGGCTTTGATGCTGACGATCTCAGGCACATCTAATAATAAAAGGTACAGGATAGAAAAGTAGGGAATAGAAGAGAATATAAACTGAGAGTTAAGAATGTGAAAAGTCATCCAGTCCACCACATTCCACCACTCTGTGGCAGGTTTTTCTCTCTTGAACTTGTCATTTCCTACCACAGTCAATAATCCACCACTGAAGAACAGTTATTATTGTTTCTATTACAATAATAAGGGGCAGCCGTGGCCTACTGGTTAGCACTTTGGAACTGGAACTGGAGGGTTGCCGGTTCGAACCCCGACCAGTAGGCACGGCTGAAGTGCCCTTGAGCAAGGCACCTAACCCCTCACTGCTCCCCAAGCACCGCTGTTGATGCAGGCAGCTCACTGCGCCGGGATTAGTGTGTGCTTCACCTCACTGTGTGTACACTGTGTGCTGTGTGTGTTTCACTAATTCATGGATTGGGATAAATGCAGAGACCAAATTTCCCTCACGGGGGTTAAAAGAGTATATATACTTATATACTGTTACCATTGGGACTACCATTTCACAAATCTGGGACTACTTATTCATGTGTTAAGCTATGTTTACAAATGTGTGAAATTGTGTAAACATTGGGAAAAGACCAGGCTTCTTACTGCATGGGAAGTTGTGGGGTGGCTCAGATGTAACACTAGGAGTAGGGGGCATCTGTGGAAGAGTAGAAGAGGAAGACCCTGACCAGGGGTCACTGAGGCTGGTGGATTCATCTTGGCCTGCGATTCAAACAATACATTCAACCATCAACCACACAAGACCATCATCGCTACTGAATAGAGATTGACACACCAACACAACCACAAAGTTGTGTGTACCCATGGTCACCAGGGGTGGGAGTCCCGTGGACATGACGGTGCTGCACAGGATGGGCACCTGGAGCCGCGCACTGGGCATGCTCACAGAGCCGTCGGGCCAGGTGTGGCTGCTCATGTCGTTATAGAGCGTCACCTCTGCCGTGTTATGAGTGCTGTTCTGTAAAGGGGAGGTAAAGAAGGGACCAGCTTGGTAGGACCAGCTTGGTAGAAAACTGCAATGCTCATGCAGTTTTACTTTTTTGTTCATGCATTTATAAATTGTTGCTGTAAACATGATAGCAAGCCCTTAGACAGGACATAATTCTAAAATAATATCCTACATTATTTGAGTATTAATACCAAACATGTCCTAGATTATTAGACAATATGTTTTACATAAGCTTTATAGATGAATGTTATACGGAATGTCATTTATGATGTTATATTTATGAAAAAATAAAAAATACATTGTAATTGTAAAATTAAATGTATGCTGTACTCCATACTCCACACAAACACACATACATACAGTAGCTGGTCATGGGTCTTACACTCATCAGTACTGTGTCACATTCATTCCATGCTGCCACCAGCAGGACATGGCTGGCGTTGTCTCCGTTGACCCCACACTCTGGCAGGCCTAGGTACAGCGAGTCGGCCGACAAGTGCTTTTCCCTCAGGAAGTCCCGTGCCACCCACACAGACATGTAGCCTGCGTTGCACACCACAGTGATGGACACCGAGTGAGAGATGACCTGGATGGGCTGAGAGGTCGTTGTAAGATCCGGAGACATTTGTGTACTTGTGACCATAGCCTTGGTTGGGGTTGAAGTGATTGTCGTTGCTATATTTGTGACCCTAGCATTAGTTGTGGATAAGGTTGTGATCACTGGTGAGTTTGAGATAGTCTTTGTTGTGGTGCCCGTAGCTTTGGTCAGGGTTGAAGTGATTACAGTGCCTGCTGTCGTGGGAGAAGGTGGCTCAGTGGTTGTGCTTTTGCTGTGGTTGGCGGAGCTGCACGTGTACGAGCCCACCGTGTTGATGCAGACTGAGTGGGGAGGACACTTACTCAGCTCCCTATGGGCACAATCATCCATATCTGCCCAGAGAGAACACATGTCAATTAGTGACAGGGAAAAAGGGAGTGTGCTGGAGAGAGAGAGAAAGAGAAAGAGAGCATGTTTTTATGTGTTAGTGAAATAGACATTTTGTGTGTGTGTGTGTGTGTGTGTGTGTGTGTGTGTGTGTGTGTGTGTGTGTGTGTGTGTGTGTGTGTGTGTGTGTGTGTGTGTGTGTGTGTGTGTGTGTGTGTGTGTATGTGTTTGGTGTGTGTGGTTGTATTGGTGTGTAGCTGGACAATAAAAATAGCTGTCCTAGCAAAACAACTATCAAATTCATGGTCTTGAAGCCACGTATAATAAGTGCAATCCCTAGCATTCTCAGTATATGCTTAATGTGTATTGTATTGAGTGATAAGAGTGCTGACCTTGTACTGTCACAGCCACCACCTCCTCTATGTGTCTGAGCAGAGACTGAAGCCTGCTGGAGACGTCTACCAGGACGAGAGCCCAAGAGGAACCGATGAGAAGCGAGGAGGAAGTGATGTGGGGACCAGCAGACCATGAGACAACATGGCGCACAGACATGTCAGAGCAATTCAAGGCCCCAGTCACCTGCACAGAGGGCACACAGTCAAGAAAACAAGTAATTTAGGGAAGTCAAGCAAAAAAATATAGATTGTGGTAAATCATAGGACATCTTTATATTGTGTAATCACCATGCATGTCAGTTGCTTTTGGGGATAAAAAAGAGTGGCACAATGACATGATTAAAACCCAGTTAAACTTTATCTCTGTATCACACTCACCACAGAGTGCAGCAGCCGCGTGTGGTTTAACAGGCCCTTCTCAGTCGCAATCATCTGCTGATAGTCTATCTTTACCGTTACAGTTGCATTGAAGCACCATCCTTGTTCAGCTTAAGAGCAAAAAACGTTTGTCTTGATTTACAGGAATGTTAATCCCAGAATTCCTAATATCCCATATACACTACTACAGAATCAATCAATCAATCAATCAATTGTGAATCACTACTTAGTTGATTAATTAACGAACTGTCAAATTAATCTCATTATTAACAATCTAATTAATTGGTTTAATTGACGATAAAAAACATGGTAAGCACCTGGAGGCTGTGGGTCAGCACAGTATCGTCCACCTGTAGCGGGGCAGCACTTCTGCCAACCGGGGCAGTCTGTGTCCAAGCCACACTGTGGTTGAGATGCACAGTGGGAGCCATTGGGCCAAGCCTCCGGACAGGACCCTGGTTTGGCAGTGAACTCCGCACTGCAGTTCAGAGCTAAAGAGCAACCGACAGAGAGACATTATGCAGATGTGAGCACACCTGACATGTGCGTAGAGTCTGATGAAAAGGTGACATTCCCAGTATTGGCCGATAGCCAGTTTGAACAGAAATAGCAGCACAGGACAACAAAGCAGAGTGGCCAAACCACATATCAGTTAAGAAAAGGTAGCTGAAATCAGTTTAAAAATCAAGCTTTTACAGGCTGTCAAAATCAAGTCTTGTGTGTCAGCCAAATACTATTTATGGGACCATTTTGAGGCCTTTGGACAACTTTAGAAGCAAGTATGATATTCCTCAGCACTTTGTTGATGTAAGATAAAATAAGATTATGTTGGTGGTAATTGTTTGGTACAGCAAGAAGGTGGCTCATTCCAATGAAAAAGAGGTCAAAAAGAAAGGTCCAAGAGGTTTCTGTGTTGCTGTGCTGTTTTTGATTATATGGACCTGTAGCCTACATTAAATACTAGAGAAGAATATTCATGAGTCCAGACCTCATATCACCATATCTCACAACATAGCAAAAGTGAGACTAAATTCACAGAGCCATCCCATGTAGTTTTGCCATTATGCTTACAAACAGACAGTTGTTGGATTCTCTGGTTGTTGCGTTGTGTTTTAGTTTTAATGTCTGTATTAGAGATGGTCAATAAAGCTTGACGGCAGGATCAGGATCGGCGATTAGATGATTATTGTAGATGGTACAATAATGGATAACAGAACACAGGCTAAGTCTCGAACAGTAAAACTGTGCAGAGTCTAACAGTTGTGGTTGTAATTAGAAGCGGCTACTGAGCTTCCCGACAGAAGATGCTCCTCGAGTCGCTTTCTCGATCCGTCTCAGAGTCAAAATCTAAGGCAAAGCCTGTTATACTAAAACATGCAAACGTAAATCATGCCAACGTGGCAGGTGCTCTGGCCAGATGGAGATACTAGCCCGAACAGGCCGACATGCTGTCTCCCTCGGCCCATGTTATCACTGATGTTCCTTGGATGTTCCTAACCACCGGGCTGTATGACCTTCCTGCTGGTACACAGGTCTAAGGTACAGTTATGTACAATGGTATGGACCTCTCCCCGTTGTATACTACACACAGAAGTAACATATGAACACATCAGAATACAGTAAGGATACCCCAGAATTCTACACAGTCAAACAAACAGACAAAGAGACAGACAAATTTGCATGGAAAACATAACCTCCTTGGAGGACGTCATGAATCATTGTGCCTTTATTACATTTTGGTCTGTAGCAGACCCTTTTATCCAATGTGACCTACATGACCTTGGTGTTATTAATAACTCACTACCTGCTTTAGCAGCTGCGATTCAGGAAGAAGGCTACTTACGCAAAGCACAGTAACTGCCCACTTGATCATAGCCAGGGCAGCACTGCATAACCTTCCTGTGTAGGCTGATGGGATGAGAGCGGTAAGCCACTCTGTAAAGGGTCACCTCACAGGTCCTCCAGGGCAGCCAGCCGCCACAGGACCTCCTCTGAGTGTACGGCGTCTTGTACGACAACACTGAACTCATGACTGTGGTCTGATTCACAGCACAGAGGTAATAGCCTGTCATAGACAGCTCATATCCTGTAAAGGAGTCAGCAGGAACAGTTCATGGTGAGGTGGGGATAACATGTAGCAGATATAGGGCAGCACTCTTCAGGGACCGCTATGATTTGATCAGTACTTACAGTTCATCTAAGCTGAAAATGAGCTTCTAATTAGCAAAACAAAACACTATATGGATTGTTCGTCAAATTAAAAACACCTTAGTGCTTAATGAATTGGATAGATTACTGTAATTATAATAATAATACCTCCCATTTTGTGACAAAACTGCATATAAGACATCTTGTGAACATAAACCAATGACAGATTTTAAATGTGTAAAATGACATAGGCTATTGAAAAAGAAGTATAGTATGTCAACAGAATAAGAAGCAGACATAACAAAGTTTACATAGACATCCTTTACCTTCAGAGTGAGTATTATGTCCACGAACAAAACCAACGGTGAATACAGCCAGCCAAACAGAGACACTGTGATGCATTTTGTGGCGATAGGATATTGTTTGAGAATCATGCTAAAACCATGCTGCGTTGTACAGACATTTCCTCAACAGATGAGAGACAAGAAATCTGTGTGCTTGGAAACAGGTGTCTCCAGTGTCTGCCGCTCCCTCATCTCTCTCCACCCCCTCAACACATCCTGAGTATCCACTGGGTATTCATTTGAGCCTTAGTTGAAAGCAAACTTGTCCTTCATATCAAATTTGACACATTTAAAATGTAACATTTGTGTATTTGTGACCATAGCCTTGGTCGGGGTTGAAGTGGTTGTCGTTGCTATTGCATTTGTGACCCTAGCTTTAGTTGTGGATGAAGTTGTGATCACTGGTGAGTTTGAGATAGTCTTTGTTATGGTGCCCATATCCACTGTTAAATTCTATAATGAGTTAGGATTTGGAGAGAAGCTTATGAGACTAATAAAATGATTTTCTTCCAGTTCCTTTACTAGTAAGGTGTGTGGCTCAACCTTGACACTGCTACCAATTAAGCCTGTTTATGTGTCTGATGGAAAAGGGAGCGGAGAACGAAATGCAACTCCCAGGGGACACGGTTTCTCAACAGGTTGCTATGGCACTTTCAACACCTCAGTCACTACATGTCTGCCGGGCTGTTGAAAACGTAAAACATTAATTTATGCTTTGTAAATAC
The DNA here is from genome assembly GCF_046254945.1 of Alosa pseudoharengus. Taxonomy (NCBI): domain Eukaryota; kingdom Metazoa; phylum Chordata; class Actinopteri; order Clupeiformes; family Clupeidae; genus Alosa; species Alosa pseudoharengus. The sequence goes on along the minus strand of NW_027468870.1, from coordinate 28,825,433 downwards.
TGTATCTTAAGAAAGACATAACCTGGGACATACCGTATATCTGGCAGATGCTTGTTGTCTCTCTGACCTTTAATAATTAATAGTTCAGCTGTTATCCCAACTCAGATACAGAAATCTGCATGTCACGTCATTTTGACCCGTGTGCCTATGTGTTTAGAGATAAGAGGGAACAGAAGGGTTACCAGGATGTCATCTTTAGGGGGGCATTTGGCTTATTTGGGGGGGCAACAAAAAATGGGCGCAAAAGGTATCAGCACAATCTTTTAGTGCAGGCCCCTTGGCAGACACACTGGACCCATAGCCTAGGCTACATATAAACATGTGGTAGTTGTTAAACCATGTGAATAAAATATAACAGTATGGGTTTCCCAGTGCCATTTGTAGTGGGGTTTGTAGTGGACTGATACAACCCAATACAATGATTGATGTTCTGTAGGCTATCTATCTTATCTATCTATCTATCTATCTATCTGATTTGGGAGCCCCCCACCACACCAGTGGAGATCATTACATGACATAGACTCCCCCAAACACACTCAGTAAAACTCTGTAATTACCAGCTAAATACATAGTAATCACTATTTAATATTGATTTTTGATCATATTGACTTACATTTTACACGATTCTCATTGACTTTATCTTTAATGTCAGTACACTGTAGGCTATAGTGTGTAGGTCAAATTGAGTGCCTGTCACTTTAAGAACGTGAGAGTAATTAGGCTTCAGTCATGGTTTTAGGCTAGTGGAAAATGGGCATAATGCATATGAATATGTGGATGCAATTCATTATCTTTCCTATGTAATTAGTTTAAATAAATGTTCAAAAACCAAACAAGTGGAAGAACACAATATTCAAGCAGTAGGCCATCGGAAAGCTCAGATCGCTCAGGTGACATGTGATATCAGTGTGATTAGGACTTGGTGAGCAATCCAACAGAGAAGAATGGGTGTGCATTTTGCATTTTTCTCCCCTCCAGATAATTTCTCAGGGGGGGGCAGGGTTTATCTCAGGGGAGGCACTGCCTGCCCCAGCCTCCCCCTACGCCCCTGAGGAAATATTATGACTTTGCAGTGTTTCACTGTTCTGCATGGCTGTGTCATAGCTATCTGCTCCGGACTGCCAGGTTGCCACTAATCAGAGTCTGATTCAGTGTAGTCCACGTAAAATGGGATGAACAATGCCATCTCCCGTCAGCCTGAAAGGATACTTAAACCCTAACTATTTCCTTATCTAGTTAGAGCAGCTGGTGGATCTTTAGGTAAGTCATGCTGTCTCTTTGATGCGCATCATTGTAAATAAAACTCTGTTCCTGATTTTTCCATTGGTCTAACTGGGTCTTCAGTCATCTGTGGTATCAAAATGACTATCACAATCAAAACCTATATCTATGCCCTTTCAGAATCAGAATCATTTAGTTATTTATTGCCAAGTTTTGTTTTGTTTTTGTGAGGGAAAAAACAGCTCAAGCACATGTATGATTTGCGAACATTTGTATTTGCTCCTGTCATTTTATAATAGCCACATGTTGAATTGCCTGAAAGGTATGACATGAGTGTTCCCAATGCCTTCTCACAGCATTTTTCTGATTTCAATTAGTAGATATTGAAGTTGAATTAAGACAGATTGATCATTTGATCTGAAATGCTCCCAGAAGATTCAGTGCATTGGTATAGTGAGAATGATGATGGAAGTGACAGAAAGGAGATGTGTTTTATTATACAATTTAGGTGCACACATACCCCCCCCCCCCCACACACACACACACACACACACACACACAAACTTGGGCTCTGTATGTCTCTGTTTCACCAAAGCTGGGCTGAGAATACAAAGTGTCATGTGAGTTTCGGCTCACCCCCTTTTTAGTGGAAAAATAAAGTCACTGTGAATGAATTAACCAGATGTTGGAGTTGAATATCACCCTTGGTAGATTTTTTTTTTAACACACTAGGCCTAGTCTATATGCCTAACCTTATACTAGATTGCCTTTTATATCTCTCATAAAGTCAAGTCAAGTCAAGCTAATGTATTTCATTGTTTATGTTTCAGGGTGCAACAAAACAATATTGTTTATCTTCTATGTTGATTTTTACTTTTTTTTGTCCCTGCTGACTCTCCATACCGATCAGAGTGTGGCACACGTGACGAGCGTTCTTAGCGATGACCTCATCCCTTCAGTGGGATGACGTCAAATACAAGATGGATGGAATCACGACAGCAACACGCTCAACACATTTCTAAAAAGAAAGTCGTATTTCAGTGCTGCCTGGGAATACGGCAAAAATATTGGGTATGTACAATATATTAACTCATTCGCTCTCTAATATCCAGTGGTTGGAACATAACTGTGGAAGTACCTTAGTGGAAAACCCGTCTTTACTGACGTAACGGTGAGGTGGTTTCTTTTTCGCTCCGTACACAATCGACTTCTCTGTGCTTGTGGATGCTGCAACCGAGCTCTCAAAGCAAAATGACAGGAGTGGTTTGACTGCAAGCACTCATGGCCACTGTTTTCCTGTTCATGTTTGTCTCGGAATGTTGTACCGAGAGCCTACAAAATCCTATCAGTGGTCCTGTTGCTTTGCGCGCTACTTTAAGTGGAAGTCACTGCAACCAGATATTTTGTAGCCTAGCTGAATTCATAGCCACTAGTTGTTGCTACAGTGTTCGACTTGTTTTGAGGCGTCTGTCTCGGGTTTGTGGCTTCGGTGGTTGAATTAAGTAGAGTACTTGCCTTGCCCATTATTTAGCAATGGAAAACTTGAAGTTGATTACTTAACTCAGATCTTAGCAGATTCAAAGCCACGTCTCCCTTATGACCTAATACTCCCTAACTGCCGAATGCCTGTATCTGTCAGCAGCATGAGGTAATCTGCCGAGATATCGCGCATGCGTTGCTCTATTTTAAGACTGTTGTGTTAGTCAGTTCTCCGAGACTCAATCCACCTATCCATCTGAATATCTGTCTACTTATTGATTGTTTAGCAGTCACTGTTAATATAGTAGCCTACATAAACCAGATATGTGTGTACATGTTTTGAAATTATATCTAACCCATCAGTGCTTGCAGTAGATTTAGCCTACAATGAAATAGTTTGCATGACATTGAAATCACAATTTGATTTTCTTTATTTGGACAAATGTATCTAATTTTCCATTTTTTGAAGCATATAAGCAAGTCCAGTCTAGCCTACATGAAGACCCATAGTAAGAGCTGCAAAATCTATAAATGAAATTAAATGTGTTTATAATAACCTCAACCAACATTATGAGTCAGTATTGGTACATTATTAATGCATTTGTAGTGAATAATATTTTTGTATTTATATCCTTCTATACATTTCACATGATTAACAGCCGTTCTGCAGATGCAACAAAACACACTATCCAGTTTCACCATACATTCTTCTTTGTGTCTCCCACAGCTAGAATGGACAACTTGGTTCACTACAGTAACCCAGCGCATGCCATCTCGCTCCTGAGCATCCTCAATGAGCAGCGTCTACGGGGCCAGCTGTGTGACATCGTGCTGGTGGTGGGGGACCAGCGGTACCAGGCCCACCGGAGTGTCCTGGCCGCCAGCAGTGAGTACTTCCAGTCTCTCTTCTCCAGGAGGGACTCGGAGCACCGCGCCATGGTCCAGCTGGACTTCTGTGAGCCTGACGCCTTTGAGCTGGTCCTCAACTACATCTACTCTTCCTCCCTGTTTGTGGACAAGGGCAGCCTGGCTGCCATCCAGGAGCTGGGCTACAGCCTGGGCATCCCTTTCCTGACCAACATCATGGCCATGAGGCCGCAGGTTTCATACTGCATCTCCAGAAAAAGGGTGTCCTTTACAGATGAGGATGATGGTGGCTATCAGCAAAGGAGTGTCATCGTACGTCAGAGCCGCGGCGAAGCCGCTGGGGTTGGTGGTGCTCATAGCCAGGGTTCAAGCTTGCTTAAGTCACTGAAGCACGGACCTTACTTGGCCTCTGAGGAGGAAGCCTTAGCCATGTCGGTTAAAGAACAAAGCCAGGCCTCTCGACTGCGTCGAGGTAATGCAGTCGAGAGGAGCAGTGACTTTACAGATCGTAATCCCAGCAGGTCCTCGGACGACAAGTCCATCAGCTCGGCCACTCCATCCATCATGAAGGGACGGTCAGCTCAGAGCACTAATACATCCGTAAGACCTCAGCTAACCTCCTCTGTATCTTTCAGTGAGTCCCAGATACAGCATGCGAGTTTACTGCCGGATTCCAGTGTTGACCCTGGAGAGGAACAACCAGAGCCCCATTACAGCCTCAAAACGTCCATCTCGGGCCAGCAGACGGAGCGACACCCACCTGTGGACCGCAGCGGACCCCTCATTAAAAGCCTGTTGCGGAGGTCCTTGTCCATGGACAGCCCCGTTCCTATCTTCTCCCCAGCGCTGGAGCTCAAAGACTCACAGAACAGGGAGCACTCTGTGGTGAAAATGGCCACAAAGACGAGCATGACGACGCCGTCGTCCGCTGACCAGAAGCACCAGGGGTCACAGGACGTTCCATCTTTGATTCTCAGGGCCAGACACCACAACATGTACGAGAAGGGGGGCGTTCAGGGAACAGACGTCCACGTGAAAACCGAGCCCAGCAGTCCACTGGCTGACCCCTCTGATATTATACGTATTACGGTAGGGGATAATCTACCTGTCAACCTCAGAGACCTGCAAATAAACTTTGATGAGAACCCAAAAGGTTACTTTAACCATGCTGGAAAACGCAGGGCAAGGATGGATAACTTGAGTAATCCGTACAAGCGGTCTCGGATGGTGAATGAACACCATTTCGCACACAAGGACACTGGACCAGCTAATGTACAGAGCACCTCAAACGCGGAGGATGGCAGTGAAGAGCCGGGCGAGTTAAGACCAAACAAGATGTTTAAATGCTGGAACTGTTTAAAGATCTTTCGATCGAATGCGGGTTTGTATCGGCACGTGAACATGTATCACAACCCAGAGAAACCGTACGCCTGCGACATATGTCACAAGCGCTTTCACACCAACTTCAAAGTGTGGACCCACTGCCAGACACAGCACGGCGTGGTGCAGAACCCGGCGGCGTCCTCGAGCTCATACTCGGTGCTGGACGAGAAGTTCCAGAGGAAGCTGATCGACATTGTGCGCGAGCGTGAAATCAAGAAGGCCTTGATCATGAAGCTCAGGAGAAACAAACAGAATCTACAGGCTCAGCCCTTTGCCAAAAAGAGTCTGCGGTCAAGGTCGACCTATGTCTGCCCCTACTGCGGGAAGATGTTCTGGTTCCAGTCGCAGTTCAGGCAGCACCTGAAAATGCACCCAGTGGAGAACGACAACCCTCAGATAGACCGAGGAGTTGAGTCTGCGGAGAACCAGAACCAGATGGCTCACTTGAAAGAAAACCAAAGCAAGGACGTATACCCTTGCAAGCTTTGCAATGCAAAGCTCTCCTCTCCCATGGAGCAAGGGGACCACGAGAGGGGCTGCCGACACGCCACTGTCTGTCCATACTGTGGCCTGCGCTTCTCCAGCCCCTCGGTCAAGAGGGACCACGAGGCCCACTGCGACTACAAGAAGCTCACCTGCCTGGAGTGCATGCGCACCTTCAAGTCCTCCTTCAGCATCTGGCGCCACCAGGTGGAGGTGCACAACCACAACATGATGACCGTCCGGGAGCAGTTGTCGCTCGGCCAGCAGGAGAACCACGGGCAGGACGATGACGACGACGGCGGCGACGCTCCGCCTCGGGGACCGCACCTTCCGCAGCACCACCAGGAGTCGTTGGGCGACAACATGAGGAAGGAGGCCTTCTACCGCGACTCCTCTTCGCTGCCCATGTTCGACTCGGAGGACTCGTCGTACATGCCCGAGGACCTCAGCATGGGCTCTCATGGCGAGCACGGCGAGCTGCAGGTGAAGGAGGAGCCCCTGGAGGAGGCGGTGAGCGAGAGGGAGAGTGCAGCCGCTGGGAGTGCTGCTGCTGCCGCCGCCGCCGCATCGGACGAGCCAGGCGTGTGGCCGTGCGAGAAGTGTGGCAAGCTGTTCAGCTCGCACAAGGACCTGGAGCGCCACCAGGAGCTGCTGTGCCACATCAAGCCCTTCATCTGCCACATCTGCCACAAGGCGTTCCGCACCAACTTCCGCCTCTGGAGCCACTTCCAGTCCCACGTGTCCACGGCGGACGAGCCCTCGGCCGCCAGGGAGATGGAGCGTCGGGAGATGGAGCTCCAGGCGTCGTCGCCATCCCCCTCGCCACCGCTGTCCATCTCCGTCTCGCCGACCAACGCAGCGGCTGCGTCCATCGCTGCCTCTGAGGAGGAGGAGGCGGGCGGCCCCGTCGCCACGCCGGCCAATATCCCGGGGTCTGAGCAGGAAGGAGCCGGCGACGACGGACCCTCCTTGTCCAAGCCGGACGGCGCAGAGACATCTCTCAGCCCTCAGGAATCCGACACGCTGTTCTACCACGCGCCCACGCTCTCTGCTCTCACCTTTAAGAGGCAGTACATGTGCAAGCTGTGCCACCGGACCTTTAAGACGGCATTCAGCCTGTGGAGTCACGAACAGAGTCACAACCGCCTGTGACGGCAGCACCACCGATGACCTGCAGTGCCAGAATGGATGGTTGACACGGAAGCAAGATCAGATTATCATGTGATTTGTTTGTTGTGTTACTTTACACTTAGTCATGCCGGGTCTGGCTATTTATTTGTTCCTCTAATTTTGTGGAGCTTTAAAGAATCATGGTTGTTACTGTCTCCTCAATATCTATGAATGTCGACAAAATGATACAAAACAGAGACAGGAGAAAGTGAAGGGGTCCTGTTTTGTATATCAAAATTATCTACATTTAAAGTGGACTAAGTGAGTTTTCCAGCATGAAAATGGAAACAGATACTATCTAACTTCAACTGATGATGTGGAAAACGAGCAGTTTATTGCAGTTCAGATGTTTTGCAGTAGTTCTAATGTACAAATTACGGCCTTGGGTTGAACGAGAATGTGTATAAATATGAATTGCTTACTTCATGTGAGTTCTTTCAATCTGCCTTTGACATTTTTAGTATTTAGGCCTATGCTTAGGAAATGTAATGCTTAACCCTTGTACCAATGAAAAGCCAGTGGTTTATTCAAAGGAAGTGCTTTATTTAGGATTAGTGGTGCAGTTTTAGATTAACTAAGTGCTCTTGCTTATGAATGGTCCGCGTCTTGTGTGCTGGCACAGTAGATGGGTGTTCTGAAAAAAGGTTGCCTTCGTAATTAGTGAATGGATAACTGCCATGGTGTAGCAGCCTTTGGTGACTATTTAACTGACCTATAGCACTTTTGTCATGCCTCTACTACTTACTCAGTAACAGCCCAGGTCATTCACCCGATTGTCACATGTTAATTCATATGGCGTGCAATTCACCTGTGCCATAATTGGGGATCTATGTGTGGGACCTGTGCTGTCCGCTTCATAAACTTCACTTGGCTAAGCATCTTTACTCTACAGTCCACAGATACGAGTTCCCTGCTACTGAAGAGAGGCATATAATAACCTAGAAATTAGAAGTTTTTTATATATATATATATATTATATATATATATATTATAGATTTGATATCAATATATTGTACTTTAATTCAATGGCACTGTTATCTGTTACGTTGTGCAGATGTGACCATATAATATGTCTTAAGAACAAATTTGTATAGCTGGCAGGTGAGCTTGACATTTTGTACAGCGCGTCTGTATTATGTGGTGCATGGTAGTTATCTCCTGTGCAGTGGAATTTGTTGCACAAAATAATGTGGAAAGAGTCCATACATGGTGTTAAAGCAAAATGCAACAGGGTTTTTTTGTGATTGGGTGTTTCATCAGTAAAATCTGATCATAGAAGTAAGACCTCTGAAATCCTTTGTTTTTAGAAAGAGATGGGATATGAACACACATATTTGTTTTATATATAGGTCTATGGATGATTGTGATTATATTTCAAAATGTTTTGCACAAGTATTATTCAAGCACAATGGCAAAAAACAATCTCTAGTTTCTGCTCACAACAGCTATGATTTCTGCTTATTTTTTACTGATGATTAAAATGGACATGAATTGAAGTTAAATTACTAGGTTTTGCCATGCAGGTCAGCCTTTACCTCATATTAGTTTTGAATGCTTCACTATCAGCTAATTTGGCAATTCTATTTATGGTCCCAATTTATGGTTTCAAATAGCTTTTTTTTAAGGGGGGAGGGTGTTCTTTGGAGAAGAATTGGGGTGGGCTGGGGTAAGAGGGACCAAGTAGAACATATTTTGAAAATCTTATAGGTGCAACATTTTCTATGTTTATTTTATTACATGGGATGGTGGTGCATGTAAGCATAGATTTGATCTTCAGATTTTGGAAGTTATTTTTGAGATTGTATGACTTTGAAAGACTTGAATGAAATTAATGATATGACAAATTGGTCATAACGTAAAAGACAGCCTTTGTATGGTCTCTGCTACAATTTTCTATCTGTACTTTCTGTTTATGGAAAAATCTTTTTGTTAATAATGTATTGCTGCAATAACCTTTGTATGTTATGATTGCAATGATGTGGCTTATGAAATCTACATAAACTTTTGTGTTTAGTGCTCTTTTCTACAGTTTCTGTGCTTGTTTTCTGAAATAAAGGTTTATTGATGCGAAACAATCAAATTTTCTTTATATTAGCTGTTACGAGAATCCCTTTGGGATTAGTAACTTATCAAGAAGTTATATCTATGAATAATTCACTTCAGCTTGCAGTTAACATGATTTTTTTGTGCTGGATAGTAGCACTGAAATATGAACATCGAGGCAGAACCAGTCTGATTGTATCTCATCAGATTTATTTTCTTTCTGGAATCTGAAAACATACATTTTACATTACACTGACAACAGATAATGCAAATAGCTACCTACATCATATAACAAAAAAGGAATAAATTAAAGAAAATAATCAGGTGTCCATGTATCACAATCTGGTTAGAATTGCTGTATTTACTTATATACAAGACATGATATTAGACCTACATGTTCTAGGAAAAGTGTAGGGTTGGCAGGCACCCTGTGATGGAGTAATCGGTCCACGCTTAAATTCCAACCTCTGTACATTTTTACAGTAATAACTACAATGCGCATCCATGGTTATATTTTCTAAAAGGCAAAGTGTGAGGCTGTATAATGGTGAGCTGTTGAGAGTTTAGTGAGGAAAATTCTTTATTCACCCTGATAAGCAAGCCACTAACAGATTCTTTTTAGATCGTTTTGCTTTTTCGGAAAAGAGTAGCCTCCAATTTAGGAATTACTGATGCATGAATAGAATATAGTGGAACATGTCCTGTGTTTTAAACCTAATCATGGTGCATGACGTTGTTGTTTTATTATGGCAATGTCAGCAGATCGATGATTAGGCGATGTATGTCCTGTGATCATTTGTTTAAAAAATCTTGGTAGAGCAATGAGAGGACTGCGCTCTCACTTTTACAGCGCCAACGTGTCTTTAATAAGTCGTCTCATTGTTGTGCTTACAGATGTCCCAAGGGAGTCCGTGATCTGGTAAGTGATCTTGTACAAGTAGGGTTGGACATCTTTCAGACTGGTGTCAAACACATTGTCTACTTCCGATTGAGTGGGCATTTTTGGCAGGTACTCGTGACGGTTGATGACTTCCACAATGTTGATGACCTTTTCACCCAATTTTTCGCCCACTTTTTCACGACAGATCTGACGCTCCTGTTCATTGGCCAAATTCACTACATTTACTTTGATGCTCCAAACCTCCCATGGGATGCATTCGTCAGAGAAAGGCCATCGTGATTTCTTCTTCTGGTAGAACTCCAATGAGATTTGACCCATCCCATCACTCCCAGAGTTGCTTAGAGCATCCTGTTTTAAAAGAAAGTCAAAGGGGTTAATTGTAAGATTGATAACGCGACCAAACTGATGCTTCACATTACTTGAAAAAACTAGGCCAGTTGTTGCCAGTTACCTTGAACTCGCCAACAGCTTTCCTGATAACCCTGTCCAGCTCATCCGAGGTCACTCGCACGAAAGTGAAGTCGATGAAATCACAGTCAATGTCTTGTGTACCGACTGTACCGATGGAGTACGTGCCTTCTTTCTTGTAATGGAATTTCCCTGTGCTCCTGTGTAGCAGTATCGTGTGCAATAACGCCAACATAGCTTCGTCAACTTGTCTTCCCTCCACCGTCACCTCCAAGACTTCTGAACGGCAATTCATTGCGAATTATCTTTGTCAACAGAACTGGAAGAAAACAACGTCATACGCGAAATAGCAATCTAGCTAGCGACAACAGCTTCTGGTTGTTTGTTTACGTCGCACACCAGCCGTTAGCCTCGACAGGCCTGCTAGCTTCTAGCTACTAGCTAGTGCTAACTGTTACTTCATCAGCCTATGCTAATTGTCAGTTGGCTAAGGTTAGCTGACTAACACTGCGATGTGCAGCGATAAAAACAATGTCTCTAATAACAAATGTTGTCGTTAAGTATCTCACAAGTTAAAACGATTGTCTTGGCCAACGGTTGTTCGTATGTGTACGAATCAATCCATTGTAAAAAATGAATTCGCACGCATACAAAATATGCCACCGTCCCTTCGACAACGTAGGAGGAGTCTCAGCAGTAAACAACGAGAAGTGAACTACGGGAAGTGATTTGGGCCAAAATTGTTTGAACATTCCAGCACGTGACTTATTCACGAGAACCGTCATAATAATAGTAAAATGAAAGTCCAGTATATTTTCACTGTTACTGAGACAGTGCCCTATTTTTTCAGATTAGTCGATATACCATAAGTAATCTGACAGTACGAAAATGGACATGCATTTTTTATTTGGACTACGACAGCTGTCGTAAGTACTCCATTATGATAGTGGTCGCTGTGATAGGATAGAACTACGTCGATACGAAAATCGAGGAGAGAAACTTCTTCCATAGCAACGTCAAGATACAAGAGCATCTCCTAGCGCATGTTTCAGAGGTTGAGTTTTTTTTTTTTTTTTAGTTTTAGATTTAAAGTTTTAGCTCTACACAAAGTCTCCAAGAATTAGGTAACGTTATTCGCTTTGCCAATGAGATGCAATTTTCTCAATGAAAGTTAGATGAGCTTGGGTTGATAATGCTTATGATTTTACGCCATCGTTGTTTGCTAGCATTAGCTCAACGTTAACCGTAATCCTCCACAGTTGAGTTGGGTTGGGGGTTTATTGTTTATATCGTGTAACACCTATGTCAGCTATGCACATAAAATGGTGCATAAAATCATGTGTTGGATTGTGCTGTCCGTGTCTGCGCTCAGCATTATTTCTACAGTGGCTTTTAACGACACTGTAAATCAAACAGACTCGCCCTCAGGTGTCAATAACACCAACGTTACCGAGGAACCTACATCCTCAACGCTTACTCAATCTGACCTTTTTGAAAGGACAACAATTGAGGAGCATCTCTTTACCGACACAATATTACCAATCACGACTAATGTTACAGACAGCACACCAACGGACAGTAGCTTCACAGATGCCAACACTACAGAGAGCGTTAAAGTTACAGTTCCGACAGGTATTCTGCCTTTAACCATGAAACAGTAATCTGTTAATCTGTTATCATCGGTGTCGTGTTGATTAATTTGCCATTTTTGTCCTTGTAGAATGCTTATGTGATATTACTCCAAACTTCTGCGATATTGGCTGCTGCTGTGACAATTTGGATTGTGAAATAGATGACTTGAGCTCAGTCTTCAATGGTTGTGAAAAAGAAACAAGGTTGGATATATTTCGTGTCGTTTTTGTGTACAGTGTGTGAGTGTGTGAGAGAGAGAGAGTTAGACATGTCTAAGAGATAAACACCCGTGCTAAATATAGCCCTAAATGTTTTTGGGTGCAATATCTGGTGTAATTTTGATTTGGGTCTCATGTATGTAACCCTAGGCCACCAGGTGTGTGCATTGAGAAATGGTTGATGTTCCGAGCAAACATTGATCCGGCCCTCATTACAGAGACTGATTCATTATTCTGCGTGAGAGAAGAAGGTAATGAAATGTTTAATATTATCCAATATCCAGAATACCACATTCAGATACAGTAGTCATTTGGATGAAACAAAGTGATGCATATGTCCCCTTTCAGCTCCTAGAGGCTTAGTGTTATACCCATTTGTTCATGGAGTAATCTCCTTTTCGTATATATGTTTTTCATATATATATTTATTATTATTTGGTCTTGGCCAAATATTTATATATTTTTTATTTTCTTCTATTACGTGTTTTTATAACAGCAAAGACAACAGAGCAGCAAAGCCTCCCTGCTCTTTCAGAGCAGCAGCGAGACAAGGTGTTCCCTTCCTTCCTACAGCAAGATGACACAACTACAGACTCCATCATCAAAGATTTTTATAAGGTAAAGGGGGTTTTCATCAATGCCTTCTCGATATGCTTTAGATGTATCTGTGGTTTGAATTTCCCCTTGGGGATCAATAAAGTATCTGTCTATCTATCTATTTATCTATCTGTTTACCCAACAAGTTTAGCCAGGCAGTGGTGTTTGGTGAAATGTAATGTAGCCTAGCCTATGTAAGTCAGAAGTGTGTCCAGTTTTTGTGGGTAATGTGACCATCTCGGCCTCCGTCTGCCCTTCCATCAGGTTGATGATATGATACTTATTCAGTATAATCGTATTTCTATGCTGGGTACACTCAAACAGCCATCACCTGGAGTAGCCTCATCCCTCTGTGTTGACCTCAACCCAGCCAGTAAGCGCTTTAAAGTACAGTTTGTTTGTTTGTTTGTTTGTTTGTTTTTAAAAAAAAAAAAATATGTTGACCAGGCAAAATAAATGATGAATATCTTTAGAACCAATACCATTTCTATTCTAAACTAAACTGTTTTTTTGTGACTCATGCAATTCCACTTCTATTTCTTTCGAAGGATTCTTGCGCTCCACATCACACTCTTGTTCTCGAGCCTTGAATGCTCAGTCCTGCTCAACCGATCCCAGACTGAATGTGCACACTTACTTTAAAGACATTAGCCTGCTCAGGGTAATGAAATATTTTGTGTCATATATGATGTTGCACAGTACATTACACACAACACAGTTGGATGACTTCCATATTATCTATTACTACAGGTGCCAAATCTGCAAAACGTGGATATTTCAGACTTACTGGTAAGATCAATCAGATGCACATACATAAAACGATAATACATTGTCTAGTCATGGTGGCTCTTGATTCAGCCTATATAAAAATCGTAACCACTTTTTATTCAATTAGATCCCCGTAATCCCTGTGACCATATGGTCAGAGCCCAGTGAACAAAATGGCACCTGTTTGAATGTTGTGTCTAAGGTGAGGAACAGACCAACAAACCATTTTTGGAAGTTCCAGTATTGCCTGTTTGGAGCACCAAGATTTTCTGTTTTTTTGTTTGTTTTTCCATCTAGGTCGGGTACATTATTGAGTTTTCACATGCAGGGGAAATCACAAGTGCAACACTACGTGCCAGCTTCCTGAATTCAATCCTGGATGTACAAATATTACAGGAGTTTTCGGTCACATTTCAGGTAAGCTAGTGGTTTTGACAGTTTGGAAACTGTGACTATTAATCAGTACATTATTAATCAGTACATTATTAATCAGTACATAATATTTCAGTGTCACTAGGCATGGTCTTTTAAAAAGGGAATTGTTTGGCTCTGTCTACCATTGTAATGTTGTAACTGTTTTGTTTGCTTTGTTTACAGTTAGCCACTGCTGGCCCCACGCCTGCCCCTTTGCCAGCAATGGGGCTGATTGTTGGAAACCCAGTGACCGGTCGGTTTGGTGAAGAGGCCAATTCTGTATCTTTTCTACCCAACCAAACATAGTCCAGCCAAAGTTGTCAGTACAAGGAGGATAAACACGAGAGCATTTATAGTTCTCCAGTTACTGTAAACAAGGTATAATACTATTTGTAAGCTTTAATGAGTATTCACAAATGAAATAATCTTCTGCGAAACAAAACAAAGGGTGTCAGTTGATCTTAGTAGATCTTGAGAAGATCTTAGGCATTATCCCAGACTCTCTGAAAACACTTTGCAAAATACCAACTAAAATCCACAGTAATCATACCGAAGTGTTTGTTTATCCTTGCTGCTGTTGTGTTCTGCATTATTCTTCCATAACTGTGTGTGTCAGCTGACAACTCTGGCTCCAGCAGCAGCCTGCTCAGTTTCTCTAGCCGTGCGCGTGCCCATCCGCTTCACATACAACTCCATCTCTGGCTGCTCCTTCAGGTGAAGCAGACAACAACCCACACGCAGCACTTCTTCTTAAAAACTTTTTTTAATTATTATTATTATTACAAAAACACAGGTGATTTGTGCAACTTGTTATCCAGAATACATAATAAACCTGAGCTATGATTTTCTTCCCCCTTTGCAAAACTGTAGGTCTGCCTCCCAAAACTGTAGTGAGCTGAGATTAGACATGTATACAGTCTTGACTGGCATGGCAACCCCTGACGTGGTGGCGATGAGTTCAGGCCCCAAGCCAGATTGGGCTGAGGTCATCACTGAAGACTGCCCAGAGTCCCAAGCTGTGAGCTGCTTATTCATGCTATTAATTGAACTTCAGTATATTGCATGCTTTTATCAGTGTTGTAGTATTATACCAGTAATAGCATTTCTTATTCTAAAAGTATGACCCAAACCACACTCAATTCAGGGTGGCCTTGGTGTTCGTTAATGTAACTCTATACTCTCAAATGGTCACATGTTCACATGGTCATATGCTAACACACACTTAATTTTGCGCATAAGCAGGTTCGTTTTTCCCCCCATTTACTTGCTACATGTTTTCTCATATTAAAGAACACATGCTTATCATTTCATGTGGCCATTTGCAGCCTGTGACCAATGTTTTGTCTGCATTTCAGGAGGGCTCCTGTGAGACTGGTTGTTATGTCCCTCACTCCCTGTCCATTCAGTTTCTCTGGGCCAAGAGAGGGCTGCTGTCTCTTCCACAGAATTACATCCTTGGGGGAAAGTACAAATTTGGTTGTCAGAAAGTTAAGGTATGATTATGAAAACTATATTGCTAAGGCACTTCATCAGTTGCACAGCTGCTCAGTTTGTTCTGATTGTTCTCATTCCGCTGAGAAAAGTTTATTGTGGAACATCAAGTACAATATATTATTATCAAAACAGAAGTTTGAATTTCGATTATAGCTGAACCTTTTGATAGAATATATAGAGGTGTCAAAATGTAACTCTTCTGCTTCAAGATTTCTTCAAGACAAACACACACACTATGTATTTGACTGATAATGAAATGAAACTGGAATCTTAAGTTATATTTATTAGCCCAGTCCTACAGGGATGTTCCTCAGCTGCCCATAAAAGGAATATGGTGCAGGGCTTCCTCTTCTGGTGTGTCTTTCATATAAAGAGTCTTGATATGATTTCTACTGACAATTGCCCAAGGAAATTTTTTTTACAAAAAGAATGGAGAACCAGGATGTTTTAAAAGAAAGTGAATCAGCAATGCCTACATATATTTGTGTATACAATCAGCTATGCTTGGGTTTTTATCACAAAAGGAATAGAATAAATATTGTAATACATTTGTCATTGTTGTTTTCACATTATTCTCATACCAGACTCTGAATTTCCTACTTTACCTCATCTGTTGACTTTTGCCACCACCCCTTTCTCCTTTCTTTTTTTAGTGTCCCCTTGCTTACCCGTTAGCTGTCACCTCGGAGGTGACCTTCTCGGAGATCACGGCATACCCTGAGCCTCCCAGAGGAGTGCCTCAACCTCAGTGGAAGTTTCCATACTCCTTTTTCTCCCGGGGACAAGAGGAGCTGGATGGGGGTCTTTGAAGGAGGACACCGAAATGTCACTATCTCCCTCCATCCAACATGTGCAGTCAGTTTCACAACCTACACTGTTTTGTTTAGTGTTATATGGGTTTCATCCAAAACAAAGCTACCCATGGCATGAATCAGGTTCTGATCCTATGTATTAGGATTTGTAAGAGTGTGTGACTGTAAATAGTCAGGATACTACTTCACACACATCAAAAAAAGAAAGAATTTTGTCAGTGTGTGTGTTCTGACATGCAGCTTGTGGTTATTTCAGGAATTTTTATTATTATTATTATTATTATTAAATAATGTTGAAATATATGCTAATGTGTATATAGTTGTAATAATAGCTATGTTAAATAAATATTTCGATTTTTAAAAATAATTTGTATGCCCGTCGGTTGCATCCCGAAAAGTTAACCTCAGTGCACTTTCAAGAGTAGGGGTTTACCCTAATATAAGGTATCTATGTTCTATAAAACTATGTTTTCTCATGTGTTTACACCACCCCATCTCATTATCTCCCTGAACTAAATTATTTACAATAATTTCGAGTGCTTTCCACAAGGGGCGATAGACTTCCGTGACCACACAACAATTTGCCACATCGATTCCATTTGAAATTGGTCGGGAGGGAGTGTGGTCCGTGGGGCAGTGGCCGTGCAAGTTTGGCTTGGGATCTGCGTTCAAGTAGCAGATGGACCGGCAACTTGCCTAGGTTTTGCAGTCTCCGACGTCGCGTGTACTTCGAGATTACTCTACTGTGTTATTAAGGACGGCAGAGGACGACATGATAACTTTTTGATGAATTCATGTATGGAAATAGAACCTTAGTTAGCTGGCTAGCTAAGTTTGCCAGGTTCCTTCGTTACTTTAGGATAGCAAGCTTGCTAGCCAGCTAGCCACTGTAACGTTACTTGGGAGGACAAGTGAACAGCCTTGGCGTTAGATGAGCTATTTTCCAATCGTCTGGAGGTAAAGCTGCTTATAGTCTGTATTTGAGTTGAAAGGCAATGGTTAAATTAAAGGATTTTGATGTCTCTTGGTATTATGTAAGTTATAGTTAGATTGGTCGCCATTTGTTCCAAAGCCAAGTATTTTTGTAGGCTAATGACCGGATCTGTAACGCTAGCTAGCCCTGGGGATACAGTTGACATGAATGTTTACTGACATCATCACAGGAGGTTATATTGTTCAAGAATGACCAGAAAAATGGTCAGATGTTGTTACAGCATGTCTTATTTGCATTTTTAGAAAGTAAAATTTCTATTGCTTGATCTGTGATATTTAGCTAACGCTAGCTAACGTTCACCCAACAAGCAGGATCCATCATCAGACTCTCAACTGATGTCCGCCTACTAACGTTAGGCAGCATTCAACTTTCCCCTGTCACAGAATCTAAACTCAAGTTCAGTATGCTTTTATTTATTGCATCTTAGTTTTAGATCTACACGGACTGAGATAATCCGTAAGTGAAAGGAAATTTGAAGCCATTTGGTCAATTGCGTATGTTGAAAATGGTTTGTCAAGCATCTCAGAAAAGTTAACATAAGGCAAAGTTCTTGCTGAATCAGCCTGTTTGATGAGAAGATGAGTTTCCTTGAAAGTGTCCTGTCTTTCTTTGGACTTGGAGACATACAGTGGCTATGCATGGTCACATTATTTATTGCATCGGTTGTGACTTTGATCATATACTTCGTGCAATACTATTTGGATAATGTATCATGCGAGAGCGAAAATCCCATCAACGCCTCAGAGGAAGCAAACGCTCTTCTAGGTTGGGTCCTGTCTCTCAAAACCTGGAAAACTGAATGGAGGAAGGCGTGGGTGAGGGCACTGAATGAGCAGGCGAGGCTTTCAGGGGTAAGTGTGATGAATTATGACACTGCATGTTATTAAACACCTTAACAATTTGGACATCTGAAGTAGCCTGAACCATACTGTGAGGGTTGCTAAGCAAACCCTCTTAACTTCAGCTCTTAAGCGGCTTTCTGTGTCAAGTTGTAAAGAGCATTAGCCCGTTACTTAGTGATTTACAGCCAGTTATACCCAGGAAATACCTCAACATGTAATTTTACAACATGTATCAAAAACTAATTAGTCTCTATGGAATTGAATACGATGCAAACATGCATTCCTAATATCTTTCATTCTATAGGCTTTAAGGCTTTTTTTTTTAAATATGTTACAGAACTCCTTGCAGTTGACATTTCAGGAAGATGGTCTTCATTCCACTGAACTTGTGCTGAGTCAGGTGTCAGGCTTCAAGAAGTCAGCAGGTGGCAAGGTGAGAGAGTAAAGTCCATCACATTAAAGGACCTGCTTGTCAAGCCCCCCCTCCTCCTCATTCCTGTTCCTGCTTGTGTAGTTTTCTTTTGGCATCAGCCCACAGCAGCACTTTAATCCTTTGTGTAATTCAGTATGAAGGGCTCTGTGCTCTGAATACCTTTCTGTCCAGATCCTCTCCAAATTTTGGTTCACTGTCTGGCACCTCAAGGTCCATGTTTCTTCAGGCTTTAAGTGTCTCAGCTACCAAAGTCAAACAAATCTGTAGGCTTTTAAAATGATGTGTTTGATCTTATTGCATTTGCACTGACATAGTAATATGTATTATGGGGCAAGAATATTCTATATATCGAGGCTTCTGTCATTTTTTAAAAGCCATGTCTTCTGTCTGTGTTTTTTTAGGCGGGTGTTTTATTTAAATGTGTATGTGTCTCTGCGCTTAGTCAAGACAGTTGATTCAGGACGGAATATAGGTTATACCAGGTTACTCTATATTTTCCATCACTTTCTTTGCAATGGATTTCTCTGTGTTTTTCATGCTTAATGGAGTAGTGGCTAATCTTCACCTGCCTTCGTCTGAGCTGTAAGGAGATTATGTAGCGTGCCTGCCCCTGAAGTTTTCTCTACTTCACTAAGCCAGAGTAAGGAAGTGGTGGACTGTGAAGATGTACAAAAGGGCAGTTAGTGCCGCACAGACTTTCAATAACAAGGATTCATATAAGTCATTGTAATGTTATGATGAATGACCATAATATTGTGCGTGTACAATACATGTAATAAGTGTGTAAGAAACGTGTAAGAAATGATTAACATTCTAATGACCAGAATGTAAACAAGGATGTACATTTTTGTCACAAAAGGACAAACTTGAGAGTTGTTTGGCATGTCTGGTTTAAATACTCCTGTGTTCTTCCCAGATGATGCGTTGCCAGGTGGCTGGGGAGAAGCTTCAGTTCTCCGTCGGAGCAAAGTCAGCCGCGGCCGTCAGCACAGAGCCTCAGCACTACACCGTCACAATAGCCCCTCTACAGCTGCAGGTAAATGCAGTCATTTACTTCATGTACTTCACATGGACATAATGGTGCTCCTTGTGGTTGTCTAATGCATGTGTTATTACTCTTCCTGTGGTTTGTGGTGCGGATCTAAATGGCACTGTCTGCTTCACGGAATCCAGTGAAATCTGTTGTTGGAATTTTTTCTGACTATACAGGCCTTCACTGCACATGTGGAGTCTGTGTGATGTATTCCCTTTTGGCAGCTCAATGCTGCTGAGGAGAGAAGCAGGTCATTTTGAGGTGAAGAATTTGATCTAGTGTTCAGTGGAAGCCCATGTGCTTTCAGACAGACCATTGCTAATGCGTAACAAAGGTCTCTCTGGGGTCCATTTAGAGCATTTGCTGGCAATGACGTAAGCACTTTAACGAAGAGTATGTGATGCTTGTTAATGTCTTGTATAACTTTTAGTAATACAATAAACAGATCTTTTGTTTGATTGTTAAAAAAAACATTAGGCCTACATGTTGGTAATTAAACAAACATTGTTGCCTTTTAAGGTGGTGGAACTTAGGAAGAAATGCAAGTGGTTGGATTTGTTTAACTTTGCTACATAAATTGACCTGACATTGTCCAGCTGTTAAACCCTGTAAAAGGATTTCCTCCTTAATTTCTGTGCCCAGGTTAAGGAGAGGAGGCTGAGTAGTAAACGCTCAAAAAAAGCTTTTTTTCTTAGTCATTATGAAATATTGTGTGTAGGTTGATGAGAACAAAATAATTGTAACAGTTTTAAGATGAGCCCAAGGCATAACAAAGTCTGGAAAAGCGAAGCATTCTCAAGTACTCGATCTTGGTCTCCACATTGTCTTGTGAACTTCCATTGGCCATCAGCAACTACAAGCCAAGAAACAGTATTGCTGTTATCTTTTCCATTGGAGAATATGAGAGATGAGAATTAGAATGTTTCCTTTGCCCTACAGGAAATAAGTAAACTGTAAGTGTGAACTACTGTACTTGGGCGTTGGATCAGCATTCCAAGGTGAAGCTGTCTGGGTGATGATGTGTATGTTGTGCTCTCTCATCAGCAACAGATAAGTGGGCCGTCTCTGTGGGCCTCGCTCTCACAGAAAAAGTATGGGATTCCGATCCTCAACGATGATTCACTCAGGCTCCCTAAATCCAATTACAGGGAATTACTAAAACATTCAAACCCCTCATTGCCTTATTGTTCTGCTGATCTTATTTCAGCTAGCAAGCACAGGAACTGCTTTACATGAATTCAAATCTCACTCAAGCCCATGTGTTTGGTGTTGTTTCATCAGAGCATTGTTGATTTTGTTTTGCTTTTTGGTCCCCTACTTGTTTTGGACTGGCGGCGGCCACAGGCTGCAGTGGGGAAGTGGTAGCGCTTGTTGTTTTAGACTGCGTTTTTCCTCCTTTGTTCTTTCTGGAAGAGCCCTGTGGGCCGCTGAATGATTTCGCCCTCCTATGGTGGAGAGCAACCGCCACTGGAAAGCTCCCTCTGTTTGTAGTTGTTTCTGTTGTTTGCCACAACCTCGTGTGTGTGTGTGGGTGTGTGTGGGTGCCGTCTTTGTGTCAATGTTGTGTTTACTCCCGGTTTGGTATAACACCAGCGGCAGCAGTCCCAAAGAGGGCGTTTATCATTCAGCTCGTTCAGTGTCATGTGACTCTCCTGGCAAATGTGCAGTTGATAGTGTTGTTTGCTTTCCTTCCATCTACATCGCTGTTCATTTCAACTCTTTAGAACATGACGGTGAAGTGTATGACATTCACATTCACCTACATACACAATTTTCTTCTTTCAATCTTGCTTGTTGAACATGCTCATCTTTTGGCAGCAGTGTCAGTGACTGAATGCTGTAATGTGCCAGATGTTGTTCCATTT
>NW_027468870.1:28516876-28801876 GCF_046254945.1 Alosa pseudoharengus | reverse complement strand
CTCTCTCTCTCTCTCTCTCTCTCTCTCCCGGTCTGACCTGCAGGCAGCATGAGCCCCCAGTGTGTGCTCCAGCTCAATGACCCGCCCCAGAGGCTGTGCAGCTCTGTCTTAAAGGACATCACCAACCCCTCCTGGGACCAGCCCTTCATATTGTGAGTCACGCTCACACTTACATAACAGACATCTACTTACCGTATAGACTAGGCAGTTTAGCCAGAAAGGGATGTGTATAGACTATGCAGTTTAGCCAGAAAGGGATGGCCTTTCGAGTTTCCTTCATAACAGATATCTACATATAGGTTGTTTAGTTCAGTCTAATAGGAACCGCAGACCATGTCTCAACTTCTGGCTGGTCAGTGAGCATCTGTAGCTCCAGCATGTTGTCGAACATGTTGTATCGTCTGAGCCGTCAAGAAAAACTCTGACTGACTGCTTCACTTGCCTACGCCTACATGCTAGTTGACGGTGGACAGTCATTGCTGTGTGCTGTTTTTTTTGTTTTTTTGGGGGGGGGGGGGGATTTGCTATGCAAAGGCAACACCAGGCTGCTAAGTGGTCAGTCAGCATCGCATCGTAGTAGCTAGTGCTTTGATGTCTATTTTCTATTAAAGGGCAGGTCAATGAAACAACCACAGTACTACAGCTAATGCATTTGAAGTGTTCAGTTAAGCTGATAATACACAAGGTCAGCTTTTTGAGCAATATTGCTGGGCAGTGTTCCTGAGTGTAGCTGTTCTGGCACATTCCCATAGATACTTGAATCATCAGTAGGCCAAGTTTTATGATCATCCAATCAGAACACATGGAACCGGCTGTGTTGTTGCCCAGCAACATTGCTCAAAACAATGCTCCATGTATCATCACCTTTAGTGTAATGCAAAGTGTAGGCATATAATATAGATTGGTGTTTCTTAACCGGTGGGTCGGGCCCCAAAAGTGGGTCGCGGAACCGTTCTGGGTGGGTCGCAGAGCTTGTGGTAAAACATTTGAAATGCTACCGTATCAGATCTAATATGGACTTTTATTTTGATAGACTTTATTCGTATGTCAGTCATTGCCATGGACATAGACAATGACTCTGTCTCAAATCGCGTACTTCTGCACTTACAATACCTAATTTGAGTGCATAAGGGTGTTCACACTGACAATTCCAACGACACGAAGGGCGCTGCAAGTTCCCGGATGGTGCACTCATAACGGTCAAAAAGCTGAGTGTGCAACGCTGGACACTTTTCGCCCTTAACGGACGCCATCTTGGCCAAATAGCGGAAGGGGAGGGAGCGTTTTCAAACTCGTGGAAATCGCGGTTGAGAAAGCTGAAGCAGCAGCAGTGGAAAACAGACTTTACGGAGGTACAAGCAAGTTATAACATAAACGGTTTATGTTTTGACACAGTATGACCATGTCACTGTCGAGTTGAGGACGCCAATAAAGTTATGTTAAAATGTTTGCGATCGTCATTTCCGTGAAGTGCACGGAGTTAGTGTTTGATATGAGACAATACTATTTTGTTAAAATTTGCGCACTCCGCCAGTAAGCACACAGTGCACATAGTGTACTACACGAAAGTGTACTCACGTAAGTACACCATTTGAGACGGACTCAATGTGTATGTGACCGGTCATGTTAGACATCATTTTAGTGGTAAATGCAAATAGACCTCTGAAGTTTCGCCTACAAAAGGCTATCATCTTTGCCCAAAGAAATGGGAAATGCAGACGTTTTGCTCTACAGTTTTCTCCTCTGCCTTCGAGTGGATACTGTGATCTTCGGTACGTGAAGACGGCACACTTTGATCTTTGCTACCCCAGAGCTAACTTACAATGCACATAGGTACAACTTGCCATAGGTAGTTAGCTTCAATTAACACCTGGATCTCCTTATATGGGCAAAGATGCCAGCTTTGGTTCCTTTTTTGTAGGCGAACTTTAGAGGTCTATTGACTATTGACTATGACCCTGAATATTTGAACTAGGATATGGATTCACTTAAATTGTGGACAAAATAGGACAAAAACCTCAGTGATGGTGTACAGTGAATTGCTGGCACATGAGAGCATGAAACCATTAAAATTAAAATGCTACATGGAAACACAGCACCCCTGTCAAAGACAAACTTGTCGAGTAGACTTTGAAATGTGACATCAGGAGTTGAAGACTTCACAAATGTAATGGCAAACATCAGCATGTTCCAAACAAGTAGACCTATAGGCACTTTGCGTGTCTTATCATGTAGCTCACCATATCCATTGGCTTGCACGCTAAAAAAATATATGGGTCGCGATTTAATGTACCTGGGAAATTGTGAGTCCCAAAGCCAGACCAGTTAAGAACCACTGATGTATGTAATGCTGATAGCAGGCTTATGTAATGTACACTAAACACTAGAGGTATTACAATGGCCAAATTCTAACTTTGCCTTTTAGTAATCTGTAAACATCCTGATCAGATGAATGTAGTGCCATTTTACTCATGTTGTTGCTACAGGACTTCTTAAAAGACTAAAATCTTTAGACACAATCATTGTATTACTGATGAAGGAATTCATTTCGATTCAGCAGTTCACTGCATTTTGTCATTTTAGCCTAAATCTCTCTCTTTCTCTTCTGTTTTGTGTGTCTTTGTAGTGAGCTGAATGGGAGATCCAAAGAGCTCAATATTCAGCTCTTGAATACGGGGAGTCCTCAAGAGAGTAAGTATGCCAAGTCTCTCAAGTACCCTCAAGAAGAAGAATAGGTATGCCCAATGTGGGTAGAGTTTCATGTTCACATATTCTGGACAGGGTTTGTTCTTTTCAGCAATATTGCTAAAGACGTAATGGTAACTACATACAAATCCCGTAGCATCACTCTTTCTCTCAGATGCTTTCATCATCAGCAGATCCCACTTGTAGAGAGAGTTCTTCACTAACACTAAACAGCATTGAAGGGGCAATAGACAGTGTATGTGTGATGGAGATGCTTTGTGTCAGCAGGCAGCCTGGTGGGTCAGGTGTCCGTACCTTTTGATCTTGTGAAGAAGCAACCCAAAGGACAGCAGACTTTTGCACTGATGACCAAAGATGTGGTGATTGGGACACTAACTACTGAGGTAAAGTAAATTGACATAACACCAAGCATGTTTTCCTTTATTTATTTTAAAGAAAGGCTGATTTTAGTAACACCAAGAGTCTCCAAGCTATGTGACTAGAACTGTACATCTATTCAAATGCATCTCCAGCCAAGCAAAGTGAATTTTTGAAATCACTGCGTTCAAAAATGCCAGACCACCTTTTATAATGTAACGCAAGAACAAGCTGCATTCTGAGCGTCGCAGCAAGCTCTATAAGCCTCACCCACAGACAGCTGCACTCAGGAACAAGAGCAGACTTGATATGCACTCGATTTGTACTCTCTTCCCATCAGAGATTTACAGCTGAAGTTACACAAACATAAAAAGGCAAATGAACAAAGTGATATTGGACTATGCACTACACTTGCAATGTTTTTTTTTGCCCAGGTGTTGTTTATTTGCTTTGTGCGTGTATTAAACAAGCCTTAATATCACCACCTGTGATTGGATGATACATGAGAATAAGGCATATTTGTCTAGTGATCTGAGTGGCTGTTGACTGTCGTCCCTCCCTCTCTCTCAGTTCACTTACCTCGAGCCGAGTGAGGTACGCACCTGGCAGACCCCTACCCCCGCCGCCTCCAAGAAGGTGGAGATGGACCGCACCGTCATGCCCTGCGGCACCGTGGTCACAACCATCACCGCTGTCAAGAGCAAGCCAGGCCGGCCTCTACCGCCGGGGCTCCTGGGTAAAACCGACTGCACACATCTCTCAGTCTCGCTCTGTCTGACCTAAAATTGAGTCTACATTTACTACCCAGGGCTTAAATTTCACTGCGGGATTGCGGGTATTGCGCATAATTTGTTCAAGTCCCGCAACTCTAGCCATCATAATGCGAGAAATTCCCGCATACACTTACGGCCTGTCTGACGTTAATATAATCATGAAGTGGCGTGAATGCGGTCCTATTGACCGGACGGATCAACTACCGAGTTGAATTGAACATAGCCTCATGCAGACGCAGACACACACACACGGAGAGAGAGAGAACCACTTTGCGCTTACGCAAATAGGCTACGCAGCATGGCAAACTTTTACATCTGGAAAGAGCTCCTTGGTAACTATCCTAGCTCAGGTCACGTCAACACTTGATCCCAGAAAGATTGTCTTTAACTTGTTAGTTTTTTGAACATTAATTTTATCTAATGACATAGAAAACATAATGAATTGCATCCACATATCCTTATGCACTATGCACAACTTTTATTCACTAGCGACTAGCCTAAAAGGCTGAAGGGAGGCTAATTACTCTCACGTATTTTATTTAAAGTGACAGGCACTCAATTACACCTACTCATCACCAATGTGCACTCAATTAGACCTACACACCACATTAAAGATATGCCTAAGTGTTATAGTTTAAACGTCAATATGAAGCATTCAAATTACTAAATATGTTTAGCTACTAGTTATTACTGGTAAAATGCTATACATTAAAAAATACATTTTTAACTAAATACACTCTATGTGAATTTAAAAATATATGAAATAGAAACATATCACATAAGCAATAATTTTCAGTGTGCTTGTGTGTGTGTGGAGTCAAGCAGAATCTAGGATGTCCACTGTTGTGAATTATCCCACTACAGTATATATTACTGATGACGTCAGGGTGGTGGGGGCCCCAAAATCAAACACTTTTTTTTTTTTTTAAGTATCAAAATTGCAATCCCCCCCCTCCCCCCTAAATTGTGTAAATCCCCCCTACATGAATAACCTAAGGGGGGAATTCCCCCCATTTTGAAAAATGAATTTTAAGCCCTGCTACCGTATTAACAAAAATACTGGTATATAGTCAAGCAAAATCCATTATTTTGTGTGTGTGTGGTTTGCAGAAACCCCAATGAAGCCTCCAACCAAAGCCAAGCTCTCTGAGAGGAGAGTGTCTGAGCAACCCTGCATGCTGGGGGCCACAGTCAGCAAGGCCCTGTCTTCCTCAGATACTGGTAGGTGGAAGGCCACATACAGTATGTCTTTAATACTCATCAGAAATGTCTTTGAATATGTAACCCCATCTGTATCGGTTAGTAAATGGATGGATGGGTGTATTTTAGGCTCTCTGCCAGTCTGTGGTTTTGATAGATGTCTGTCTGTCTATCTGCCTCCATCTCAGAGCTGCTGATGCTGAACGGGACAGATCCGGTTGCCGAGGCGGCTATCCGGCAGCTGCAGGAGTCGGCGCGGCAGAAGCTCAAGTCGCCGGTGAAAAAGAGCACCATCATCATCTCTGGCGTGACCAAGGTGCAGCACTGCCGTTTCCTGTTCACACACACACCCTGAGAACCACAGCGGCTTCTTCCTTGTTAATCTGTGATCTCCATGACTATTAACATATATCCCCCCCACCCCCCTTTATCAAATCTATTGATGATTGACAGGATTATGAGATGAGGCTAAGAGCTCTTTTGACTTACGCTGTGGTTTTTAATGTGGGTGGGGAGAGGCTGTGAAACGCTTATTTTACTTTGGCCTTATATTAGTTTACAACTGTCATGTCATGCTGGTCTTTTTCACACAGGGGTAATCCACTCTGCCCCTCCTTGACTTGTTTCAGTAGCTTCTGGGTCACCATGTGGTGTCTCCCGTAGGCTTTAGACTCTCGTATTTGCCTTTTATTTGTCATTACCGGTACTCTGGGATCTTGTATTTCTGCTAGGGTTTTCTATGTGCTTATATCTTTGTTTGTAAAGTACTTTGAATGGCAACTGTATAGGTGATGTGCTGAGTAAATGGCCTTGCCTTGTCCCCGCTCTCCAATCCCATAGGCGCCCCTCTCCCAGGACGAGGAACTGGCCCTGATGGCCGGCTACGCCGCTGCCATGGACGCCTCGCTCTCTCAGGTGTCTGAGGAGGAGTCCGCAGCCAGAGCACCACCCTCCCCCACAGCAGCAGGAGCAGCAGGAGCGGCGGCGGCGGTGGGAGAGCCGAGCGCCTGCGCCCCCCAGCCCCGAGACCCCCTGGTGGGGCTGGGCGAGGGGCCGGCCAGGGCGGAGGTGGCGGTGGCCATGGGGGCCGGGGTGGAGGACTGGGAGAGCCAGACGGGCGAGGACCCCGACGCAGACAAGGCCTCGCTCTGCATGTCCGAGACCGGCTCCAAAAAGGGCAAAGGTGAGGCACAAGGAAGAGAGTGTGTGTGTGTGTGTGTGTGTGTGTGTGTGTGTGTGTGTGTGTGTGTGTGTGTGTGTGTGTGTGTGTGTGTGTGTGTGTGTGTGTGTGTGTGTGTGTGTGTGTGTGTGTGTGTGTGTGTGTGTGTGTGTGTGTGTGTGTGTGTGTGTGTGTGTGTGTGTGTGTGTGTGTGTGTGTGTGAGAGAGAGAGAGAGAGAAAGAGTGTGTGAGAGAGAGAGGGTGTGAGTGTATGTGTGTATATTAATACACAACAGTCAAAGTAAAACTATTGGGGCATAGAAGCTGTGACATTTTCTTAAACGTTTTATGAATTGGTAGTCAGTCCAGACAAATTCTTCTAGCACCAGCAGGGATGTTGATGGAACCTGGGTGACTGAGGACAGCCTGATGGTAGCCATTGCCATTTCTGTCTCTTACTCTACTGTCTGGCCAGTCAAGAGTCACTGGTTTCCCCAGAGAGGTTTTAGCAGCTCCATCAACATCCACTCTGTTGTTTTGGTAGAGCGCACCATTTTCACCATAGGGTTTTATCACATGCCTCTACAATGTCTAAATCAACAGCCATCTGTTACCTTAACCTTAATACACCGCAGTTTATTTGGTCCGAACTGCATGTAGTAGAAACAACTGTGTGAAAAAGAGTCTCCCAGTGAGAAAGAACTAAGTAAGGTAATATCATATTGCTATTAGTCTCCCTCAAGCCCTATTGGAACTGATGTGCTGGCCAATGTCCAGCTACAGTCAGCACCATCCTGTTCTAGTGGACCCAGTAGCCTCAGCCAAGACCTTTGGTCACCTGATGTCACTCATGTTTTTCTGTCTTTCTGCTCAGCGTGGTTGTTCATTGTCTTTCTCTCTGTCCTCTTGTTGCTTCCCCTCTCCATTGAGTTTCTTTTTCTACCCCTCCTCTTCATCTTCTTCTTTCTTCTCCACCTCCCCTTTTTTCTCCTCCCTTCTTCTTTGCCATCTTAAAGAGGAAGCCAGTGTTAACCACAAAGTATCTGCTGCGTAAGTGTCCTCGGGGGCTTATTGTAGTGGAGTAGAGACTGTTTAGGGCTGTGATCACGCAGGACATGTAGAGAGTTAGAGATGTTCTCATTTCCTCCAGTAGAGAGTTAGAGATGTTCTCATTTCCTCCAGTAGAGGTAATGCTGTGTCAAAACAATACATGACCCTGTAAACACTGCTGTAAGCTCAGTACATTTCAGAATACACACACACACAGTTTTGCAACAGCACTTCACTTCCCCTTTTCAACTTTCATTAGCGACCGCCAGGGTTAGTTACTCGAATTTCTCATGCACCATTCTCTAGAGGACGAAAAAAGATTTGATTACAAAAGACTTGATGAATGAATGAATGAAGCTCTTAAAAGAGTGTCCTAAGGTGCTCCGCCACAGCTTGCATAACCTAATTGGCTTGTCTCTTTAAAATAAGGGCAAGGGTGAAGGGCTGGGTGAAGCACGAGGCTACTGTTTGCCACCATTTGGTGGATGTTGCACGGTGCATTTACTTAACTGGCACATTACACAAGTGCAGGTTGGAAGACGGTTATCTTTGGTGCACTAGTAGTCTGATTGTTTCAAGCGCACAGTTAGCAGAGTTTGCATAGATGTAGGAATCACAGACAGTCACTTGACAGTAAAGCAGTAAAAAAATAAAACAAGTGTAGTGTCCTTGATATGAAAGTTGTGAGAGGCTTTATATTACATGTGCATTAACATCTTTGACTTTACATCCATTCTGTTAAAAACATGCTTAATTAAAACAGTATAGCAAAACACCTTATAATGTATAACTGACAAAGCAAGCAAAGCTTTTAACCTGTTCTTGTGAGTACTGTTTCACTGTAGTGGATAATTGACCACATGATAAATTATGGCGGTCTACTTAGGTAAACTTGGCTCCAGATTTCCTTATTATCATTAAAAAAAGAAAGTCTTAAGTGTGCTATAGCCATTAGGATCATGACCAGTGTTAGATCCACTCAGCTAGTGGTGTTTGTGTTATTGTGTTGTCTTAATGTCTGTGTATGAGTTGTATAGACCCTTTCAGTCTGTTCCTAGTGGGTTTCCGGTTGAACCAATGCAGATACTGTGAAATAAAATGAATCAGTCTTTAGCATAATGTTCTACAAAATGTTGATGTTTACATTTTTATTTATTATTTATGTTTATTCCCAAGCTACCATTAGCTCAATGTTGTTTTCTGTGCCACCGGAAATTCATTAGGAACGCACATGTTTGTTTATGAAGTTGAAGGGGTCTATAGGAGAGCACATAGCCCTTTAGAGAGTGTCATTGCCCTGTGATGAGACTGTTGTCCATTCCCGTCCACAGGCAGCTTCCTCCACAAGAGTGCCAAGCTGTTTTTCCGCCGGCGGCACCAGCGCAAGGAACCGGGCATGAGCCAGTCGCACAACGACCTGGTGTACCTGGAGCAGCCGGAGCGGGTAGCGGCGGAGGCAGTGGGCGAGCGCCAACGCCGGACGGCCACGCTGCGCCGCATCATCAACCGCAAGCTCCTCCACAAGGGGTCCAAGAACCGCGCCAACGGCTGTGCCGGGGAGCCGCCTGCGTGAGCCTGTGCCTGCCCGTGGTGCCCGGCGCCTATGCCCTCTCCCGGCGGGCGCCGCTGGCCCGCTCCTCCTCCACCACCACCCCTCTGCGTCTGCCCCCCACGTCGCCCCCTCCTGCTCTGCCCAGGCCGTCCTCCTGGTCAGCGGGTCCAGTATCCGGGGCTGCTGCCCCCCCTAAGCAGCCCAGCTCATCACCCCCTCCTCCTCCTCCTCCTCCTGGGCCCACCCACTGAATCAACCCTGCTTTCCAACGGCCACTCAGACCTTATGAGTGCACTGACCGTAACAGAGATGTGGAAGAACACCCCCTAAGCCCCCCCCCCCCCCCCCCCCATCCCATCCCTTCCCTTCTTCCTCTCCTCTTTCTCCTCCCTCTGTCTCTTTTTCTTGCTCTCCTTCCCTTTCTTTCTCTCTTTTGCCATTCCTCTTTCACACTCTTCTCTCTCGCTCTCTTATGCACAGGCTTGCTTTCTCCCTTCATTCCCAGATGCAAACGTTAATGATGATGAACAGATTTTGATTTGGAGAGGTGTTCTGCATATGTGGCCTTTTTTGCCCTTCTCTACTGTATGCAAGGCTGTCGCCCTCTTGACCTCTGTGGCAGCATGTAGCCATCGCCTTGAGAAGATGGACAGCGAATGCAGCGGCATTGACCTGATTTGCACAAACGCTAAAGAGAATTTTTCAACCTTCAGGACTCGTTCGAGGGAGGGCTTAAGTGATGTTCCGTTGCCGATCGTCCAATCCATTTTGTACATTGGGTGCCCATCAAGACTTTGAGGCTCTGAATGGCAATTTTGTTTGTTTATGGTTGTTTGTTTGTTTGTTTGTTTTTAGACATGACTAAGGGAGACCAGTCAGTTCCACTGTTTTTGGCGGATGCTAATGGGAGGTATTGCTAAGTGCTCGACTGCAATCAAGTCCAGCACGCCCATTTCATTCAGTCAGTCAGCTTTGAGGTGACGCTCACGTTACTGTGAAGATCCCTTTGTTTTGAGGTTCCTGAGAATGTATCGTTATTGTTGAATAACAAACCCAGTGTCTATCATTTACCTTATTTCATAACATCAACACTATCATACACCACTTAGTTTTGTTTTTGCAGATTTTACTTAATGAGTGCTGTGATGAAATCTTATGTTAAATGCAGTTTGGTTCTTTTTTAAACATTTACTTTCTTCAAAATATGTTTATGTAAATATGTACATTCCCTTCCATCCCTCCTTTTTTTTTAAACACATTCCTTCATTTACACTTTTGTGTGTATAAGGCATTTTGATGTGCAGAATGAACCAAAGGAAAAACGAAAACTGAGCTGAAATGCTATCTCAAGGCATTGTGCTTTCAGGTTTGATCTTTCCATTGAATAATCACGTCTGGTTGCAATTGGTTTGAATCATACAGTAACACCTGACTGACTTTATGATGCAGTTGAACATACATTTGAGATACGTTTCATGGTGGTGAAATGGTGGTGTTGCTTCCAGTTGGTTGGTTGTTGCCAAGTACCATGTCACCTGAAGTGCAGTTCTGTGGTGTGAAAAGGTTGCCTATTAATCTTTCCTGTTTTTTAGGGTGGCAGGTAGAATACCTAACATCCCATCTAGAGGGTTTTTGCTTAGAGGAGCCCTTGTAAAAATGAAATCTAGTACCTCACCAGAATGGCTTGCTTCAGGTGTGTACTTGAACTAACCTGAGCTACTCTCCACATCACCAGAATGGCTTGCTTCAGGTGTGTACTTGAACTAACCTGAGCTACTCTCCACATCACCAGAATGGCTTGCTTCAGGTGTGCACTTGAACTAACCTGAGCTACTGGTATTTAACCGGAAGCATTGCAGTTGCTTGACCGCTCGCTCAGTCTTACTGAAAATGTGGCTTTTGAAGTCTTGTGAGTCGTACAACCCTTTATCACCCCAGATAATGTCACACCATATTGTATGTATACAATATGCAAAATATGCAATGAGAATGGCAGTCTATACAACCTGAAAAAATGCATTGATCTTGAAATGGCCGGTCAAGAAGCTTTTCATCCTCTCTGCTTGTGCAGACAGCCTGAATGCCTGTGCAGGAGTCAGTCAGTGTTATGCAGGGATTAAAGCAAATTAACATATCAGGTTTATATATATTTTCTAAGCAATAAAAATATGACTGAATAATCAGATTGATGTGTTGGCTATTTTTATTTGGTTTTTTCGGGAGCCACCGGCCATATATTTAACATCAAACCTTGAAGAAAACAATACAGATTTTGCAAAGAAGGAAATGCTGTTTAAGGAACACAATGCAATGTATTTCACTACAACTATTGTCTACTATTTCTTTTGTTGTTTTATTGTTATTGTAATCTCGGCATCACTGAAAATTAGGCCTATCAACAAACTTCCAAGAATAAATAAAGGTTGAATGAATGAATGAAAAAATAACCATAATTCTATCATTCACTGCAAATTTCTTTCATTGCCATTTTGATACTCTGCATTCTACAGTATTTTCATTTATGCCTTTAACTATGCAGCAGCAATTTGTATGACAAATGTATCACTGCATAATCCAGTCGCTGGTGTGTGGAGTGATCCTAACAGGCCTAACATCAAACTGAAACAAACTTCAGAACTACGCTACCCACAATCCTGTCTTTACCGCTTATTTCCGGTCCTGCGCGGTTTCTGGAGCGGATTGGAACCCGGAGTCAGGATTCACTGAATGTGTAGTCGTTTGAAAAACAGGTAACCTTTTTATTTCTAACTTGTGCAACTTTTGCATGTAATACTCACGTGGGAACATTATAGGTATGTTGGTAATTTGCACAATGGTGGCAGAAAGTACGAGAAAGATCATTTTGACGCCGTTTTGACATTCAAATGTACTGGCTCCAGATGAGATCTCCGTCTCCGTTCCATCCGCCATGCCGATTGTTCTTTGTTACATTTGCATTGCTGAAAGAGACCGAGCGGGCTAAGATCGGAGTTAAAACCCGGCTACAGTTTGGAATCTACAGAAACCCGGATCCCGTTTTTACCGGATTGTATTTACTGTACACTCCCTATGCGGGTTGTTGCTTGTTAGGGTGCCGTTGCCGTGTCATTCATACAGCATTGGCTTCAGTTGTTTTTCTTCCCCTCTCCCTCTTTAATTATAATAATAAGTTAGCGTATTTACCCATAGTGGCTTCCAAAATAACTAATTTATAAAAGTTGAAAACAGATTTCACTGTTGTAAATGAGGAGGCCTACTGACTGTTAACACATTTCTATATTATCTGCGCATGTGAAATGTTTCTCCTGGGAGTCCTTTAACTATTTGACAGTGGTTATGATAGGCCTACCTATTTAGGTGGCTTGTATTGTCCCTTCTCTCATGTTTTAAACCACTAGCCTACTGAGAAAAATATAATTATGCTGGAATATGATCGAAGGTCAACAGCAGATTGCACCTTGTTTCATTCATTGTCTGTACGTGTTAAACATTACTGGTTAATATTGTGTGTTTAAATATAGGCTTTTTCACTAACTTTTGTCACTTCTTGTAGTTTGTCAAAATGGCAGAGCAAGCAACAGATGAATTTATATGTAAGTGCATGTTAATACTTTCAACATTTATTTGTATCAGTTTAGATGATATATGTTATATTTGTCTGTGCATGGATCCTAGCTTCTCATGCTCTCTGTGTTGTGTTAAGGGTGTGAGGACTGTGGGCAGTACCATGACGCAGAGTGTCCTGAGATTGGGCCTGTGGTCACTGTGAACGACTCGCTGGTCCTGAGTCGAGCCCGGTTAGTGAACCAGCACTGTTTGCTAAACATTATGGGTGACTTTTTAAAAAAAACATTATTCTGTTGTTATTTTCAGTTTAAAAGGGGGAGGGGCATACTGATGGGTTTAAGCACATTTGTTTTTGATCAGTTGAAAACCCCATGGGCATCTGATATACTTAGAATTGAGAGGGTGTAACATTGTCCCACACTGAGAGCAAGTCACTATTGAGACCTGTATCTGTTTCTTTTTTTTAAACCTTTTTCTAGGTCGTCCCTTCCTGACAGCCTGGAGATCAAGTCAGTCCATGATGGAAAGGAGGGTGTGTTTGTTCTCCGTAAGCTGGTGAAGCGCACGCGGTTCGGACCCTTTGAGGCGAAAAGAGTACAGCACTTGGACAAACAAAGCGTATTCCCACTGAGGGTGAGTGGCTGCAATTGTCATGCGGATGCTACTGTATCTTCCAGCGTAGACTGGGAACAATGAATTTGAGTTTTCTGTAACCAAATGTATGGATATGTAAGTATGCTTTTGTTTTGTTTTGTGTTGACCCCCCTCCCCCCCCAACAGATTTTTAAGAAGGACGGGACTACAATCTGGTTTGACACATCAAATGAGGATGACTGTAACTGGATGATGATGGTGCGACCTGCGGGAGACCACACCCACCAGAATCTGACTGCCTACCAACAGGACGATGAGGTCTATTTCAACACATCTCAGGTATGCCATTTAGAGGCTATTGCATCTGAACCCTTCATGACATTCGGTCAAAGTGTCAGGATTGTAAATCAGAAAAATGCTGGTAGATAGAGTGTGATTTAGTGTCATTTAGAGTGTGGACGGTATTAAAAATCCTAACTAAGTGTTTTGTTGATATTGTTTAACAATACTATTATTGATGACTTTTACGTCTGTTTTAAAGGATGTCCTTCCAGGAGTAGAGTTGAGGGTGTGGTATGGGGCTTTCTATGCGAGGAAGATGGACAAACCTGTTCTAAAACCTCCTGTTGCTCCTGTGGCAGGTGAAGACCACTTGTTCACTTGTTGAGTGTTTCTCTTGTAAATGTGACAAATGCGAAAACTCAGCCCACTCCCTCTGAACTACAGTATGTTGTGAAGATCTTCTTTTTTGATATATTTTATGTTATAGCAGACATGAATCTATTCAGTTCTGGGAAATTGACTTCAGTAAAAGTTAAATGTGCTTAATTAAATAATTATTTCTCAATCTATTCAAACCAGTATCTATTTAAAGTAAAGCTTGTCTCAGTTTGTTGATTTTTTTGGGCTTCCTTTGAAAACGGCAATGCATACAGTACAAATCCTTGATATGAAATACACTAGCAATGATAGTTTCACCCAGTTGTATATTTCATTTGTTTAATTTGTCAGTATTTGTTTTGAAGTGAATGGCTTACTCTCTTTTCAAAGCGTTTTTTATACTGTGACCACCTACAATCCTTGTCTTATAATGTTTTATAATGACAATGTTGGTTTAAATGCACACATGGTTCTATAAATGTCAGAATTGCCCCGTCTGTCCCGTATTGTGACGCTTTTGCTCTACTCCATGCATCCTGTTAATTGATGCTATTCTCTCTAACTGTAGAGCCCCAGGTGAGCTCCACCAAGCCATTAAGTGAACCAGAGCCACCCCTAGGTGCAGAGAATGACACAGGTTGGTCATCTTTATGAGACGCTATTCAACAAAATGGGACCTGCCTGTTTTAATGCATGTCGGCCTCTGCTCCTCTCTCAGTATTTGCTAGTGTCTGTTTGTGCTGGAAGCATCAGGTATGTTTATTTATGTAAGCAGTATGACTCACACTTGTCACTGTGATTGCCTCATCTATGATAGAGATTGGTAATGTCTGCATTGGCCTTCTTAGTATCTGTCGACCAAATTCTGTCACACTGTCAACTTTTTGTCATGTGCACACCTGTTAGGATGAGATTACCGTAAGAAAAGTAGACAGCTCTGACCCTGACCAGTCAGCCATCGTTGTCCTCCTTTCAGACCAACTGCTCAGCCACCTACCTGACGTGAAAACGGTGGATCCTGCCCTCGAAGAACCACCTGCCCAGCCAGAGTCGCCCATTGAAAGCCTGGAGAGCACAATGGACAGTAGAACCAACAGCACCACCACCTCTGCCACCGCCACCCCGACTGCCGCAGAACCCAGGAAGAGGCCTGGCCGGGGACGCAGGGCGAAGAACAGCAAAGCAATCGCCACTCCTCAACCCGAGTCCATCAAAGGTCAGAGAGGCTGTTTAGGACTTAAGGCTGTGTTCAAGTGAAGTATTTATTGATGTTTAGTTTGTTGAAATAAGATCAGAGCAGAGACAGATCACTCTGCCATTATAAAGTGAATGTCTTTGTGTTTTATTCGTGGTGTGAAAGAGAAAATACTTCCCTCTATATTAACTCCTTTTCTCATCTTTTACAACCACCAGACTCCATAGCACCGTCTGATCAAGCTCTCAGCACAGAGGCTCCAGAGCTGGTATTGGCCCAATTAGACAACCCGCACCTGGTGATTGGCTCAGATGGCAGAGCCATCAAGCTTAAGCAGATGACCCGCTCATCCACTGGGAAGTAAGGGCACCAACAAACTCACCAGTCCAATAACGTAGTTGATTATGCTGAACATATACTAGGCTCTGTATATGCTACTAATTGATAAATAGTTTATTTGACTAATAGTTATTTGACTGTTTTGTGTTGCCTTTTAAATGTACAGTGAAGCATTATCTGCATGTGATATTAAGCATTCCTGAATTATCATATGTTCCCTCTGTGTTTTTTAATTGTTCAATGATTTTCATCAATTATCTCTCTCTCTCTCTCTAAGGTCCGGTCTGAGGAAGCATGCAGGGAGGCAGGCCGGAGATCATAAGCGGGTCTACCAGTGTTCGCTTTGCAACAAGGTGTTCCAGAACAGCAGTAACCTGAACCGACACATCCGCTCCCACGGTGGGTATCCACTCTCCACATCACCAGACAACCACAACAGATGTTGAGGTCACAAAAAAGGGCTTCTGAAATGTCTCATTTCAAGTATGGTTTGGCTCACCAAACAAAACCCTGTTATTTTCTTGTCTTCTTTAAAAAAATATGTACCAGGTGACAAACTGTTCAAATGTGATGAGTGTGAGAAGCTGTTTAGTCGTAAGGAGAGTCTGAAGCAGCATATCTCCTACAAGCACAGCAAGAATGAGGTACGCCTCAGTCACACCCATTGGTTTCACATTTCCTCTCTGTTCAGCATTGATTTGGTCTTCAACATAAAAAGCAGGATCATAACGTTTAAGATGAATCTTAGTACCGAATGACTTGGCCTTAATATGTATGTGTGTGCTCATGTGTATGTTAGTGAATGTGTTTGTTTGTTCTCCCCAGCCGGATGTGGAATACAGGTACAGATGTGTGACCTGTGAGAAGTACTTCCGGGTTGAAAATGCACTAAAATTCCACAACTGTAGAACAGGTGAGACTTGCATGGCTGACTTTATCCATCACTGCTCGTCGCTAAGAAATTGATTTAACGCTCGTCATATGAAAATCAGAAATGGTTGCACTGATGGTGCCCTTTTTTTTTTTTTTCTTGAGTGTAGATGACAAGACATTCCAGTGCGAGATCTGCTCGCGGTTCTTTTCCACCAACAGCAACCTGTCCAAACACAAAAAGAAGCACGGCGAGAAGCTGTACGCCTGCGAGATCTGCAACAAGATGTTCTATCGCAAGGACGTCATGCAGGACCACCAGAGGCGCCACGTGATGGGTGAGAGCCAAAGTCAGTCCCAGCATGCCGCAGTCCTCACCTTACTCTGTGCTTAAACACGCTTGTCGTCTTCCATTAAACAAGACTCAATACAGTGGGCTCTAATTTGAATGACTACTGTAAGTCTAAAGTCTTAAGTCAAAGGCATGGATCAAACATTACTCTAATTATCAGGCAGTATGTTCAAATTTAAATATACTTTACATATACTGTGTAAAAATAAGCATGTGCCACGTTAGACTTAAGACTTACCCATCATTAAAATGAGGGCCCCTTGTCTTGGAAGTGAAATGAAGTGAAGTGAACTGACATGTTGGCGTTTCCCCAGGCCCAAAGAGCCTGAGGCGGGAGGAGATGGAGGCCAGTGGGGAGGAGGGGACCAAGTACAGGAAGGAGCCCTCGGCTTGTCCCATCTGTGGCAAGGTGAGGGGAGATGGGAGGAGATGGTCCAGTGCAGACTAGAGTCACGCCTAGCCTAGTCTCAGCTATTTTAAATGTTTGCATAATGGCTCCGTATCTGATGCCGTCATGGTGTTTGAATTTATGGTGTGTGTGTGTGTCGCTGTGTTTTTTCCGTGTGTCTGTCCGTGGTTGTGTGTGTGTGTGAGTGTGTCTGTGTTTTTTCTGTGTGTCTCTCTGTGGCTGTGTGTGTGTGTGTGTGTGTGTGTATGTGTGTGTGTATGTGTATATGTTTTTTCCATGTGTGTATGTGTGTCTATCTGTCTGCGTCTGTGGGTGTGTCTTTATAAAAAGGCCTTATGTGTGTGTGTCTGTGTTTCCTGCTCAGGTGTTCTCCTGCAGGAGCAACATGAACAAACATTTGCTGACTCATGGAGATAAGAAGTACACCTGTGAAATCTGCGGACGCAAGTTCTTCCGCGTAGACGTCCTCAGAGACCACATCCACGTACACTTCAAGGTTGCATACCTCACCCAACACCCCCGAATAAAAGCATTACATCGAAACACTCTCATTTGTTTCAGTCGAGACAACTTTGACCTATTCTTGTAGCCCAGCTGATAGAGTAAGTGGCTATCAACACCAAGGTCTTGGGTTTGATACTAACTACAATGGGTAGCAGTACAGTGAAACAGCTTCCATTGATTTTTGTTGTAATTACAAGCTTATCTACTGCTAATGTATCTATGATGTGGCTCCTCTGACCATTAGCTGTTGATACTTCCCCCTCGTCCAGGACATTGCGCTGATGGATGAACTAGAGAGGGAGGAGTTCATCAAGAAGATTGGCATCTCCATGGAGGAGAGTGATGAGAACTCTGATGAGGAGGATGGCAAGGACGACCCCGAGCATCACAAATACACCTGCAAGAAATGCCAAGTACGGCTGGGGAAGCACACACAGAGCTCACTACACTACAAGAGCAGTCACGGCTTAAGGATATGATACTTGTGAATCTGAACTAGCTATTAAGTGTCCTGTCCTTTCACTCAATCACTCATCACTCTATCTCTCTTTTTGTTCCTTCCTCCCTATTCTGTGCTGTCCCCATGCTGTGTTCAGGTAACCTTTGCTAAGGGCCGTGACTACCTGAAGCACATAATGGACCTTCATAAGGAGCGGGGTTATGGCTGTGTGATCTGCAACCGCCGCTTCGCCCTGAAGGCCACCTATAACGCCCATCTGGTCATCCACCGTGAGCAGCTACCTGACCCCGCTGTCCAGCGGTAAGCCCCCCCCCCCAGCCTGCCGCTCCCACAGCTCACTTTACAGACCTTCAGCTCCACATGAGACATAAAATAACAAGTGCACCTTTGGCTTTCTAAACAATGTCTGTGCAATGCCTTTGTAATGGAAAACAGAATGTAGCGTATGAAACTTTATACAGCATCTGAAAACAGTTTGTATGCAGCCTAAAGCTCAAGGTGTACAAGACTAACACAAACAATAGACAAAGCTTTGCGGTTCAGTGAAGGATAACAATGCAGCCTCTGTGTTGTCTTTCAAGCAGCCTTAAGCTGTTTGAAAGGTGCATTCATGTGCTGAGATAAGGAGTGTGTGTGTGTGGGTGGTGGGGGGGGTGATCCTGTTTGGCTTATCATTTGGGGATCTTCTCATAGCAAGTAAGAGGAGTTGTTATTCAGCTCCCCACCTCTGTTTTTCCTGTCACCCAAAAGCTACATCCACCCGTGTGAAATGTGTGGACGCATCTTCAACAGCATCGGCAACCTGGAGAGACACAAAATTATCCACACTGGTAAGACTGCCGCAGCTTATCTGATGTGCTAACACTTTAGTGTTCTGACACAGAGAGCATTTGATTCTGGGCTCTTATCCAGCTACAGAATATTCCAGAATCATGTGTTATATTAAAAACTTTGAAATCAGTGGCTCAAAAATCCATTCCAGAGTAATTCAAATAATTGAAACACAGGAAGAGTCAGTGTATGCATTTAATGTTATTTTTATCTTTGTCTGGCAGTGGACCTGACATAAAAAGGGACTCTCTTCCATAATTTCCTTGCGTAATGTTTTTCCTCCCGTGTGCAGGGGTGAAGAGCCACAGCTGTGAGCAGTGTGGTAAGTCCTTCGCCAGGAAGGACATGCTGAAGGAGCACCTCAGAGTTCACGACAACATCCGAGATTTCCTGTGTGCAGAGTGTGGCAAAGGTGGGCACTTGCTCTTTCAATAAGAGCAGATGGGTATGGAGTTACTGGGATGGGAGCGTGTGGTAGAGCAGTGATAGTGTTGAAATGGTTTGTTTCCGCAACTTGACGTTACCAATCCCAGTCGCTTTGTATGAAAACTATGCTAAATCCCACTCACTTTACTTTATTTTACTTTAATTTATATTTAAGTTCTGTTGGTACCCGAGGTCAGTAGGACCATAATTGAGCTGTGGGTGAACCTCACTACCCGACACCTTTAGGGACACACTAGCAACTGATGCTAGCACCCGACGCTAGCACCTGATGCTAGCACCCATGTTTTAGCCTCTGTGTTGGCACGCCAGTCTCCCAAGGGTTCTGGCTTGTGGTTGGTGGCTTGCTTGATTCCAGTGCAACACTGTTCTTCTCACAGGCTAGGTTAGGTTACACCTTGGGGTTAAACAAAGGACTCTCTTGGTTTCCAAGAGCACTCCTGAGTGTTGTTCTTGCACTCTGCATGTTGACCTTGGCTGACATGTCGTCTGTGATCTATTTTTCTCTGGCAGGCATGAAGACCAAACACGCCCTCAGGCACCACATGAAACTACACAAGGGCATCAAGGAGTACGAGTGCAAAGAGTGCAATCGCAAGTTCGCTCAGAAAGTCAATATGCTCAAACACTACAAGAGACACACAGGTAAAAATAAAAATAAAATCATCTTTCTCTTTCTATCTCTACAGAATGATCTTTTACTTTGTCTCATTTAGTGATGGACATTTTCATCTCGTCAATCTGTCTAATGGGGTTTTGTGTATGTTGTGTTTGTGCAGGCATAAAGGACTTCATGTGTGAGCTGTGTGGAAAGACCTTCAGTGAGAGGAACACCATGGAGACCCATAAGCTCATCCATACAGGTATGTTCAACACACACACTCACTCACTCACTCACTCACTCACTCACTCACTCACTCACTCACTCACTCACTCATAG
This sequence comes from Alosa pseudoharengus, assembly GCF_046254945.1. Lineage (NCBI taxonomy): Eukaryota > Metazoa > Chordata > Actinopteri > Clupeiformes > Clupeidae > Alosa > Alosa pseudoharengus. The sequence continues at coordinate 28,781,914 of NW_027468870.1, read as the reverse complement.
ACTGCCATTATGTCATATATTTCATGTATTTTTTGTCTCTTCCTTCCTCCTCGCTCGCTCTCTCTCTCTCTCTCTCTGTGTCATCTGGCTTTACTCACGTTAAAAATACTCATACAAAGTTTTGTAATGTCAAAGATTGTATCAGCAGTAAACATCTCTCTGTCCCTGTCAGTGGTTCTCAAATGAGGTTTGAAATGCTGTAAAGGGTCTATAATCTCAAAGTCGCTCTGTCCCCCTCTCGCTCTGTCCCCCTCTCTGTCCCTCCGTGCGTGCAGTGGGGAAGACGTGGTCGTGTGCGGTGTGCGATAAGAAGTATGTGACGGAGTACATGCTGCAGAAGCACATGCAGCTGACCCACGAGAAGGTGGAGGCCCAGAGCTGCCACCTCTGCGGCACCAAGGTCTCCACCCGTGCCTCCATGAACCGCCACATGCGCCGCAAGCACCCTGAGGTGAGCCAACACACACACACACACACACACACACACATACACTCACACACACACACACACACACACACAGTCACGGCAACAAGGATGTATGCATTCCATACCGTACAGACTGATTATTTGGGTGGCATTACTGCTGTTAGTGTAGTGATTAGTGTATTAATCAGGTGGACAGTCTACTATTATCTCAAGCCCCAACATCTGTCTCCAGTCTATCAGCTTGACAGTAAATGGCATAGTATAGACAAAAAAAACAACAAATAGATTGGAGTAACACACTTCATTTATCATCTATTCATCTTATTTTTCTCTATGTGCTTGTTTTATTATCCTCACTCATCACTCTTCTCCCAACTTCTATGTTACTTCAGGTTATAACGGTGAGAATAGATGACTTTGACCATCTCCATGGAACCTCAACCATTGATGCATCCACTATCAGCATTGTGCAGGTCTGTGCAACATCTGCCCCCCCCCCCCCCCCAATAATACTATATATTATCGGAGGGGCCAGAATTATTGTCGGGTCATGGGGCCCAAATTATCTAGCAGTGCCTCTGCATAGGGATGTAGAGATATATGAACAAAAGCCTAAAGTCATTAGTCTACGTGTACTTACGCTTTCTTTCTGTTACTTCTGCATCTCTGTGTTCAGTCATTGTTGATATGGTTATAGATACTCCTTAGTTCCTCATATTCAGTCAGTTTTGCCGGTTTTGCATCCCCAGCCTACCTTGACCCTGGAGAAGGCGTCTCTGGCCGGAGAGAAGGGTCAGCGGGCCACCCGACAGCCCAAGAAGAAGCAGAAGCTGCAGCCGGAGGAACCCGAGCTGACATCCGAGTCCGACGAGTACCCCGACTTCCCCACCAAAGGAGCCAGCTTCGTGGGGACGGTGGGCGACGAAACGAGCTCCGCTGTGCAAAGCATACAACAGGTCTGTCCAGCTGTTCTAGCAGAAAGCCCAGCTCTCAGTCCGACTCTACCTCTGGGCCCTGTACTTACAGTACAACATCCCCATTTTACACTTGGAAAACCTACATTAGGCATTTTGATTCAGTTCAGTTCATGTTTAGTTCTATAACATGTAATTAGTATTAGACTGACATTTTAGCACATGGTCACCCAGTCTTGCTGTCATGACGACCGTGTGACTGTGTACAGGTGGTGGTCCTGGCTGAGCAGGGCGCGTCGGCGGCGTCCTCCCCGTCCAACTCGGTGGGTCTCCCCAGCATCACAGTGGCATCCATCAGTGGCGGGGCACCAGCCCAGTTCACCAGTCTGCAGCCGGTCACCGTGGGGCCGCTGACACCCAGCGAGCGGCCACTCACGCTGGACAACTCCATCCTCACAGTCACCTTCGACACGGTCAGCGGCTCAGCCATGCTGCACAACCGGCCCCCAGAGCTGACAGCCGAGACGGCCGGAGCCGGCGTCGGAGGGGCCCCAACATCCGTGGGGGCTGTGGGAGGGACGGCAGGCGCCCAGTCGGTCGCCCACTTCATCAACCTCACCACGTTCGTCAACCCCATCTCCCACCAGCTGGAGCAGCCGGCCCTCACGTGGCGGCCCGTATCGGCCGCCGAGGGGCCCCACATCGCCACCGCCGGGGCCCTGGACGCTGGCCAGACGGACTCCCAGGGGGCTCCGGTCTCAGCCCAGGGGGCAGCCGGCGGCGTGCAGCAGCAGGTGGTGGTGGAGCAGGCGCAGCAAATCCAGGTCCAGGCTTCTGGGCCTTCCCAGCAGCAGCAGGCCACAGCCGCACAGCAGATGTTCAGCTACTGAGAGGAGCTCCAGCCACAGTTTCTACCTGCTCAGACACTGACCATGCCTCTGTTGAGGTATGCCACTGGGAGATCGATGTACTGTATCTATATACGCCATATACACTCAACGTTGTGCCTGTATCACTATACACTCCCCACGCCACTCCTATGCACTTCCAGACAGTTGTGAGAATATTTAAAAATCAATTCAATCATCTTCATTTTTTTGTTGTTGTCGTTTTAAAATATTACATCATGAGATCTAATTTTTAACTTGATTTGCATTTCTGAAGCATTGTAAAGATTCATGAAGCCATGGAAATAATCAAGGACTTGCCCATCATGAGAACAGTCAAAATTATTGTTCTAGTGCTGGATACATTATTGTGCCATCATGGGTCAAAAGCAGCATGTTCACACTGTTGTGTACATTTGCTTTGTCTTGTTTTGTGTTTCTCTTCCTCAGCTATACATTTTAAGGCACAATTTTCTATCTGTGCCATGTGGGCCCATCCCTGCTATGAAATAGAAAAGCACTACCTCTGCTGGGTTTACACCAGGTCAGACCATTATGAACTGCAGGACTATTAACGGTGGCTTGGGTCCCATTCTGGAAATTGGTTACTAATGCTGGAAGATCTAACAAATCTCTTATGGTCTTTGATACCTTTTTCAACAATGCTGTCATCTATGCTGTCTACATAAAAGACACTTTGTTATGCCTTTGAAAGCAGTACTCACAATTGCATAACATTGGAGAGAGGAAGTGTTACAGCAAAGATGATTACTAGCTAAACTGACTATTGATTAGTTTTAACATGAACCAAAGAAGGGGTTCTGTCTAAAAATGCCTTAATGACCATGTGATCAAAAGCAAAAGTGCACTATCCAATATTGTTTCTCTTGTCAAATCTGTTGCCATTGATTCTTTATCTTTGATTATGTTCATCTGAAAATTAAAAAAGAAATGCTACAAAAGGCCTGAAAAACTTCTTTAAATCGGTAGATGTAGATATGCTTGTTGATAATGTTTGAGCTTTTTATTTTTATGAAACAAAATGTATTTTATACCAGGGTCCATGTTTCAAATAATTGAAAGGTAAACAAGGTACACAATTGACATGTGCTTTGACATCATTTTCTTTGTGTATATGTGTAAACAAGTCCTGTTCATATGATTATGTATGCAACATCACAAGTGTAGCATGTAAGACAATGTAGATAATTAAGAACTCAGAACAAATGCTATGAATAAACTACTTTGTCTCATATGAATCTCATCTGTTGTGTAATGCAAGGTGGTTTCCTTTCAACCATAACCATCCATTATTACTTATAGATGTACATTTCTTAGCTTTTAAATCTACTTTTCCTAACCCTGTCAGTGTCTCAGACCAGACCACACTGATATGAACCCCCATTGTATATGATATGAATCCCCAACATACTTACAGCACACTGCCCCCCACCCCCCCTCCAATACACAGCACATTGTCTCATGAGGAAGCTTCTCCAACACACATATTGCACACTGCCCTCTCCCCACATACACAACACACTATCCCGTCTCCCCTGTCATCCCCCCAACACACACCAAGACCCCTGGCAGTTGGGTTAGCCCCTTGAGCCGTGGATCTGCCCAAGGTTTCTTCCTTGGTAAGGGAGTTTTTCCTTGCCCCTGTTGCTCTTGGGTGCTCCTTGTTGGGGTCCCCCCCCCCCCCCCCCCCCAATCCCAATCCTCCCCCACCTTTCTTATGCAGCCCTTGTCACTTAATCTACTAAACCCCTCTTCTACTGCACTTTTTATGCATGTGACAATAAACTTCCTTGTATCCTTGTATGAAGTTGAGAGAATGCCTGTGTTGTCTGGAAGTTAGGTCTGATAGTGTAGGTTAGTTAGTTGCATGTACTTAGGAGTACCAGAGGGGGGCGCTACAGCAGCATTACCATAACCATTTTATATGTTTATATATAACCATTTTATATAAGTGAGACTAGTATACATTTAATATATGCTATTACACAGTATGTAGAAAACAAAACAATGTATTGTTATTAGATAATATAATGTTAACATGTTAAAAGTTCCAGCATATCAACAGAATTAAAAAAAATCTACTGTAGTGCTATATGCTCAAATCTCTTCTGATAGGAGCATAGCACTATTTGTTCATTTAATTTAATTTATTTATTTATAATGACAACACACATTGATTAACATTTCTGCAAATGTGCCAGTGTTACCCAGTCAGCCAGCTAATTTTCAACTGCAGTCCGTTGGCAAGATGTTGTCATAACCATCAATTGACTTGGCCAGTTGTTCTTCGATGCCAAGTTAGTAATAAAATTTATTTTACAAAAACAACACAGGACAAGCCATCAGCCATGTAGATAAAAATTAAAGCACATACACAAGGAAGAGCAAAAACAACAGGACGTTCAACCCCCACAAATACAGCAAAGCATCAACAGACACTCCTAGCAACAGGCAGAGCATGGTAAGATTAGTATCAGGTATGTCAGTATTAGCAGTAATCTAATACCGATATAAAGTTAAGTGTTTACATGTCTGACTGCTCAAAAGCCAGTCTTTAAGATAGTGATTGAAATTGTGGTGGGATAAGAATCTCAGTTGGTAGAGTGTTTCATAAGTGTGAAGCTTTTCCAGAAAAGCATAGGTGACTAAAAGCGCTGGACCTAAGAGGGACTACACAGTCCACCTATTCAACTATTTCATGTTATCCATGGCTTGTTGGATACATTCATGATGTCCATGTGATGATGTTTATTGAAACCGTCAGTGTGCCAGGGTATAACATACAAATGTCAACCAAAATCAACCTCTTAAACAAATACAATTTAGATTTTGCAATAAATATGTTGACATCAATGGAACTAAACTGGGTGTTTTGCCACTACAGAAATCATCAAATTATAATGTCTTGATGTCAGGAGAGTATCATATGAATGATTGAATGCAGCTGGTACAAAAGTCCCCAGTGTAAGTATTAGGTATTTCACAGTAACTTAATATGTTATACCTTACACTGAATTTGACTCTGGGTTAGATTAGCCAGTGCTGACCACAAAACACTTCTCACCATCTTCGAGCATGCTTGGGTATTAATCTATGTATCCACATACATTTTAAGTCCTGAACATTTAAACTATGTACTACCAACATCTATTAATGCATGAACACACACACACACACATCATATAGATATAGATATAGATAGATAACGTATAAGATAGTCTAATTGACACCTAGTTCATTAGTAGTCACACCTCTGTCCTGGCAGACAATCAGATTTGAGAGACATTGCTTAGTGACCATGGGCGTTAGTCAGTCAGACATGCTGAGTCAGTCTGATTTCCTAACTCTAAAACAAAGAGAGACGCAGTCAGTCAGTCAGAGCAGAGGGCAATGGCTCAGGAGGCGGAAGGTCAGCTTGCTATGAACGACCTGAGCCATGTCTGAGCCCCCCCTGAGGCTGGTGTAGGTATGCTCCAGTGACTGGAATCTCGGGCCTATCACATGGCCGTCTTCTGAAGAGAAGAATCCCCCCGCAGCCTTCCACGGGCTTGTGAAGCGTGGAAAGATTCTCAGAGGGAGGGAAAATTAGGAGGCTTTTTGCCCAATGCTCAGCATTCCTCTGGTGTCAAATGTCTCAGATACTGTAACAATATAAACAGACACTGTTTAAGAAACTCACAAAAGATGTCATGCTCAAGGGCTCGAGGTCAGAGTGAACATCCACACATTTGTAAAGAAGGGGTGGAAGGTGAGACAATAATATCTCCATTTTGTTTTATACCTGTGTGACACAGCGTGTTGACTTAGTGTTACACACAGGATGTGATGTCACAGGCCAAACCCCTCCCTTCCCTCACCTGCAGTGGGCAGGGCCAGACAGGAATTTCTGTGAAGCAGACTGAAGGTAGGGGGAAAAAACAAGGAAGAGCTCACAGTTAGTTCAGGTGAGAGAAAAACGGTGGAAAGTCTGGTGAGTGTGAAAGAACCACTGAAGGTTTTTTTTACCTGCCACTCAAAACAAACTTTTAAAGAAGAATCAAGAAGATGGATGTGTTAGAGAACTCCCCAGGGAACATGGGGCTACTGAAAATGTTTGACTCTGCCGAGTTTGGGAGTTGGGAAAAGATTGGCTCCGGCGGATTTGGCCAAGTGTACAAAGTACGACACCAACAGTGGAAGACCTGGTTGGCTATCAAATGCCCCCCTAGCTTACATGTGGATGACAAGTAAGTTACATGTTTTCACATTCTCTTCCTCTCTGTGTGCCAGTCACAGAAGTACACAAAACACTTGATTTTGTGACTGACTAAAGATTCTGGGTCACCAGTTAAGCTACATGTGAATGCTCTGACTAAAGTGCTGTTTGTTTTTGCTGTTTGGAATGTAGTACCTGGGTCATGGCAACCTGCTTTCAGAATGCCTTAGGAGCTTTGAAGCTTTGTAACTTTTTGTAAAGGCAGGAGAGTGTGTTGTCTACTTTTCAATATAAGCAGTTGTTTCCTCCATGATTTCTAAAACAACTTCCTGGTAAAATTATGTAAAGCCGGTGTTATATATGAATTTAGTGTAAATATTGTCTCCAACATTTGATTGAAAATATATTCATACATGTACACAACCCAAAGAATAACATATCTTTAACCCCTTGTCACATAAACACAATTCATGTCTGAAATAACCTATGTATGAGCCCAACATTGTGACCAGATCCCTTTTCACCTGTCTGAGATCTTAAAGGCCCAAAGATGGGAGGAGGGTACCACACTGGTTTTTATTTGTGAGAAGTATTTTACATTTGAAAAGTAAAGTGTGAAGTACTTCAAAGGGACTTGAATTGAGACTCGAATAGAATGATCTATTGACTTACAAAGACACAGCTTATTTTCATACGCAACACAAGAGAGCTTTAGTTCCTAAAGTTATCTCCCTTGTCTACTCTACCATTTCCATTGCGTATGAAATATAATTTTGCGATTGATATATGGCCTAGACCAATGTGCCATTGAATATAGAGATTTTAATGGCCATTAATAATAACTGTTTAAAGTGTGTTTTTAATATGTGAGTGCAGTTCTTCAGACTGAATTTGATAGATTTTATATCAGATAGAACATAACAATACAAAAAACAAGTGCTAGTTGGATATCATCCAAGTGGTATTAGCAGCCTTCAATGACTTTTTGAAACCTGCTGTGGCTACATCGGAATGTTTCCCTGCCTATTGTTAGAAAAAAAAGCACCTGTTGCCATCCACATAGCATCTGTTTTTCTCAAGCTGGTAAATATTTCCGACATGGCAGAACTTTTAAATTATATCAGTAATTCACTTTGACATAGAACACATCCAGATGTTATCTGACCATACAGGTCAATGTAATTTTAAAACCAAAACAATAAAGTGACACCTTGCAATAATGAAAATATTGGTAATTGCAAACCACTGGCTGCTTTACCAATTTATTTCATAAACAGAGGTAAAGGAATGAAGCATTATAATTATGAATCAGTTCCTGGGTCTGCAGACAAAGAGGTGAACCTGTTTGTTTGACAGGAGGTATTATAATGAAGTTAGATAGATAGATAGATAGATAGATAGATAGATAGATACTTTATTGATCCCCAAGGGGAAATTCAAGAATAAAGTTGTAAAAAAATTCAACATAAATCTCAATGAACAATCTGTTATGTAAACACACAAAGAAAAAGTGTGTGTGTGTGTGTGTGTGTGTGTGTGTGTGTGTGTGTGTGTGTGTGTGTGTGTGTGTGTGTGTGTGTGTGTGTGTGTGTGTGTGTGTGTGTGTGTGTGTGTGTGTGTGTGTGTTCAAACAGCGCCATATGCTCATGTTAACCTCATGCATGCTCCATGTCTTTCATGAAGAGGAAAGCAATAACAAGATGGGCTGGGGGAATTGGAGATCTACCTGACTGCACACCAGACAGCCTGGTGAAAACCCTGTCAGACTGAGTATGCAGACAGACAGTCAGACGGCCTTTTGCCTGATATCAGCACACAGTTCAGCCTTTGTGCCTGCTTACTTCTCCCCAGTCCATGTTTACTGAGACAATGCGCAAGGCAGCGCAACAGGTCCGACTGGTCGGCGGCATTAGAAAAGAGGGGGAAAAAGAGGCATTGTTTGCATCCTCAGGGCTTAATGAAGAGCTGGTGGGGAGGGAGGGAGGGTTTGGTGGAGGATTAGTCCAAAGGTGCAAACACTCAGGACTCAATTTACTCTTCCTCCTCTTAATGTTCCTCTCAGCCTCCATTTTCTTGTGTGGTCTTTGGAGCTTTAAAGAAATGTTCACCTGTAGGATTATGCCCTCAGGCTATCCTTTGTTCCTCCACAACCCTGTGTCCTGTGAGAGAAAGTTGACGTTGTACGATTGCTCTTGAATATGCAGCTGTGGCCTACTGGTTAGCACTTCGGACCTGTAACCGGAGGGTTGCCAGTTCGAACCCCGACCAGTAGGCATGGCTGAAGTGCCCTTGAGCAAGGCACCTAACCCCTCACTGCTCCCCGAGCGCCGCTGTTGATGCAGGCAGCTCACTGCGCCGGGATTAGTGTGTCCTTCACCTCACTGTGTGTACGCTGTGTGCTGTGTGTGTTTCACTAATTCACGGATTGGGATTAAAGCAGAGACCAAATTTCCCTCACGGGATCAAAAGAGTATATATACTTATACTTATGAAAATGTTTGCTAGGCTGCAACTTGACTGGGACATTATTCCATTACTCACACTTGTGATGTCTAGGGATATCTGTAAGTGCTTTGTGTAAGGGACAATGATTTGTCAGTGATTGCCTCCAAGATAAAAACAAATGACACCCTTGCCAAACAAACAATCCTCTAACATTCATGGGAAAAAGTCTGGTGGGTTGAGCAGTGGCTCCATCCCGTTCGCTGTGTGACGGACATGCTGTCGAGTGGCTCTTTACACATCCTGTTGCTGATAATACCTGTGATTGCACAAAGGTTGAGCAAGAGCCTGGAGGAAATGAGATACCTGTCAATGGACAGAGTGGAGCCTTTACACCTCCAGAGCCCATATACGCACTAGAATGCAGAGGGGAGAGAGAGCTTTGTTAGTGTAAACACAGACTTATTTTCTAGATCATAATGTGCTGCCGTATTATATTACTATGGGACAGTTTAGAATGTGGACATTTTTTGGACAGATTTGTCATTTTTAGTCTACTTCTCCAGTGGTGATACTGTACCTTTTTTGATGATTGTTACGTCTAAAATCTAACCCCCTAACCCAATGAGCTTTAATTAGCCATCATATAAACAGGAAACAGGATACAAAAATCTGCTTGTGTAATATTAAGCTTCTTTAAGGAACACACACATAACTCTGAGGTAACACTGAAAATAAACCTGTAAAGTGTATCCTACATTTTTATGAGGTACTGCACCAAGACACAATGTGTCACCTTGCTAAGAAACATCTCATTCTTGATCAGGACTGTTGTCTCATTCAAACAAACGTTAGTATCCCTGATGTCATAGGCCTTCCACTAAGGAAGAAACGCATGCACTCATTGAAGTCCTGCTTAGACATGGTAACACCTGAGTCACAGTGATTGTTCGTAACAGCTGCCGCCACTCTCTACCCCTCAGGGAACGCGCAGAGCTCCTGGAGGAGGCCAAGAAGATGGAGGCGGCCAAGTTCCGCTACATCCTGCCGGTGTACGGCATCTGCAGTGACCCGCAGGGCCTGGTGATGGAGTACATGGAGATGGGCTCACTGGAGTCGCTGCTGGTGTCCGAGCCGCTGCCCTGGGGCCTGCGCTTCCGCATCATCCACGAGACGGCTGTGGGCATGAACTTCCTGCACTGCATGAGCCCGCCCCTGCTGCACCTGGACCTTAAGCCCGCCAACATCCTCCTGGACGCGCATTACCACGTCAAGGTGAGTAGTCTCGGGCTGCATGTGTTCATCATGGATATTAGTTGTGTACACACACACACACACACACACACACACACACACACAGCTGGACCAGAAGAGAATTTCTAATGGAAATGTCCAGTGATTTTTTTTTTTTGTCTAGAACTAGACTAGGTTTAATTCATGTATGGTATATTGGCTACATGAATTTCTTTTAAGATTTTCCTCTCCAGTCCTTCAATGTTAAATACTGGGGACCAGACAAAACATTACTGGTAAATGTACTCCATAAGCTTTGTGTTGCACAACAAAAGGTCCTGGGAAATATAACACTGTACTGAGAGTGTCCCCAGGTAAACTATTGGCACTCTGTATACTGTCCTCCTCCTGAGCACATGCCTAGAGTCAGCACCAGGAGGGCAGTTGAGAAACGTGTCCCATCAGTGCTCAGCACGAGGACTGTGGAGGAGGGGATGGTTACGCTGCTGACATTTTCCTTTTAAATGCTCCTTTGCATTTACAGTCTTTCTGGCTTGCCGGAGGGCAAACAAAAATACTTTCCCACCGTTTCTCCCGGCTCCCATCCCAATGGATGAGTAACGCTAGAGTGGGTGGGAACGCTCCTGCCATTGGGAAGAGTCCATGTAAACATGTTGGCGGGGCCAGTCTGAACAAGCTGCAGTGGGCTGGGTTTAACACAGAACAGGCACACGCACACACGCGCAGGCAAGCAGACCTACCCACACACACACACTCACACACACACACACACACACACACACACACACACACACACATACACACATCCAGTACACACACAGACACACACACACACACATCCAGTACACACACACACACACACACACACACACCCACACACACATATCCACACGCCTCCAGTACACACACACACACACACACACACACATACACACACACACACACACACACACACACACACACACATTATCTCCCTCTCTCTATCTCTTTCTCACACTCTTTCACACACTCACACTCCTACACACCTGTAATTGGTACAATGCACCCGCGGGACACATTCCACCGTTTCCATGAACATGAACTTCACCTGTAGAATCTAATCATAGCCTTTTTATCTCTCACCCTCACTCTCTCTCTCTCTCTCTCTCTCTCTCTCTCTCTCTCTCTGCCTCCCTTTCCCATCGCCAGATCTCAGACTTTGGTCTTGCCAGGTGGAATGGCTTCTCCCAGGCCGATGACATAAGCCGGGATGGTTTCTGTGGCACTATCGCTTACCTGCCCCCAGAGAGGATCATAGAGAAGGATAGGATCTCAGACACCAAGCACGATGTGTACAGGTGAGCTCTTGTCCACACCATCATTCACGTGTGCCAGACCTCTGCACAGTGCCATTACACCAATTAGAAAGTAAAAAAGCGCAACCTACTTTCAAGCTTAGCTACTATCATGTGTTGTCAATGCAATTATTGCCAGCAATCTTACATTTTGTTTTTCTTTTTGTAGCTTTGCCATTGTAATCTGGGGTATTCTGACACAGAAGAAGCCATATCAAGGTAATACACATCATGCTACTGAAGCAATTTTTTAGGTTGCTTTTTCAAAGCAGCTTCGAATAGATTAGCCAGTTGATCAGCTACCAAAGTTTGGCATTTTATGCCACTTAACATTAACTTACTGCAGAGACGACCTCCGTGCTGTAACTGAAACAAAGCACAGTTCCCTATGTGTTTTGCATGGTTCGCTTTGTCTGTTGCTAGATCAGGTGACCGGGGTGTAGGTTGGCAACGGGCATCGTGCCCTGGGCATATCAGATGCCCCCGTGGCAGCTTATTTGATGGTGCGAAGTGAAAAGTGGGCACAGACAAGGGGCCATTTACTTAGAAATGACCAGTCAGCTCCGCACCGCTGTGTGTCCCCAGCCATGCAGTCCTAGTAAATCATTGACCAGTCAGAGACTTCAGCATTTTCTGAATGCCTCCAGTCTGTGACTTGTCATTGAGTTATGAGTTTGGTCCAGGGAAGGACACAAGCAGATAAAACTTTTCCACGGCTGATCTGAAAATGCATTCCACAGGCAGCTATCACCATAATCAGGCTGTTAATCAGATCATAATGAAGTCCAATCTGACAAGAACATTCTTTTGTCTGAGTAACTTCCGCTCTGTTTTTGCTTACACAATAGATGGAAATCACTTTATCGCGGATGCATAAAACAAACAAACAGTCAGATCTCACAATCCTGACAGGGAAACTCAGATTCATACATTAAGCAATGCGTTGTAAGACACAGCATAATATTTCATGAAATCACACTTTTAACTTTCATCCCCCTCTATTTGTGTAAAGCTAAGCACTTGGTGATAGATTTCCAGTCCATGTCAGTTTGAGCCATGGAAGAGAAGTTATACAACCGAATGGCTAGATGGCTAGATCTAGAAGTTTCTAATGGCTTCTCGTGGCTTATACGTATTTCTCCCGATGACTTGCAGGGGAGAACAACATCCTCCACATCATGGTGAAGGTGGTGAAGGGGGCTCGTCCCGACCTGAGCGCCGTGCCCCGCAGTCGGCCCCCAGCCTGCGCTGGCTTCCTGGCCCTAATGCAGCGGTGCTGGGCAGACTCGCCCAGCGCCAGACCCAGCTTCCAGGGTAGGTCTGACCTCTGACCTTTATGCTCAATCAAAATAGACACACACAGATAGTCACGGTACACATACTTGCTAGTTTACTGGACCTCTCTCCCTCTGCTTGCTATATACATAAAAGAGCCCCATAAGTACACTTGGCACACTTGCCAGTTAACACTGAAATACATGTGGCCCTTGTCTGGCCCAGACCACAGCCAGATGTCGACCAGAGTCAGTCCCCAGAGTCGGTGTGAATACAAACTTGATCTCTCTGTTGAGCAATGATGATGTTGGCTGCATGGGTAGTTTACGTAGTTCAACAGCAGTAACTTCAAAAGGAATTGGTTGGCAAACCAACCTGACTAAGAGATCCATGAAGAGGGTGGGGATGGGAAGGTTTGCTTATAGCTTAGCTTTACCCCGCACAGCTGAGCTTTTCTGATTGTTTTGATGTTGTTTGTTTATCGTGGCGTTTAGAGATCACATCAGAGGCAGAGGAGCTCTACTCCAGGCCACAGGACGAAAACAAAGGCTCCACCTTAGAGCTCCACACCAGCCCCTGTACAACACTCCAGCGACCTCCTGAGCAGGTACCAGCAACACAATGCCTCTATTTATATACTGACTAACCTTTTCTTTCATTCTTTTTTTCTTTCTTTCTTTCTTTTTCTTTCTTTTCTTTATTTATGTCTTCCTTCCTTCCTTTCTTTCTTTCTTCTATTTGTTTGTTTAGGACACTTTGTATTTTCTCACTCCTCACCTCACACTCGGTTCTTGTCACTCATTATCTCTGCTGATCTAAGATGTGATTCAGTGATTTGGCAATACAATGGCGTATGCTGTTGTCTCCTGGCACGTATACAAGCTTCAGTCCTTGCATCATTCAAGCCAAAAAAAATGTAGCCTTTCAACATTGTTTAACTAGAGTTTGGGCAAACATTTCCAAAATTAAATTGCTTATGCTTGACATACATGACCAGAGAGTGACTTGAACAATCATTAATAGATATTAATAATGTGTGACACATTTTTTGACATCATTCATTACACTTCTCAGGTTAATATCACCCAAATTAAACTTTAACGAAAGTAATGTTATGGTTCTCTGTGTGTAAACATAAGTCTGTATTAAGTTTGCCGATGATGTCAACTTGTGTTTCCTGCTCTCGTTCCAGGCCAAAGATCAGAAGGCACCGGTGAGGCCAAAGTCTGCCATGCTGCCAGAGAAGGACTGCAGTTTGTCAGAGTTGCTGAGTCAGCTTGACTCAGGGATTTCACGCAGCTTCGGCAAAGAGGACTGCCTCCAGAGCAAAGACAACACCAGCAAGAGGCTGTCAGGCATCTCCTCTGTGGACTCGGCCTTTTCCTCCCAGGGTTCCATCACCCTCTCCTTTGAGAAAGAAAGCACTGCAAATGGTGAGAGAATAATAATAATCATACCATTTAGGTTTAGGCTCAAATGAGATTGCCTTTGGGTCACATTCAACTGAATCCATTTTGAATGAATGAACTGTTTTTATAGTCCTGTTAAGCACTGTGTATATGCAAGCATTTGAGCCCTTACTACAGGTCCTACTACATCTGAGACATAAGAGAGGCATAATTGTTGCACTACTAAGTACATTTCTATGGGCCTTGAACTGTGTGTATGTGTATTGTGACTCTGTCACATATCTGACTTTCTCCAACTTTTGCACATCTCCATAGAACTTTTAATTTATTATTTTTGATTTCTCCTCTATCTATCTACCCATGTCCTTGATTGCCTAGCCTTTCTGCCCCCCAACCACCCCCGAACCCCAACCCCATCCCCAACACACACACAAAAAAAACACAGACTTACATCATCACTGTCATCACCTCACATACATACAGCACACTGCTTGCTACAGTAAGCCTCCTCTACATACTTGCTGCACACTGCCCCCCCCCCTACATACACAGCACATTGTCTTCAGGATCTTTTCCAACACACATCCTCTACATACTTACAGCACACTGCCCCCACCTACCCACACACACACACACTACACACACACACACACAGTCACTGCTCCACTCCCCTCCCGCCCACACACACATCTTCACTGTCATCACTCATATACATCATACATACAGTACTCTGCTTGCAATAGTAAGTCCCTTCACCATACTTGCAGTACACTTCCCCCCCCCCTCTCCCCTACATACACAGCACATTATTTCATCAGGAAGCTTCTCCAACACACATCCCCAACATACTTACAGCACACTGCCCCCCCCCCCCCCCCCAATACATAGCACATTGTCTCATGACATATTGCACACTGCCCTCTCCCCACATACACAGCACACTGTCCCATCTCCCTTGTCATCCCCCCAACACACACACCAAGACCCCTGGCAGTTGGGTTAGCCCAACTGCCAGGGAGTTTTTCCTTGCCCCTGTTGCTCTTGGGTGCTCCTTGTTGGTGCCCCCCCCCAATCCCAATCCTCCCCCAGTAACTATATGCATGTGACAATAAACTTTCTTGTATCCTTGTATGTGCTGTGCAGACTCTTGTGAGGTGCAGAGGCGTAAGCTGTGCGATGCCATCCGTACGGAGGACATCGCCAAGCTGATGAAGATCCTGCAGCCGCAGGACGTTGACCTGATTCTGGAGGGCGGCGGCAGCCTCCTGCACTACGCTGTGGGCCTGGCCAATGAGGAGGCCGTCAAGTTCCTGCTGCTCAGCAACGTCAACCCCAACCTGACCGACACGCGCGCCGCCACGCCCCTTCACCTTGCCGCCGAGAAGCGTCTGAAGGGCATCGCCGAGGTGCTGCTCAGCCGAAAGACCACCAACGTCAACGCCAAGGACGAGGACCAGTACACGGCGCTGCACTTCACCGCGCAGAACGGCGACGAGGTGCTGACCCGGCTGCTGCTGGACCGCGGGGCGTCCATCAACGAGGCGGACGCGCAGGGCCGCACGCCAACGCAAATCGCCTGCCACCACGGCCAGGAGCAGGTGGTGCGCGTGCTGCTGAGCCGCGCGGCCGACGTGCACGTCCGGGGGAAGGACGACTGGACGGCACTGCATCTGGCCGCCTGGCAGGGCCACCTGGGCATCGTGAAGCTCCTGGTGAAGCAGGCGGGCGCTGACATGGACGGGCAGACCACGGACGGGCAGACGCCGCTGCATCTGGCATCCAAGAGGGGCCAGTACCGGGTGGCGCGCATCCTGGTGGAGCTGGGTGCCAGTGTTCACCTGCGGGCAGACGGCGGGCACACGCCGCTGCATGTGGCCGCTGAGACTGGCCACACGAGCACCTCGCGGCTACTGGTCAAGCACGGTGCGGACATCCAGGCGCGAACCACCCAGGGCTGTACGGCCCTGCACCTGGCCGCACAGAGGGGTCACCTGCCCACCACGCGCATGCTGCTGGAGGCCGAGGCCGACCCGCGGAGTGTTACGAGGGCCCTGCGTGCAGCCTGCCACCTGGCGGCAGAGGAGGGCCACTGCGAGGTGCTGCGCGAGCTTCTGGCCGCCTGGCCGGACGCTGCGCACGTGCAGGATGAGCACGGGCTCACGCCGCTGCACCTGGCCGTGCGTGGTGGACACACTAGCGTCATCTGCCTGCTGCTCAGCCACGGGGTGGAGCTGCCCACGCCCATATCCACACCCACGCCCTCCCCGTCAGCGTCGCCCTCGCACATCGCCCCGGCCTGCCCTCCCACGATCCCAGAACCCGAGGACGAGGACATGTCGCAGCTGGAGGACACGAGTGCGGCAGCTGAGGCGGCCCTGCCGCTCCAGAGGAGGGTGCTCGTCTTGAAACTGACGGAGAAGGGGCTGGGGGAGTCCCCCTCCCCACAGGCGGAGACTGGAGCAGGGGCATTGTGTTCCTCTGCTCAGTGCTGAGTGGTGGCTGCAGGGGACCGCCAGACACCACAGACTATAC
Source organism: Alosa pseudoharengus (assembly GCF_046254945.1). NCBI lineage: Eukaryota > Metazoa > Chordata > Actinopteri > Clupeiformes > Clupeidae > Alosa > Alosa pseudoharengus. The sequence continues at coordinate 28,765,224 of NW_027468870.1, read as the reverse complement.
AGCTGCCTCCCTGGTAGACACATATACACTGAAACACACAGACATACACACACACACATGGATTAATACATAAAGTCAGTCACACACACTCCATTCTAAATGTACGCAAACACAGACTGCAGGAGATAGGGGACTCTTACTTTGAAAAAGAGGAAGCAGTTATGTGGTGGATGGATGTACATGTACATAGTGTATGTTTTTTTATGCCGGTCAATATAGTCTTGAAAAGATGGTCCAGAGATATACCTAAGGCTTTGTCAGTCGTTTGCAAGTCATTCATTTTACCACAATAGAGCCCAGTTCTTTGTTTATATCACTTTGTACATTGAAACAAACTGAATACCTTTGCCTTTTCTCATCGGTACATTAGTTATTGGCCTTGTTGGGTTGTTTTGCCTTTTTCACTTTTGATGACCTGCTAGTTATAGTCACCTGCTGTAGCCTATAATTTGGAAAGTACCTCACTTTCAACATCAGTTTCAGTATCTCACTGCCTGTACCAGTATGCCACACCCCAGTAGTTGTAAAAAATTGACAACTCTTAAAGTAGTTTTTATAGGTTAATTCTGTTACCAGCAGTACTTATAGATATATAGAGATTTGTAGAATAGGCAATATTATAGGAGGCTCATGAATGTAAGTGTGTGTATGTGTAAGAGAGAGAAAAAAGAGTGAGTGTGTTTATTTGTTTGTGTGCATGTAATTGCATGTACTCTGCCTTGTATATGGCCAACATTCCTTTTTTAAACATGCTGTATTATTTTTATATTCATGCCATGCCATGTCATTGTTATTAAGCTACACTTCATTTTGTATTATGTATCTGTCCATGTATCTATAGTGTTTGCACAGTTTCACTTTTTTATTCAAAGTAAAATACAGTAAATGTATTTAAAGTTAAAATACCTTGACTGTGTCTTTTGTCATATATTTATCGGAGAAAAGTGATGGATGAACAGAGGAAAAAGAGGGATAGAAAGATCAATAGAATTTCAGACTTTGCATCACTGAACATGAAGAATATTCCAGAGATAGTTTCCTTATTGTAGGTCAGTGTGGACATTCATGTCTTTATATTTACAGGTGTCTTTATTAGCATTGTGGATGAGCCTCTATGCTGTAGGCTAATCTACCCTTTCTGAGAAACAACTTTCCAAAATCATCTCTGGCAGAATGTGAGGTCGTAGAAGTGTTCTGTTTGCAGTAAATCGCCACAGTAACATACAAAGTAGAATGCTGGTGAAACATTCTGATGAAAATACCTAAATCTCACCTATAATTTTACTAGAAACATGCACATTTTCTGTTCAAGTACAACTCAAGGTCACATGATAATAAAGAGGGCATGTTAGGTCCTGGTAGCCCTCCTGCCATCTTGGGGCAGGAGCAGCAGACTTGACCTCTCTGTGCACTCATGTAGACCAGACTGTACCAGGAACTCTGCAAACTGGCACTGCCCACACATGCACACATGGGAGATATGCCACCTACTCTGTGAACAGTGCACCTTACTGGGTACCACCTGACCTTCACCACAAGCACCAAGACCCATTTCATGGTTGCCACGCTGTTCATGGCAATGTTATGGGTGACTGGGTGACCCTACTTCTCTCTGGACCAGTCACAGCCTTTTCAAGGTTCCCGATGGATGTATCTCCAGAGATGATACTGGATATGCTTTCATAGATAAGCAACAACAGCAATGTACAGCTAGTGAAAGCTGGTGGCATTGCTTTCCACCAGTGTGCCAGGGCTGGTTTGCCAATTTACAAAGTTGTCCCATTGGTCTACTGTGACCCAACTGCTAAATCAGACATCTACCGGACTCAGGCGCTGGCCAGGCCTATGAATAAAGCTATGTATTTAATTGTCATTTTTTGCCAGCATAATACTGCTTAAGATCCTGTAAAAAGTGCAGGCTCTTTCCACAACCTCTCAAACATATGATTGGAAGTTATAGGCTTCAGCTGGTGAATTACATTTAACATCTTCTAAATAGGTGGTCCAGATTGTTGTAATTGAACAAAGTCAGTCTCTTTGAGAGTCAGATTTTTTGCACTGCCTGCACTCATCTGAGCTGAGCAGGAAAACAAGAAAACAAGAGCTGAGCTTTGAGGAGACTGCTTCCATGATTTTCTGGAAACTGGTTGAACTTGCCCATCCAGTCCTGTCACAGAGTCTGTGTTGGAGCCGGGCAGGCTGGAGCACGTAGACATTTCTTAGCTGTGTGTGGTTGCACAGGAGGACTGACTAGTCCAAGATTTATAACCCAGTGGCCACACAAAGAGCCAGTTGATCTCATGGAAAGTTACTTATTGACAGACAGGGGCTAGGGGCTAGGCAGAATCCTCTTTTTCATCCCAATTAGCTGAAACATATCAGCCAAAGCTTTCAGGCTTCATTCACATCCCCTAGGCTTAATTTCATCTGATTTTGTTTCTAACCAAATACATGAACTAAAAGAAAAGAAGATCTTTTGTCACAAATTACTTTTAAACCCATATTGTTATTGTGTGATATTGTGTATTTGCTTGTTTGTTTCGACTTTGACTAAGTTATTTATGCCAAATACATATGTGTTATAATATTTTCAAAGAATACATGATCAAACTTGACCTGAAATATTTTCATTCTGGCTGACCTAAAAATTGAACATTTGCGCCTCCCTGTGGAGATGACAGGGGGCAGCATGTGGTGGTGAAGAACAAGAATGAGGAGGAGAAGAAGAAGAACGAGGAGAAGAAGAGCTTAATAACATTGCATACAACAATGTAGGCTATTCTATGGTTCAGTATGGACCTACAGACATTTGTTTTGGAGAAAAATAATGTCCACGTTCCATGGCCATGCAAATTGTGGTGACGTATTGGTACTGGAATTCCCCATAGCACGTAAAGAAAAAAAACAATCCCTGAGGTTTCCTTTCTTCCGAGAAGAACCCTAAACGACAGAGAAATAAAGAGCGCTAATAATAACATTACGACATAGTCTAGGCCTTGGAATTGGAAGCCAATGCCACCAGATAAAGGCCTTGGTAGCCTGGCATCGAAGGAATAATTTCCAATAGACAGTCTACACAATTTTGTTGTTTAAATAAAGTTTAAATGGTAGTTTAAATATCAATTTGGTTTGCTTGTGTTTTGTTTATACTTGACATTGTCACTGAAATTAATGAGCCTGGATAACCCCATGTTGCTCCTAAAATAATAGATTGTCTATATTTTGTTACAATATATATTGTATATATTGTAATTATAAATATATATTATATATATATATATTACAGTGACACCTCTAATAAATAATTTTCTGTTTCATCTAATTTCGTAATGGTTTTTCCCGTTGCAGTGTCTTGTTTAGAGTCCAGTCCCCCCCACAACCTCACAATCGAGTCGACTACTTGTGGCTGCGGCGGGCCTGCGTGCGCGTGCATGTTCAATAACAAAACTGATGTCTGCGTGTTGTTGAGAACGGGAAAGGTCCAGTGTGGTTTTCAGTCCAGCGTGTGGGAGTCGTGTAAGGTGAGATTAATGTTGATAAAATTTAGAGAGGAGCAGTGATATACTTCGTAATCATTGAGGCTATAAGGTGATTTGGAGGGGCTTTTGTGTCAGATTTAGGCTAATTGAACTCAGATAACGGTCACCCTTTTAGTAACGTTAAGTCGACAAGCGATTGCTAACTTGCTATAACGTTAGCGATACATAGCCATCTAACTATCTCGCTAGTTTGGCTGGGTTTTTTGTTAGCTAGCTAGCTGCTCGACCCCTCATAATCATCCAGCTAACACTAGAATGTATATACGACGCTTAAATATATTAGCCTATATTCTTGTCTTTGTTCATAATGAACGACAATTTAGCCCATACCAGATAGCTAACGTTAATGTTTCCCAACGTTGTGTGTCTGCCTGGTTTCTTTTACCTAACTTAACGTTAGATGGATGCTAGCTTTGATACTGTTAGCTATCGAATTAACGTTAACGTTAACAAACACATGTTTAGCTCAGTAACGGTATCGTTACCGTACCGTTAACCGTCGTTACCAAGTAACGAGTTATTCACAGTCAGAAAATACGCATGAGTGTTAAAGTATTATAACGTTAGCGTTGCTGTCCTCCTGCATTATGTACTTCCTTTAACGTTAGCTGATCATCCTCAGAAGCAACACCGCGTGTGTGGTTAGACGTTCTGTTCATGGATAGATTTGACATATAATGGTTTGTTTAAGTAATGAAGGTCAGATCAGCTGTCTAACTCTGCTCTTCTACTTGTAACGTAATCGTAGTTGACCAACCACTCAACTGGGTATCTCTAAGCAGGACAACAATACAATATTGGTGGTCAACGTAATAAAAGATAAGCATGGCTTTTTATGCTTCCCCTTCATGGTTTACTTAATTCCTTCCCAATTTGACTTTTGCTTAATGCTGAAACCATTGATGTAAACGTCCTGTCCTAATATCATAATGGATGTCTAGGTGTAGGTGGCTATCGTTAGTAAAATAGTTGTGAAAGTTACATATGAAAACTAATCACAAGCAGGCATGGTTTTACTTACAAGGTGTTAAGACTGTTGTTAGACTAATTAAAGGTTTCCATGCAGATTGTTAAGCCATTGCTTTCAGTGCTTAATGTATAGTATTCAACATGACTTGTATGTCACTGGACATTTTAGTAAAGTATATCAGACTTCGAAGGTGCGCTTCTAATTTGTGGTTATCCCTTTGGTTACTTATATTTGGGTTGCACGATTCTGTGCGATCACTGACGAAATTACTTAGTTGCAACATTCAAGATTCACTCTGTGTAAACTCATTTATTTTGTATACACAGAAGACTCAGGTTCTAGCTAACGAGTCACTATGCAGTCTCTCCCAGAAAGTACATTTGCAATACACATATCATGCATACCTTTATAGATGGAATTTGAGATTTAAGATTTCATGGTGATATTGAGTTGTATAACATTGGTGCTGCCAAAAACCTCCAGTTTGTCTGTATAAGTATAAGTATATATACTCTTTTGATCCCGTGAGGGAAATTTGGTCTCTGCATTTATCCCAATCCGTGAATTAGTGAAACACACTCAGCACACAGTGAGGTGAAGCACACACTAATCCCGGCGCAGTGAGCTGCCTGCAACAACAGCAGCACTCGGGGAGCAGTGAGGGGTTAGGTGCCTTGCTCAAGGGCACATCAGCCGTGCTTACTGGTCGGGGTTCGAACCGGCAACCCTCCGGTTACAAGTCCGAAGCGCTAACCAGTAGGCCACGGCTGCAAATTATGTCTGTTAAATAATTATATTTAGCCAGTAGTCTATGAAATGAACATAATCTTTTCTAGTTACTCATTCCATTATTTTCTCCACTGCCTGTGTCCTCAGGAACACCATGGATGAAGAAGAACAGTTTGTGAACATAGACCTGAATGATGACAATATCTGCAGTGTTTGTAAGCTGGAGACAGACACAGGAACCATGTCCTTCTGCCACATCTGTTTCGAGCTCAGCATTGAAGGTAAGAGATAAAGCCTAGGCTGCTTAGCTACACTTCCTGTATCAAGTAATTTTATCTAGTGCTACAGTTTCAAAACTGTTTCATGCCTTGTGCTACTTCATGCATTGTGCTGCAGGCTAAATTCCCCAGATAAAGTTGACAAGACTCAATTCAGTGCAGTTAAGCTTTATTTATACAGTCTCAAGATGCTTTACGGAGCCCAGAGCCTGAACCTCATGGAATGCTGTGAAATTCCTCTCCTGATTGGTAGTGTGAGTGACAGCCTGAATTGCTGCAACTGGACAGTCACAATGTGTGTGTGTGTGTGTGTGTGGGGACGCGGTTTTCTGTGAAGCGTAGGCTGCGGTAGCTCTACAAATTGCCAGGTTGCCACAGAGTGTTGTTATAATTAGTGGCATAATGTTAAATAAATTCTGACCGCTAAAGCCTCAGACTTATGGTGATTTGCTTGTCACTTGTCACCCATCACTTATCGCCTCAAAAGTTTGGTTTAACTATGTTCTGCCTGTATGCCACAAAGCGCAAAATTGCTACATTATTGCTAGTGATTTCCTGTCAGGCTGCAGCTTAATGAAGCAATGGAACCCTAAGAGATAAGAAAATGGAATGACCCTGTTGTGATTCGGGTCAGCAGCCCATTGTGAACGGCAGACATTAACAGTAGAAGCAGGCAGATTTCTACCTTATCAGCCAATCTGTGAGCAGCACACATGCTGAAAATATTTACCAAACCTGGATCTGCTTACACTTCCTTTGCTCTGCGCCATTACAGGCACACACACACACACACACACACACCACAGCCGCACACAGCCAGTGGACACTTGCTACAACAAGAGCTGTGAATTACCAAGTAGGTGATGCACACCCACTGCCTGTTGCCTGTGACATGCCAGCACACGACTGCCATCGCAGACCACGCTCAATCACTGTGCCCTCTAACCAGGCCTGCCTGTGCCTGCAGTGGGTTAGTGACACAGAAGGCTACACACACACGCACACACACAAGTGCGCACACGCATGCATGAGTCAGAGGCAGTAGTTCTTTCATAGCTTACGTTATCTCGGAAAGCAGCTAGTGGGCCACTGTTCGTTGTTGAAACAAGGCATGTGTATTGTGTTAGTCGGTCGTGTCGACATTGTTGTGTTGTGCTGTTTTCTTGTTTTGATTCTAAATGGCTGGTGCAGGAGAATGTCTTGCCTCTTGAGTTATATTCAAAATGACGTCTGGAATCGATGAAGCATTAATAAATTATAAGACTGAAATGAGATGAAAAGAAAATCAATGAGGGCCGTGTCCCTAATTCAGCCGATGCTTGTTCTTTTAGGGATGCCAGGAAGTGTATCTATTCAGAGCTTAATGGCCTGGGTTGAACAGCAAAATTATTTAGACGGTCTTGCTACATGTGCTATGCACCACACCACCATTTGTCTCCGCTAAAACAAGAGGAAGTGGTCAGCATCTGTTTAGAGTAGGACCACAGACAGTAATGTGAAGTGTGTCTGTGGAGTTCATGTAGCCACAGTTATCTGTCAGAGAGCATCCACTCTCTGAAGCCCCCCCTAACCCAGCAGCACGTTAACTTCTTTTATCCTATTATTACGTAACCGCAGTAGAATTTTTGCTTGCACACGGAATGTGCCACTGGTGGTAGTGATGAGTGCAGTGGAGCGGGATCAGTGGCGAGCACATTCCAGAGGCCAGCGCTCTCTCTGCCCAGCTGAAACAATACTACACTTGCATGCACTCACGTGTGCTGTGTTGCAGATGCCAGTGTGTGTATGACCTGGCCTACAGCTTTCCAGTAAACTCTTGTCTCTCTCTCCCTACACACACACACACACACACACAGCATATGAACATCCATTCATTCATACATAACTATACCATGATTATTCAGTATATATGGCACTTTGTAGTGAATGACTGGATATTCTGAAGACACACACACACACACACACACACACACACACACACATCCCTATCTCTGTTCTCTCTGGTGCTCCAAATTACTCCATGGTGGGATGAACTTTTCACCCTGTAGCGCCAGAGCACCAATGAACAGCGGGGCTTGTTTTTGGAGTTGCAGGGGATTGAGGAGGGGGGGTGGGGGGGCTCGTTTGGAGCAGGCTTTAGTCTGATCTACTGATTCTGCCATTGGCTTCTCCATCCCACAGGCTGCCGGGAAACATAATCCGCAGATATGGCCTCTGCACGTCTGTAATGGCTTCTCATATTCCAGATTAATGTTTTTTTTGTTTGTTTTGTTTTTTGTCTGAGCATGAGAAATAATAGCATTGGGGAAAGTGCTGCTCTTGAGCTGTAGTTCTGGCCAAGAAGCAGTTGAGGCACTGAGGCATATTCAGAAATGTGTATCTTAAATTATTTTAAAATGTGTGTGCTTTGCAGATCTATTATTAGCACAATTATGCTGAGGCAATGAGACCCCCCCCCCCCCACACACACACACACACACACACACACACACACACACACACCCAAACTGAAGACAACCTGTGAAACAAGGTGGTTGTGCTTAGCGTGATTAGTTTAGCCATTGTTAGAAGGGCTAACATGAGTAGTAGTCTCATGCCAAATCCAGTTTTTCCTGGTTTTGTTTGCCCTCTCCCTGAGGTGGCTGGGAGCAGTGGCGTAACAAACCAATGGTGGGCCCAGGTGCGAGAGCGCTACGCGGGCCCCAAGCCGATATACTTTGGCCCAGGATGAATTAGCTCTGATACATGCAATACACATTAAGGGTGACTTCAATTGTTTATGCAAAGGGCCTGAGGCACCGAAGTAGTTCAGTAGTTACAGATTACAATTTCAAATAAAAAACACACGACTACATATCCATTACATGTGAAAACATTAAAAAAAAAATTTTTATTAACAGCCTGCAGGCCAGGGTAATTTAATATTACTGCATTAACATCAACTCGCATGGAATTATGGGAACACTCAATGCTCCTCTTCAACCCTCTGCTGAAACTGTAAGCGTAGATTGCTTGCTTATAATCTCGCACTGCGCAGAAACAAAACTTAATGTAGCCTAACCTATTTAACCGTCCAGAAACCAAATAAAATCATTCAAATACAGTCCCCAATATGCGTGAATTAGGCCATTAGAAGAAGGCCATCTTACGAGCCTTTCGTTGTGCAAAATCGTCAACGATGTTTCCAATATTTAATGCTCTGGCTCTCGTATTTTCAATGGACAGGATAGCTAACCCACGGAGCCTCTCCTGCCCCATGCTGCTCCTTAGGTATAGGTCTTAATAAGTTTGAGTTTGGAAAAAGATCGCTTAGGCTAGCTGTTGCCACAGTCACAGGCAATGTCAGAAACAACATGAGTAGCCTACACACTTCCCCGAATGTGGATGTTACACTGTCTACCACCAGCATTTTGGCAAGTTAAAAAATGGATGACTTCTGTGAAATCTCTGCTTTAAAGCAACACCTGAATGAGAGGAGTTGTGTTGGGAATGTCGGTGCAATGTCCCTGCTATAATGGTCTGACAAACGTCTTGCCTTTTCAAGCAGTTCATCATCACCTGCGAGTTGAAGGGTCATAGGACGTAAAGACTCAAACACATGACAAGTTTCCCGCATACTTGCAAATCTTTGGGAGAGCTGACTGATTATGATGTCCAGAGTTGCATTAAATACCTGCACTTTGAAGTATCTCTCTGCATCGGTTAATCGCTCATCTTCCGATAGATCGTCAAAGTGACGCTTCACTCTCCATGCTCTAACATTCTAAAGTTAAAAAAAAAAAAAAAAAAAAGGAGGCAGGGCGGGGGTAGCGACGGGCCCCGGGAGGTCACGGGCCCTGGTGCGACTGCACTTGCTGCACCTACTATAGTTACGCCACTGGCTGGGAGGTCTTTCTTTAGACATGCAGCTGTTGGCATCTCGCTTCACTTTAGGTGGGACATGCTATATTTGCCATGGCCCTGCTGCCTATGACCCTTGCTCCCAATCTCATGACCCTGTTGCCTCTCACGTGTTGGATACAGAAATACTCAAAACACACACACAGATTTCCTGCCTCTGACTTGAAAACATTGACAGTTTTTGGCTCTGTGCAGTTCAATCAATACTGAGTAATGTCTCAAGGCACTTTACTGAACTCGATGCCTAAATACTCAAGATGGAGCCCTTTGTGGCGGCGCCTCAGAAAGATGTCTATTTAGAGACGGAAGCATTAGCACTTGGCGGAGACACAATCAGAGGAAAAGGTTGCATGCTGGGAGACAGGAAGGAAGTCTGTGTATGGGGAGAACAGGGAAGCAGGTATCCATACAGTAGCACACAGTAGCATGCAACATGGAGAAGTGCATGAGGGGGCTGATGGAGCCTCGATGATATCCACAATAATGCACAACCTCAAGTGTTTTGTTGTGTCTATGTAGCACAAAACAATAATGAGACAAACACTGCTGGGTTAGGCTACATCGTTATCCAGATAGATAAGACAGTGACACATATATGAACTTATTGGTTAATAAAATGCTTACGGAACACTTTTTTTCAACCAATGACGTTGACTTGAGACTAACTGTTCTGTAAACATTGAGTAGAGTGCTTCTTAGCAGCATTGTCAGGCTTGAGCATTGGTGTTGTGACCTGAAGCTGATTAGCACTGAAAGTGAGCTTGTTTGGGCCGGGGAAGCAGGCGTTGGAGAAGGCAAGTCAGGTCATCAAGTTTAGAGTGTCTATTTCAGCTGCCTGTGCTGAGCGTCAGGCACTGACTGAGCTGGGTGACATTGTTACCTAAAAAAAGAGAGCAATGAGATGCAATGAGATCTCATCTCTACTGGGACAAGGGCCCCAAGCTTTTCAATCACAGATGACCGGACTTAAGGCTGCCACACATAGGCGCCAACATGAGTGCGGCGCACTCTGCCTTCGACGTTCAATTATATTTGATTCCATTGTTTCCAATACAACCCTGCTGAACCCTTTTGCCACTGCCTGGTAGTTGGCGTTGCCCTCATCTGAAATTAATCATCAATCATGGATGGAACATATATTGTTTGATGACTGTTTCCACTAGGTTTAAGTGAATGTGATCTTTCTGCTGTGGTGTTTCAACTCTAGCCAGCTTAATGAATGCCATGGATGCACAAGCTGGACATGTCTGATTATTGAGGTACATTTGTGTTACTTTACATGTAGCAGCATGGCTCATGAGGAAATGTTTTGATGAGTGGAAAATATATAAACCCATTTAGTTGCTTCTGTGTCTGCTTTTCAAAATGGTGGTTAAAGTTTCTAGAACTATAGAGTGATGACTGGCAGAACTGCACTTTAGTTGTGGTTGAGTAGGAGAGCACTTCAGGCCTTGCTCAGGCGTTGAGGTTTAGCAGATGGCGAGTGAGTGCTGTGTGCCGTTTTCTGTTTGCATTTCTGTTTTCTGTTTGCATTTCTGTTGGCTGTGATGTAAAAGTTAAGGTGTTGCTTCCTGTGCTGCTTGCCTCTGCTCAGTGCGTAGCTTATGTGGCCGCTCTCCCAGTCAGGCAGCATTTCCCTCGTCCATAGGGGAGAGACACTAGCCCAGTCCTTTTTGGTCTGTTTTCAGAAATCAGATGTTCCTCCCCATTTTGAAACTCATGTGAAACTTCTTGCGTTATTGCTGGCATGTCATGGTTCTGTGGGGCAGATAATGACACTGTAACGACCTCATTAGAGCTTTTAAGGGATTGACCTACTGTAGACCCCTGGCAAAGTGTCTGTGTTTGTCTTGGGTAAGATCTCGTTGTCTCGTTATGGCCTAAATCCCTGGCTGATAAGAAGCTTTAACGCTGTCACCGAGGAGGCTTGAGCGTGCCTCTTCCGCTCTCTTCAATCGTCTTACGCAATGTCAAAAACCACTTGGGAGTTCCAAATTTGGCCTAATTTTTGACAAACTAAGTACAAAATATTTTGCATTTAATATAAAAACTAAACTAAATATTATTTCCATCAGTCAGTATTTCATCATAAATTCCTAGTCCTAACTAGTCCTAAACAGGGATGTGACGCTCGAAACTAACGTCTCGAATTAGTGTCGAGCTTTCGAAACATGAGTGTTTCGAAACACTGTTTTGAAACGAGGTTCAAAACGCCCATGTCATGTGACCACTGCTTTGAAACATGGTTCAAAACGGCCATGTCGTGTGACCACGGCTAAGTGAACCTTCGGTGCATTTCACCGATGTCGGCAGCAAGCTGTTATGTGTCCGTGCGTTTTATTTAACAGTGTAGACTTGGCTTAAGCCATAGCCATGATGGTGTAGTGGTTAACTTGGCTGTTTTTGCACGGGAGCCAAGGCTGCTCAACTGTGGTTCGTTCTCCGTTTGGTTTGTAAGTGTAGTTTCAGATAATATATCTGTTTATGGTCAGCTTCTTACTTCATCATTAACCACACAGGTTCAACCAGAAATTCTCAGTATGCTCAAAAATGAAGCAAACATATTGCAACATCAAGAGTTTTTATGAGAAGAAAATGATTTAGAGAACACTAGCGACAGCAATAAGCTTCACTAGCTAAAGTGTCACTTTATGTGGTCTCTCATCTAGTAACTGGCCAAGGACATCACTGCTTAGCTTTTGACTAAGACCAGGAACATAGGTTACACAGCAAGCCACGGACTTGAATATCTGCTTCTCCACTACGAAGCATTTGAAAGCTTTGTTCCACTATATACAGCTCTGAGGTGTCGGAATTGTTTCTAAGCCTCAAAACAATTCGGGCACAATTGCTTTGAACGTTTCAGTGTTTTACAAAGCCTCGCTTTGCCCATCCCTAGTTCTAGGTTGTGCAAATTCAGAATTGGTCAGTCATCTGTAAATTGTTCTTTGCATCAATGTTTTTTACATATATATGTAACCCCTTCTTAACGGGTGTGCACAGTACCAGGCACAAGTTACAATAAACAGGATATAACCATATACAGGTACCAGGTACAAGTTACAATAAACAGGATATAACAATATACAGGTACCAGGCACAAGTTACAATAAACAGGACAGGATATAACAATATACAGGTACCAGGCACAAGTTACAATAAACAGGATATAACAATATACAGGTACCAGGCACAAGTTACAATAAACAGGATATATAAACAATGGCGCAATAGGACCCTGAGCTCTCGGCGGTGGAATGGTGAACTGGCTGAATTCCTGTATACCAGTAGGCTAAAAATTGGGAGATAATAAGCACAGCTAAGTCTCCACAAAACAGCACCTATAGGCGGGAAAAACAGTGACCTCTCTTCTCTCAGGGCAAACTGGGACTGACGAGCCTTCTCCTCACTGAGGAAATGGAACCTTAAATAATTCAAATAAAAGCAAAACAAACAAAGGCATGTGATTGGTGTACATACAGAATATCATTTTACAACATAAACATTTATAACACAAAGCATGCTGGTCAATGGAGTTAATACAGTACTCATTAATAGTCAGTAGGGGTGGGCGATATGGACAAAAAATAATATCTCGATATTTTTTGTGATTTTGACGATAGCGATAATTAGTCGATATCCTATAAAAAAATTTTTGTAAAAGTCTGAGTTACTTTACAGCTCATTATTTATGAATAGCATCAATACAATAATAACCAATAACTAGGGCTGTAACGATTTACGATTCGAAACCGAAATCGCGACATTCATATCCACGATACTGTGTCGCGGTGTGAAAAGGCAGAATCGCGACACACCCTTTCTAGTGTTTCACGCAGTGCTTTGCAGCTTATGCGGCCGCAAAAGCAACCCACAACTCCCCCTTTACTTATCGGTAGCCTACATTGTCCAAAAACAAATAAATAAATAAATAATAATTTCATACCTCTCCTTGCTTTCATTGTAGACTATGTGTGCAACTTTACCAAACAGTATAGAAGTAAACCCCCTCTCCTTGCCTCACTCTCCCTCCCTCTCCTGCTCAATGAACACGCGCGACTTAAATAAAACATTCACAATCGTGAAAGCAAGGACGCATAGACGACTAGCTAAATTAGGCTACTATTAATTCCGCTTAGCATCATTAGCATGCTGCACATATTTGTTTAAAACTTTTGCATTGAAGTTGACTGATCATCTCAATACCAACGTTTCCCAAAAGGGCCTGTCCCAAGGAGAACAAGTATTACCTTGAAACTTAAACATACATGGGGAAACTGAACAGTCCAATCAGTAGACTGTGATAGGCTAAGCTATATGCTACTTTGTTTACAATATTTCCAGGCTTCAACCAGACAGCTGAATTAAAGAGGTAGAGTTGTAATAAAAAATAGTAGGCCTAGGCTATAGGCTAATGCTGTCATAAAAATATTTTTCTGAATGACTGATATTTATATCAGGATATAAAATAATACATATATTATATTGTAATCCTCTGGTGTTCTAAGGGAGGCTATTAAACAAAAAAAGAAAAATCGAGATTCATATCGAACCGTGGGTCAAAAATTGTGATACACCAACCTCACGATTCGGTTTGTATCGTTACAGCCCTACCAATAACCTAACCTGTGACTTTTTAACCAAATCAACAAATGCATTGTCACTCTATGACGCATTCCAATTCTGCCCCCACTTGAGTGTGTGGCAATGACATTAGAAAGTCTGAAGCTGAAGTTCCTTTCAAAAACCTTTACTTAGGATTGACTGTAAAATGAAGCAGACCAACAGAGTGCATCTCAGTTATTTCCTTCGATGTTTTGTTTAAGAGCAATCATGTAGGCTAGCATTCCAAGTTACAGAATAGAAACTAATGCGTTAGCTTATGGCTAATGTATATGAGAAATCCCATAGAGATGCTAACTGTTAGCATAATCGATAAACATAGATATTTAGAGCGAACTTCAGTCCATTTACAGAAGGGTTACATGAGAAGAGTTCTTTGCTTACAACTGACTATTAAAATACTCAAAGGCTAATGTTTTCTCTCCATATAATACCATGAAGGAAAAAATGTGACTGTCAATGCTACTTGAACAGAAGTAGCTGCACAAAATCCCAAGTAGTCTAGCTGCACAAAATAAACATTAGGCGACAACGTTGACCCACTAGCGATTCATGTGACACTCGCTCAGCCAGGGGCTTCTCTCTCATACACCTCCTGGATTTAGTGAATGTATGAGGTTTCAATGCCTGATGAGTGTTTCTCACAGAATTGGATTCAATTTGTGGCGGTAGCTGACTTTGACAACGGGGGGGGGGGGGGGGTGTATAGGTCTAATTGAGTGCCTGTCACTTTTTAAGACGTTTGAGGGAACCCTTGCAATTGTAACACAGTTGAAAGGCAGCTGATGTGTGGATGCAATTCATAACGTTTTCTACATAGTTAAAATAAAGGTTCGTACTTCTCCTTGGGACAAGCTCTTTTGAATTTTGGAAAACACTTTTCCATTTACATCGGGATTTTGCAAACATTCAGTGTCAGAGTCAATAAAATGAGGCCTTCAACGAAATTGACAAGCAGCTGTAAGTAGGCTAAGCATTCTAAATTCGACATCCAAACAATATTCTAACGTTAGCTTTGAGATACTGCTTGATTTCATAACTTAACTTAGTTTAGTCTCTTCAATGTAGCCTACTATGTTGTGATAAGACCTTAGCAGAGTTCACTTCAATGCAGCAGTTTTGAACAAATTTGCGAAGCATGGTCACGATGCTAAGTGGATTTAATAGCAATTTAGCCAGACGTCTTCTATGCAATGCTTCTATGTGGCAACAACAATCCTTCAACAATCGTGAATATTTTGTTAAATGCACATGCAGAGGAGTGGCAGCGGGCTACGAGAGAGAGCAGGGCGGGGCAAGGAAAGGCTGCGTGCGTAAAAATCGCAGCTCAATGGCAATGCCAGGATTTGACCTTATATTTAAATTAAATTAAATTAAACATAGAATATTCATCTGTGGCGGCCGATTTTTATTTCGTGGCGCCCCGCCACAGGTTAGTCAATGTATGGGAAACACTGCTGATTTCGAGTGTTATTTCCCCATAAGTAATTTAAATACTCGATAATGTAAATTTGCACAATCACGATATTATCGCAGACGATATATATCGCCCACCCCTAATAGTCAGCTTTCACAGGTGCTTACATATATATTTTTTCTGTCCCTCAGGTGTTTGTAGTTCCACTCTTCTCCACTCCAAGTCTCTCCGCGGGCATCGTGACTGTTTCGAGAAGTACCACCTGATCGCCAACCAGAAGCTGTCGCGGGCCAAGGGCTCACGTAGCGCCTATGAGGGTGTGAAGCGGGCGCTGAGTCAGCGCCTCAGTCGGATTGTGCAGCTCGCACAGAACCGCGCCGCCGACTCGGACTCGCCCACGGGTCACCAAACTGGCTCTCGGCATCAGCTGCTCTGTTACAACCAGCAGGGCGAACGCAAGCTCCTACCGCAGTCTGACACGCAGGTGCCACGCTACGCACCGCACTGGGCAGAGGGCCCCGCCGTTGTCCAGAACGGCGACTTCACCAAAGGCATTCTGGGATGCCACACCGACGAGGACCTGGGGTTGCATCTGCTGCCGGGAGGGTGGGCAGGAGCAGTGCAGAAGAGGGACGTTACCGGACTCTGTAACGCACAGTCGCCACAAGGGGACACGTCGGCCACACAGCCGAGAAGATACCCAGCATACAGCCAGGAGGAGTGTAAGTTAACACTGCCCCCCCCCCCCCCGATCTGCTGAACATTTAACTAGCGTCTGGAGTGTGCATTGAGTTTGCAGACTTGGAAGTGGTCCACAGAGGCCGATGGTGTTTGGTGTGTGTGGGTATATGCATGTGTTAGACAGTGTTTAATTCAGTGATTCGTGTATGAATCAGGATGATTATTTATCTTAGCTACTGTGGCTCATCACAGTTATTCACATTTCCCTCTTGCTGGCTCTCCCTTTCTCTTTATCTCCCTTCCAAACTCTCTCTCTCTCCCTCTCCCCCCTCCCCCCCTCTCTATCTGTCTCTCTCACCCATTTTGGAGGAAGTCGAGCCGTCAGAAAGCCATAGCTCGAGGGCTCAGAGTCTATCCTGTCTGTCTGTGTATGCCATCAGTACCACGCACTGCCAGGCTGTCTAGACTTTATCTCATCACTCCTCTCACACCACATACACCACCAAGGCCAAATAGATTTGAGAACGCTGTCAGTGGAAGGGGAGAATGCTTCTCCGGGTCGACTTGTGTCACTTGTCCTTGAGTCTGCTCATATCTTCAGAATTTACTACCACAGAAGATAATGTACTGTGTAAATAAGTTGGAATGTCCAGATGTAGGATGACCATGATTACCGGTTAATTCCTATTTTGTAGCTGGTCATTCCCATTTTGACTATGTTTGTGGTGGTTATTTTGTCTCCCCAGTGGTCAATATGAGCCTTGAAGAGCTTCATCAACTGAATGGACAGCTGCTGCTTCAGATCCAAAGTAAGAGACTCACTGTCTTTTTGGCTTGGATGTACACTAGTTATCTAGTATTTCATAACTATTTCTGAGTGAGAGAACAAAGGTGTGTGTAGGACTCTTCAGCTTAGAGCCATTCACTAGTAGGTTCTGGGATGGATCTTAGAAGGACTGTCCCTCTAGAATCTAGATAGTTCCAGGCATATTTTTGTACACGCAAAATTATAGTTACCTATTGTGTTATAAGGTGTAGGTATCTATTTTAGGCAGACATTCAAACTAAAGCAATTGAAATCGAGACTCGCTTCATAAAATGATTTACGTGATTACATAGTTTTCACACCCAGCTGATAACTCCCTCCTCCCCCGTCTGTAGAAGTGTTTGAGGAGCTGACCAGCGCTGTGCAGGAAAAAGACTCGTTGTCGTCCCAGCTGCACGTGCGGCACATTGCCATTGAGCAGCTCTTCAAGAACTGCGCAAAGCTGCCATGGCTGCAGATCAGCAGGGCCAGCGTGAAGGCCAGCAACACGCCAGTGGAGTGAGGGACGAGTGGAACGCCTCCCAGGAGGGTTGGAATATGTTGTGCCGCTCGCTCGCTCGCTCACGCTCGGAAAAGGCCTTTCCTCTGGACTGCTGAACTGACCTCTCCTCTCTCCTCTCCTCTCAACCCCTGAGAGATGCACCTTTTTACTGCAGAGGACATGCTGTGGACTAGTCCAGATCAGTGTTCTGTGCTGCCAGTGCTTTACGGCTGACCGCATAGCTGAGGGTGGTTAAATATGCCATACTTGAAGACTTTCGAAAGTAAAGACAAGAAAAAAAAGAAAGAACAGACTCCACTGGTGATGATGACACCTTGTGTTGGTTTAGGCAAGTTGTTGAGACTTGGACCCAGAGGAAGATTCTGTTGTATTACCACTATGCAGAATTCAGAGTTTTATCAGATGAGTTTTACACACGCTAATGCAGTTTATTATGATTCATCATCATCATCATCATCATGAACTATGATTTTTATCAGGGTTGGTTGTTGCAATAAGGTGTTTCTTTTTCTTTTGTATTTTTTATTTGACTATTTATTATTTAGCTTTATTATTGGATTACTTTCATTGTGTGCTATGGTGTGAGTTCAGCACCATACGGTTTTGCTGAACCAGTTCCACTGTTGCTGTGGTTACTCTCGCAAGCGAGGAGTTTGCACTGGACTCTGTGTGATATTTTCATCTGCAGAGGGGGGAAAGTTCCACGTCAAATAATCTGAAGTGGTACCGATGGCCAAGCCACTTCTTTGGAGAAGTAAAACCAAAGTGTGGGACTCTCCGAGACTCCGAGTAATTTCTGCAGTGCTTTCTAGAGTGTTCCTTTTGTTTTAAACACGCTCAAGCATGGTTACAGGGTGGATGTTATGAGTGAATGGATGGATGGATGCTGACACCTGCAGCTGCTTATGCTTGTGGTTCTGTTCTCATTGTGTTCTCATTGTATCAACATGTCATCCTGTTTCTGTGTGTTCACTTTGTATTTGAGTTGTCACATGTCATGCATTCACTGCTATGTAAAGTTAGTAGGGGGAAAAAGCACATTCTGGGCCTTAAATATTAAAAAGGGACATGGCAATATTAAATATTATAGCTTATTTGAATTGGCACCTCTTCTAACCAAAGTCTTCTAGGCAGACTATTGTCTGTTTCTTTTGGCGTATAAGGCACAATACTTGATAATTGACAGTTTTAAAAGCTAGACTGCTCACTGTATCATACCTTTTCGAATTTGTCTGTATTTTGTCTGTATTTTCCATTTAATTGTAGGATAAAGGCTTATTTTTTTTCTTTTGTGAGTGTTTTTAATTTTACGTTTACATTTAACAATGCTTAAATACAAGTAAACACTTTTCTGTATAGTGTTCCTTTTTTCAGTATTTTCATGAGTTTTCTCATTTTTACTTGACAATGAAAGTCCTTTAAGACTTTGTTGTGGCTATGCAGTCTCCCCTAAGCAATCTCGGACTGAATTTAGAATTGAAACCATGAGGCCCCCTCATGGATGTTAACAGAAATACAACTATTTCAACATAGTCCCATCCCTGCATTTATGTATAGGGATTTCTTCAAATCACTGTTGTCTAGAGATATGTAAGACTTGGATTTCCAAATACCAATGCACCCTCCTCTCTTCATAAGAGAAGAATTTTTACCCCACTGAGGGTTTGTCGTGAAATATTGTGCTTGCGTTTTCTTGTGTGCGTTTTTTGGTGTGAAGGTGTGAATTTTTCTGTATTTGTATTTTTTATTTAGTTTTAAATGACTGAAAATTCATTTTATTGCGTGGTCGGTCAGTTATATTTCAGTTCTGTTTTAGCTGGATGTCCCTCACAAAACAGAGCTTGTAACATTTCAAACCACAGACAAAAGGACAGATGCAGTTCAGGGAGGGAAGGCATGTATTATGTGTGAAGTACTTACTATGTGTGAGCTCTTCATCATACTCCTTTTGCACTGCTGGTCAACTGTGTGGTACAGTTCGTCTGCTGTTGGAGGATTTAGCCTTAGCTCTTAGTCTCTGGACTCCTGTTTCACTCTTGCTGACAGATAACTGAGAGTGTTGCAGAAATCTGTAAAATGTGTGTTATGATTTTGTTTTTGTTGTCTTATTTTACTCTGGTGAATGCGTGATTTTTTAATGTCATGTTACATCAAGTATTTTCAGTGTATCTCCTTGTTTTGTTTATTGGTATTTGCTTATGACTGTTTTATGTGCAACATGCAATAATGTCCTCGTTTAAGCTCTTTAGAGAATGACCTGAGTGCTGATTTGTATTTGTTCCTTTTAAACAAATAAAGTTATTTTCTTAAAAGATATAAATGGGATAAAACGGTCATTGTTGGAGAGAATAAGAAAAAAAACTTTTGGCAGGGGAAGGATCAAGTCTCATATGTGTGAACACTTATTTTTCTTTCTTCTACTCCTATGACCTATATTTCAAAGAGGGAAAATTCCATCACGTTGACACTAGGCTCGTTTCCATACGGGTGTTGGGGTAAAACCTAAGGAGGTGGAAACTTGTCCACGAACCTGCTCTCACTCGGTCCTCTCAGTCCTTGTGTTTTCATTAGAATTTAAGGACCCTGGTCAAACTCGCCAGCCTTTGGAAGTTTGTTACAGGACCTTCCCATATGCAGAACTTGACTGTGTAAGAGGTCTGGATGAGAAACTCTGAAAAACCTTTCAGAGGGCTTTCACAGGTGAGCCAGTGGTGAGATGATGCATACAGATACTGTATGTATTGCCCACTGAAGTGTTTATTCATGGGAGGCCTTGAAGTAATGGTCAATTTGACCTCAATGGCGTTGTTATCAGACTTCTTAAAGATGAAAATGTCATATGCTGCTCCCAAACTTATTTTTCTGGTCAGACTAAAACATACGCTTCAACTGTACGCTTCGACAAACTGATGTTTGTCGATTCTTTTATTGCATTTCTTCACAACTTCAAGCACATTCAAACACCGTCAAAAACTGAAATAAAGTATATAACATATTCTCACATAAGTATATTGTACTGTTATGTGCAGAATAGTGTTTTAAAAAAGATTGAATAAAGCTCAAAATCCTTAGAATAGCTGTTAGTTCCATAATATCAATGCATTGGGAACACTGCACATTCAAGTTGGAATCAAAACATGACCAAAATTGATCAAGAGATGTAGCCTACCGAGAGGCAGCTGCAAAGGTATACGTTCAATAGGTTCAACGTCTCCCTTGCCTACCAGGTGGATGTACACCAAAAATTCTAGAACAGAGCTTCTTTGATGTAAACATCTCTGTATTCAGCAATGTCAACATTTAAGGCATCAATAAAACTGATGATGAAACGTTATCCCATTGTTCAATATTTGATAGCTTTTTCGCTAAAATCGCCCTGATTTGGTGGTGTTTGAGGTTGCTGTGGATCAAATCAGTTTATTTTGACATAAGGGAGTTAGTAACTGACCTGTAGGCCTACAACACATAAGGCTATTCTGTTTTCATATATTTCGTATTATGGAACCGCAGGCCGAAAGTACAATAAAGTAAACGTTTTCCAGAAATATTTCTTAATTTAGATAAAGAGGCATGAGGTAGTGATGTGAGCGCTCAATCAATGTGTGTGCGTCTGCGTAAGTGACTGAACCACTGAAGAAATGAGGGGGATAATCTGTTCACTAAAAATATGGTTCTGCTAACCCATTCGCATCATTTCTGAAAGGTTCTCTCCATTGTCAACATACGATATTTCAGTGATACTATTGCTGGTAGGTACAATGTTCACGTCAGTCAGACAGAAGACGGGCGCTAGGTATTGCTATTTCTGTCCCTAGAAAACGGTTTTAAAATGGTATGTTTAGCAGTCAGTATTTTCAAAATGTCCCAGGGTGAAACCCACGGACCCCGGCTAATAGCAGGACTCGCACCTTCTCTCAGCAAAATATCCTACTTCCATCGTCCTTGACTATTGGCCACATTGCCTATCGGAATCAGCAGAATCTTATTGCCAACAATTCAATTGCATTTGTTGGGAACGAACTGAGGATTAGGCTATGTATTTGTTTTATCAAGTGGTTAGATGTCACGTTAGGCTGCTAAAGAAGCTTTAAAAGGATGTTTACGGATGTTTGGCCGAAATTTGAATGTGAAAAAGAGTGGCCCATCCTAGGCCTACTTCTCTGCGGCCCTAACGTCATAATGGTGACGTCACAATTGAGCTCCTGTCAATGTTGGCGAAGATTCTTTTTCAGATCACTTGATGCATCTTCACCTTAGGACTCACCCGCTCGCTTCTCAGTAGCCTAGATAGTTTGGATTTTGTTCAGTCTAGATTATAGATTCAAGTTCAATACGCTTTATTTTAGCTGATTGAAGCCAATACCATGGATTTTCAAGAGGAGTTTGGAAAACTCCATGCAGATAATGAGGAGATGAAAGAAATGATGCTACAACTACTGGTTTTACGCCAGGAGCAGAATCGGAACACCGGCACCCTGATCTGTACCGCATGTGTGAGTTCCCTCAAATACCTAAGAGCAGGTGTTTTTATATAGCCTAAATTATAACTAAATCTAATATATCATGTTCCCTACACTTGGCATCTATGTTGAAAGGGTAAAGGTCAAAGTTCAAGTTTGGTTTGATGATGACTTTTGAACTGTGGCAGGGTTATTGTTACCATAGTTACAGCTTTGGTCAAATCTGACTATCAACCAGACTTTTTGGATTAGTGGTTACCATAGACACAAATTATGATAGAGTTCATACAGCTACTTTGTAATGTAATTATAATGTAATATAATAAAATATCATTAATAATGTAATAATATAATGATGCCTCTTCGCTCTCTGCAGTCTCAGCATCAGCTGCTTCCTCATCTCCAGCCTCACCTTCTGCCCTTGCCCCACAATCCCACAATGCTTTGCGGCCCACTCCAGTCCTTGCATGCCAGTGCGGCACCTGGCCAGCGGAAGCTGCTAGCCCCCATACCCCCTGCATCCCCCCACCACCAGCTGCAGCGGTCTGCGAGGGCTACGCTGAGACCCGTGAGTGCTCAGCAGAAGGAGCGCCAGACTAACAAGGAACTCCTGCAGGAGGTCCTGGAACTCGCTGAGGAGATCAAACTCGCCAGTCTCAACGATACCAAAGCCTGGGACCAGACAGGCTGCTCTGTGGGCGGCCTCAGGTCTGTGGATCACAGGACCCCGTCGGCGCCCCGTACTCTGCCCTTCCTCAATTCGCCAATTGCCCCTGCTATCCCCGCCCCCCCAAAGACAACCAGTCACAGTCAGTTCCAGAGTAGACTACCCCGTCTCAAGAAGACAATATCAGTCAATGTGGTCACTGCTGTGACAGGTGAGTAGTCTCTCTTACACTCTCTCTCACACACACACACACACACACACACACACGCACACAGAATATATTGACTCATATAGGCTAGCCTAAAGTTGCAGAAAAGGATCCACACATCATGGGCAGGCCAAATGATGAACACTAAAGTAAGACACTGCACACCGACATTTTCTCAGTCTTTATTAGCCTAATTAAATATCAGTGCAGTTATCAATGCAAATAACATAGTTGTTTGCCAAGGCAAATGTAGACAGGATTTGACCTAAACATGTTTGACCTTTGACCTCCCAGAGCAAAATTCCGTTGAGTGTCTGACAGGGAGGCAGGAGGAAACGAGGGAGCAGAAGGAGGTGAAGAAGAGGAAAGTGAACGAGGCGAGGCATACAAACAAGACCCAGCTGGCCAAGAATCTCCCAGAGTTGGCCAAACTGCGCCCACTGTCCTGTCCCGAGCAGGCCCTCCTGCAGGCCTTTACAGTGCTCAGCGACGATGACTGGTGGGAGTATAGCTTAAATAGACTAGGCTAATATATTAACAAATTAAAGGCTTTTTGCCAAGATAGGCTAAGCTATTACACTATCCAGACAAATTGTAGGCTTTTAGCTTAGATTAGACTATGCTGAGATATTTATGTTAAAAGAACAGTGTGCCTTTATGCTAAGTTTACGCGTGGCCGGCTATTTTCATAAACGGACATTTCACCCTCTCCGTTTTCAAAAATAACATTGTGCACACCAGTCAGTTTTCAGAGAAGTTTTCCTTTACACTAACCCGGGAATATGCCTTCAAGAGCATGCCAAACCTGTACGTGGCAGTGTAACGAGAAGCTCAAGCCCATGTTAGCCAATCAGAATCCCGAAAATATCAACAGCAACAAATCACTTCCTCTTTATCTTTTAAACTGACTAAAAATCTCCGCCTCGTCACATAAATCTCCGTTTGTACCTGTTTAGACGTAAACAAACAGAGTTTTCCCAAAAAAGCTATCAGCCCGGAGTTTTTAAAAACTCTGTTTACGGGGGGATAAAACCTCCGTTTGCGTCTAAATGACAGGGTCAAACGCAGAAAAACATCACCGGTTGCATCGTTTTCGTCTAAACGGCCTTAGAGTAGATAGCCTAGGCTATGCTAACACATAGGATTTACATGTAAGACTTTAGCTGGGGATAGAATACTTGAACCAAGTCCATGTATTACCATGTTTCTCTGATGTGTGTGTTGGTGCTGCTGCAGGGAGAAGAAGATCGAGGCCCTGATCTCCATTAGATCTCTGGCTCAACACCACGCCAAGGTGCTGCTACCCAGGCTGCATGATGTTTGTCTGGCCGTCAATCAAGAGGTGAGAGGCTCTCTGCTGAAAAACATTCTGGAGCACATGTATCTTTTGTTCTGTTTCAAACTAGGCAATATCTATTGAATGCCTTAATGATGCTACCAAAGAAACAATGTTAGCTTTGTTACTATTCTTTATATGTCAAGTTAAAGTGGTACAAGCTGTTATTTTAATTCCCCCCTCCCAACCAGGTGAAGAACCTGCGCTCAGTGGTGTCCCGTGCTGCCATGGTGACACTGGCCCACCTGTTTGCTCACCTGGGGCAGGACATGGATGCAGAGGCCGAGGGCGCAGCCCGGACACTGCTGCCGAAGGCTGGAGAGTCCAGCAGCTTCATGAAGGACATGGATCTGGCCCTGGGGTACATGGTGTATAACACCAACCCCATCCGCAGCATGAATGCTCTCATTAACGGAGGACTCAGGTTAGGGGCAGACCGAAAAAGAGTTTTTTCTCTCTCTCCAGGGTTGTCAGGTTAATTGCTTTTAGTGCTTCTCAACTTTCTGTGTTACCTGGCTGTGTTGATGTCTGATGATCAGTTGTTACTCACTTAGTTTGTCTGTTG
Source organism: Alosa pseudoharengus (assembly GCF_046254945.1). NCBI lineage: Eukaryota > Metazoa > Chordata > Actinopteri > Clupeiformes > Clupeidae > Alosa > Alosa pseudoharengus. The sequence goes on along the minus strand of NW_027468870.1, from coordinate 28,740,523 downwards.
TTTCTCTGTCTCCCCTGTTTCTCCTGGTTCTCTCCTCGTCTTCCCTGGATCTCTGGCTTATTCATTTTCCCGCTGTGACTCATTGGTTCTCTGCTTCTTCTTAGTCACAAACATACAGCCGTGAGGAAGAGCACTGGACGGCACCTGGAGAAAGTGACGGAGGTCATGGGGGCAGCTCGTCTCCTGTCCGGCAAAAAGGACCTGACTGCCCGCTTCATCCATGCTGCTAGCTGCCTGGCCCTTGACAACGCACTGGAAGTCAGGTTGGGAGCCCTATTTCTCTTATTGGCTTTGGATAAAAGTGTCAGTTAAATTAATAAAAGAAACGTTTCTAAATTAAACAATCAGCAACAGTTTCTATTATGAGGTATCCAAAAGTCATCTCATGTCATGCAGCAATACTGAATGTAATTATCTGTTAGTGCATGGCATTGAAATAGTGTGTTTACAGCTAAAATATAGTGCAGCATTTGTGATTTAATATTCAGTTTCCAGTAGTGTCCACAAAAGTTATAGCCTGGCTGACACCTGACTGATTATCAAATCTCCATTGACACATTCTTTCCTGTAAACAAATGTTTTATATTCAGTTGTTAACTCAATTCCAAAGAAAATCTGCTGAGCAAATTCAAACATAGATTTGGCAGGGTTCACCCAGGCTACATAAGTTACATTACATGTATGAGATCTTTTAGGAGGGCAGCGACAATGCAAACATGCCATTGTCCCAATTATAAGTCTGTGTACCATGAAAATGATTTTAAAGCCATAATGCTTATATGCTTATACATTCTAAACTAACGAAATCAGTGAATCAGTGGGTGCTGACTGTTGATGTATTTGGTGTCTGAAACAGGAATCAGGCCCGTAGCATTCTCTCTGTAGTGGCCTCCCATCCCGACCTCATCAAGATGGTGGAAAGGTTCGCCCCTCTGAGTGACCAAATCCGCATGAAGGACTTTATCAACAAATGCCAGAAAAGGTGGACTGGAACCAGACACCATAAACACTTTTACTTCCAGAGTGATCATTATTGTTTAATCTGTGAACATACAGGGGAAATTGTTTTGGTAATGTGCTATTTTTTACCCCTGCAGACCTTTGCGTTGATGTGGACATCAGAGCCAGAACGAGACCGCACCCATGTGTGACAAACACACACACACACACACAGGGTGCTGTAGAGATACGCTAATGCACATCCTTTTCACACATAAAATAAAAAACAAAAATAATGTGTTTGTTTGCACTGATTCAACTTTATAAAACTTTGTAACAATAAACATTAATAAACTGTTAAACCTCAAAATCAAGTGCAAAGAGGTCCAACCAAAATTTAGATTATTGTTAATAGCTGACATACTCATGGCAAGAAAGCAAAGTCCTCCTGTATTAGGAAACAACCCGGGTTTATTGATGTTTTAGCATTACAAGTTGGAAATGTGGTCAAAAATCTCCAGGCACACTCAGGTGTGAGGAATCACTGCAGGTTTATTCACGATACCGGGAGCAGGTCACTAGTAACAGCACGTTCCAGTAACACTACTCAAAGTTCTCTAGGGTGAGGCCCTATCTTATACACGTTAGTTACATTGTGGTAATACAAATCACATGGAAACTTGTCCACGAACCTTCTCTCACTCGGTCCTCTCAGTCCTTGTGTTTCCATTAGAATTGAAGGACCCTGGTCAAACTCGCCAGCCTTTGGAAGTTTGTTACAGGACCTTCCCATATGCAGAACTTGACTGTGTAAGAGGTCTGGATGAGAAACTCTGAAAAACCTTTCAGAGGGCTTTCACAGGTGAGCCAGTGGTGAGATGATGCATACAGATACTGTATGTATTGCCCACTGAAGTGTTTATTCATGGGAGGCCTTGAAGTAATGGTCAATTTGACCTCAATGGCGTTGTTATCAGACTTCTTAAAGATGAAAATGTCATATGCTGCTCCCAAACTTATTTTTCTGGTCAGACTAAAACATACGCTTCAACTGTACGCTTCGACAAACTGATGTTTGTCGATTCTTTTATTGCATTTCTTCACAACTTCAAGCACATTCAAACACCGTCAAAAACTGAAATAAAGTATATAACATAATCTCACATAAGTATATTGTACTGTTATGTGCAGAATAGTGTTTTAAAAAAGATTGAATAAAGCTCAAAATCCTTAGAATAGCTGTTAGTTCCATAATATCAATGCATTGGGAACACTGCACATTCAATTTGGAATCAAAACATGACCAAAATTGATCAAGAGATGTAGCCTACCGAGAGGCAGCTGCAAAGGTATACGTTCAATAGGTTCAACGTCTCCCTTGCCTACCAGGTGGATGTAAACCAAAAATTCTAGAACAGAGCTTCTTTGATGTAAACATCTCTGTATTCAGCAATGTCAACATTTAAGGCATCAATAAAACTGATGATGAAACGTTATCCCATTGTTCAATATTTGATAGCTTTTTCGCTAAAATCGCCCTGATTTGGTGGTGTTTGAGGTTGCTGTGGATCAAATCAGTTTATTTTGACATAAGGGAGTTAGTAACTGACGTGTAGGCCTACAGCACATAAGGCTATTCTGTTTTCATATATTTCGTATTATGGAACCGCAGGCCGAAAGTACAATAAAGTAAACGTTTTCCAGAAATATTTCTTAATTTAGATAAAGAGGCATGAGGTAGTGATGTGAGCGCTCAATCAATGTGTGTGCGTCTGCGTAAGTGACTGAACCACTGAAGAAATGAGGGGGATAATCTGTTCACTAAAAATATGGTTCTGCTAACCCATTCGCATCATTTCTGAAAGGTTCTCTCCATTGTCAACATGCGATATTTCAGTGATATTGCTGGTAGGTACAATGTTCACGTCAGTCAGACAGAAGACGGGCGCTAGGTATTGCTATTTCTGTCCCTAGAAAACGGTTTTAAAATGGTATGTTTGCAGTCAGTATTTTAAAAATGTCCCAGGGTGAAACCCACGGACCCCGGCTAATAGCAGGACTCGCACCTTCTCTCAGCAAAATATCCTACTTCCATCGTCCTTGACTATTGGCCACATTGCCTATCGGAATCAGCAGAATGTTATTGCCAACAATTCACTTGCATTTGTTGGGAACGAACTGAGGATTAGGCTATGTATTTGTTTTATCAAGTGGTTAGATGTCACGTTAGGCTGCTAAAGAAGCTTTAAAAGGATGTTTACGGATGTTTGGCCGAAATTTGAATGTGAAAAAGAGTGGCCCATCCTAGGCCTACTTCTCTTCGGCCCTAACGTCATAATGGTGACGTCACAATTGAGCTCCTGTCAATGTTGGCGAAGATTCTTTTTCAGATCACTTGATGCATCTTCACCTTAGGACTCACCCGCTCGCTTCTCAGTAGCCTAGATAGTTTGGATTTTGTTCAGTCTAGATTATAGATTCAAGTTCAATACGCTTTATTTTAGCTGATTGAAGCCAATACCATGGATTTTCAAGAGGAGTTTGGAAAACTCCATGCAGATAATGAGGAGATGAAAGAAATGATGCTACAGCTACTGGTTTTACGCCAGGAGCAGAATCGGAACACCGGCACCCTGATCTGTACCGCATGTGTGAGTTCCCTCAAATATCTAAGAGCAGTTGTTTTTATATAGCCTAAATTATAACTAAATCTAATATATCATGTTCCCTACACTTGGCATCTATGTTGAAAGGGTAAAGGTCAAAGTTCAAGTTTGGTTTGATGATGACTTGAACTGTGGCAGGGTTATTGTTACCATAGTTACAGCTTTGGTCAAATCTGACTATCAACCAGACTTTTTGGGTTAGTGGTTACCATAGACACAAATTATGATAGAGTTCATACAGCTATTTTGTAATGTAATTATAATGTAATATAATAAAACATCATTAATAATGTAATAATATAATGATGCCTTAGTTATTCACTAAATAGTGCACTATAGAGAAATAGTGAAGATTTCAACCGCAGCATGGCATTTGGAAAGTTGTGTATTAGAGGGTGTAGATGGTGGCCATGTTTGATGACACGTTGCCTCTTCGCTCTCTGCAGTCTCAGCATCAGCTGCTTCCTCATCTCCAGCCTCATCTTCTGCCCTTGCCCCACAATCCCACAATGCTTTGCGGCCCACTCCAGCCCTTGCATGCCAGTGCGGCACCTGGCCAGCGGAAGCTGCTAGCCCCCATACCCCCTGCATCCCCCCACCACCAGCTGCAGCGGTCTGCGAGGGCTACGCTGAGACCCGTGAGTGCTCAGCAGAAGGAGCGCCAGACTAACAAGGAACTCCTGCAGGAGGTCCTGGAACTCGCTGAGGAGATCAAACTCGCCAGTCTCAACGATACCAAAGCCTGGGACCAGACAGGCTGCTCTGTGGGCGGCCTCAGGTCTGTGGATCACAGGACCCCGTCGGCGCCCCGTACTCTGCCCTTCCTCAATTCGCCAATTGCCCCTGCTATCCCCGCCCCCCCAAAGACAACCAGTCACAGTCAGTTCCAGAGTAGACTACCCCGTCTCAAGAAGACAATATCAGTCAATGTGGTCACTGCTGTGACAGGTGAGTAGTCTCTCTTACACTCTCTCTCACACACACACACACACACACACACACGCACACAGAATATATTGACTCATATAGGCTAGCCTAAAGTTGCAGAAAAGGATCCACACATCATGGGCAGGCCAAATGATGAACACTAAAGTAAGACACTGCACACCGACATTTTCTCAGTCTTTATTAGCCTAATTAAATATCAGTGCAGTTATCAATGCAAATAACATAGTTGTTTGCCAAGGCAAATGTAGACAGGATTTGACCTAAACATGTTTGACCTTTGACCTCCCAGAGCAAAATTCCGTTGAGTGTCTGACAGGGAGGCAGGAGGAAACGAGGGAGCAGAAGGAGGTGAAGAAGAGGAAAGTGAACGAGGCGAGGCATACAAACAAGACCCAGCTGGCCAAGAATCTCCCAGAGTTGGCCAAACTGCGCCCACTGTCCTGTCCCGAGCAGGCCCTCCTGCAGGCCTTTACAGTGCTCAGCGACGATGACTGGTGGGAGTATAGCTTAAATAGACTAGGCTAATATATTAACAAATTAAAGGCTTTTTGCCAAGATAGGCTAAGCTATTACACTATCCAGACAAATTGTAGGCTTTTAGCTTAGATTAGACTATGCTGAGATATTTATGTTAAAAGAACAGTGTGCCTTTATGCTAAGTTTACGCGTGGCCGGCTATTTTCATAAACGGACATTTCACCCTCTCCGTTTTCAAAAATAACATTGTGCACACCAGTCAGTTTTCAGAGAAGTTTTCCTTTACACTAACCCGGGAATATGCCTTCAAGAGCATGCCAAACCTGTACGTGGCAGTGTAACGAGAAGCTCAAGCCCATGTTAGCCAATCAGAATCCCGAAAATATCAACAGCAACAAATCACTTCCTCTTTATCTTTTAAACTGACTAAAAATCTCCGCCTCGTCACATAAATCTCCGTTTGTACCTCTTTAGACGCAAACAAACAGAGTTTTCCCAAAAAAGCTATCAGCCCGGAGTTTTTAAAAACTCTGTTTACGGGGGGATAAAACCTCCGTTTGCGTCTAAATGACAGGGTCAAACGCAGAAAAACATCACCGGTTGCATCGTTTTCGTCTAAACAGGGCCTTAGAGTAGATAGCCTAGGCTATGCTAACACATAGGATTTACATGTAAGAGTTTAGCTGGGGATAGAATACTTGAACCAAGTCCATGTATTACCATGTTTCTCTGATGTGTGTGTTGGTGCTGCTGCAGGGAGAAGAAGATCGAGGCCCTGATCTCCATTAGATCTCTGGCTCAACACCACGCCAAGGTGCTGCTACCCAGGCTGCATGATGTTTGTCTGGCCGTCAATCAAGAGGTGAGAGGCTCTCTGCTGAAAAACATTCTGGAGCACATGTATCTTTTGTTCTGTTTCAAACTAGGCAATATCTATTGAATGCCTTAATGATGCTACCAAAGAAACGATGTTAGCTTTGTTACTATTCTTTATATGTCAAGTTAAAGTGGTACAAGCTGTTATTCTAATTCCCCCCTCCCAACCAGGTGAAGAACCTGCGCTCAGTGGTGTCCCGTGCTGCCATGGTGACACTGGCCCACCTGTTTGCTCACCTGGGGCAGGACATGGATGCAGAGGCCGAGGGCGCAGCCCGGACACTGCTGCCGAAGGCTGGAGAGTCCAGCAGCTTCATGAAGGACATGGATCTGGCCCTGGGGTACATGGTGTATAACACCAACCCCATCCGCAGCATGAATGCTCTCATTAACGGAGGACTCAGGTTAGGGGCAGACCGAAAAAGAGTTTTTTCTCTCTCCAGGGTTGTACGGGTTAATTGCTTTTAGTGCTTCTCAACTTTCTGTGTTACCTGGCTGTGTTGATGTCTGATGATCAGTTGTTACTCACTTAGTTTGTCTGTTGTTTCTCTGTCTCCCCTGTTTCTCCTGGTTCTCTCCTCGTCTTCCCTGGATCTCTGGCTTATCCATTTTCCCGCTGTGACTCATTGGTTCTCTGCTTCTTCTTAGTCACAAACATACAGCCGTGAGGAAGAGCACTGGACGGCACCTGGAGAAAGTGACGGAGGTCATGGGGGCAGCTCGTCTCCTGTCCGGCAAAAAGGACCTGACTGCCCGCTTCATCCATGCTGCTAGCTGCCTGGCCCTTGACAACGCACTGGAAGTCAGGTTGGGAGCACTATTTCTCTTATTGGCTTTGGATAAAAGTGTCAGTTAAATTAATAAAAGAAACGTTTCTAAATTAAACAATCAGCAACAGTTTCTATTATGAGGTATCCAAAAGTCATCTCATGTCATGCAGCAATACTGAATGTAATTATCTGTTAGTGCATGGCATTGAAATAGTGTGTTTACAGCTAAAATATAGTGCAGCATTTGTGATTTAATATTCAGTTTCCAGTAGTGTCCACAAAAGTTATAGCCTGGCTGACACCTGACTGATTATCAAATCTCCATTAACACATTCTTTCCTGTAAACAAATGTTTTATATTCAGTTGTTAACTCAATTCCAAAGAAAATCTGCTGAGCAAATTCAAACATAGATTTGGCAGGGTTCACCCAGGCTACATAAGTTACATTACATATATGAGATCTTTTAGGAGGGCAGCGACAATGCAAACATGCCATTGTCCCAATTATAAGTCTGTGTACCATGAAAATTATTTTAAAGCCATAATGCTTATATGCTTATACATTCTAAACTAACGAAATCAGTGAATCAGTGGGTGCTGACTGTTGATGTATTTGGTGTCTGAAACAGGAATCAGGCCCGTAGCATTCTCTCTGTAGTGGCCTCCCATCCCGACCTCATCAAGATGGTGGAAAGGTTCGCCCCTCTGAGTGACCAAATCCGCATGAAGGACTTCATCAACAAATGCCAGAAAAGGTGGACTGGAACCAGACACCATAAACACTTTTACTTCCAGAGTGATCATTATTGTTTAATCTGTGAACATACAGGGGAAATTGTTTTGGTAATGTGCTATTTTTCACCCCTGCAGACCTTTGCGTTGATGTGGACATCAGAGCCAGAACGAGACCGCACCCATGTGTGACAAACACACACACACACACAGGGTGCTGTAGAGATACGCTAATGCACATCCTTTTCACACATAAAATAAAAAACAAAAATAATGTGTTTGTTTGCACTGATTCAACTTTATAAAACTTTGTAACAATAAACATTAATAAACTGTTAAACCTCAAAATCAAGTGCAAAGAGGTCCAACCAAAATTTAGATTATTGTTAATAGCTGACATACTCATGGCAAGAAAGCAAAGTCCTCCTGTATTAGGAAACAACCCAGGTTTATTGATGTTTTAGCATTACAAGTTGGAAATGTGGTCAAAAATCTCCAGGCACACTCAGGTGTGAGGAATCACTGCAGGTTTATTCACGATACCGGGAGCAGGTCACTAGTAACAGCACGTTCCAGTAACACTACTCAAAGTTCTCTAGGGTGAGGCCCTATCTTATACACGTTAGTTACATTGTGGTAATACAAATCACATGGAAACTTGTCCACGAACCTTCTCTCACTCGGTCCTCTCAGTCCTTGTGTTTCCATTAGAATTGAAGGACCCTGGTCAAACTCGCCAGCCTTTGGAAGTTTGTTACAGGACCTTCCCATATGCAGAACTTGACTGTGTAAGAGGTCTGGATGAGAAACTCTGAAAAACCTTTCAGAGGGCTTTCACAGGTGAGCCAGTGGTGAGATGATGCATACAGATACTGTATGTATTGCCCACTGAAGTGTTTATTCATGGGAGGCCTTGAAGTAATGGTCAATTTGACCTCAATGGCGTTGTTATCAGACTTCTTAAAGATGAAAATGTCATATGCTGCTCCCAAACTTATTTTTCTGGTCAGACTAAAACATACGCTTCAACTGTACGCTTCGACAAACTGATGTTTGTCGATTCTTTTATTGCATTTCTTCACAACTTTAAGCACATTCAAACACCGTCAAAAACTGAAATAAAGTATATAACATATTCTCACATAAGTATATTGTACTGTTATGTGCAGAATAGTGTTTTAAAAAAGATTGAATAAAGCTCAAAATCCTTAGAATAGCTGTTAGTTCCATAATATCAATGCATTGGGAACACTGCACATTCAATTTGGAATCAAAACATGACCAAAATTGATCAAGAGATATAGCCTACCGAGAGGCAGCTGCAAAGGTATACGTTCAATAGGTGCAACGTCTCCCTTGCCTACCAGGTGGATGTAAACCAAAAATTCTAGAACAGAGCTTCTTTGATGTAAACATCTCTGTATTCAGCAATGTCAACATTTAAGGCATCAATAAAACTGACGATGAAACGTTATCCCATTGTTCAATATTTGATAGCTTTTTCGCTAAAAATCGCCCTGATTTGGTGGTGTTTGAGGTTGCTGTGGATCAAATCAGTTTATTTTGACATAAGGGAGTTAGTAACTGACGTGTAGGCCTACAGCACATAAGGCTATTCTGTTTTCATATATTTCGTATTATGGAACCGCAGGCCGAAAGTACAATAAAGTAAACGTTTTCCAGATTAGGAAATATTTCTTAATTTAGATAAAGAGGCATGAGGTAGTGATGTGAGCGCTCAATCAATGTGTGTGCGTCTGCGTAAGTGACTGAACCACTGAAGAAATGAGGGGGATAATCTGTTCACTAAAAATATGGTTCTGCTAACCCATTCGCATCATTTCTGAAAGGTTCTCTCCATTGTCAACATACGATATTTCAGTGATATTGCTGGTAGGTACAATGTTCACGTCAGTCAGACAGAAGACGGGCGCTATAGGTATTGCCATTTCTGTCCCTAGAAAACGGTTTTAAAATGGTATGTTTAGCAGTCAGTATTTTAAAAATGTCCCAGGGTGAAACCCACGGACCCCGGCTAATAGCAGGACTCGCACCTTCTCTCAGCAAAATATCCTACTTCCATCGTCCTTGACTATTGGCCACATTGCCTATCGGAATCAGCAGAATCTTATTGCCAACAATTCAATTGCATTTGTTGGGAACGAACTGAGGATTAGGCTATGTATTTGTTTTATCAAGTGGTTAGATGTCACGTTAGGCTGCTAAAGAAGCTTTAAAAGGATGTTTACGGATGTTTGGCCGAAATTTGAATGTGAAAAAGAGTGGCCCATCCTAGGCCTACTTCTATGCGGTCCTAACGTCATAATGGTGACGTCACAATTGAGCTCCTGTCAATGTTGGCGAAGATTCTTTTTCAGATCACTTGATGCATCTTCACCTTAGGACTCACCTGCTCGCTTCTCAGTAGCCTAGATAGTTTGGATTTTGTTCAGTCTAAATTATAGATTCAAGTTCAATACGCTTTATTTTAGCTGATTGAAGCCAATACCATGGATTTTCAAGAGGAGTTTGGAAAACTCCATGCAGATAATGAGGAGATGAAAGAAATGATGCTACAACTACTGGTTTTACGCCAGGAGCAGAATCGGAACACCGGCACCCTGATCTGTACCGCATGTGTGAGTTCCCTCAAATATCTAAGAGCAGGTGTTTTTATATAGCCTAAATTATAACTAAATCTAATATATCATGTTCCCTACACTTGGCATCTATGTTGAAAGGGTAAAGGTCAAAGTTCAAGTTTGGTTTGATGATGACTTTTGAACTGTGGCAGGGTTATTGTTACCATAGTTACAGCTTTGGTCAAATCTGACTATCAACCAGACTTTTTGGATTAGTGGTTACCATAGACACAAATTATGATAGAGTTCATACAGCTACTTTGTAATGTAATTATAATGTAATATAATAAAATATCATTAATAATGTAATAATATAATGATGCCTCTTCGCTCTCTGCAGTCTCAGCATCAGCTGCTTCCTCATCTCCAGCCTCACCTTCTGCCCTTGCCCCACAATCCCACAATGCTTTGCGGCCCACTCCAGTCCTTGCATGCCAGTGCGGCACCTGGCCAGCGGAAGCTGCTAGCCCCCATACCCCCTGCATCCCCCCACCACCAGCTGCAGCGGTCTGCGAGGGCTACGCTGAGACCCGTGAGTGCTCAGCAGAAGGAGCGCCAGACTAACAAGGAACTCCTGCAGGAGGTCCTGGAACTCGCTGAGGAGATCAAACTCGCCAGTCTCAACGATACCAAAGCCTGGGACCAGACAGGCTGCTCTGTGGGCGGCCTCAGGTCTGTGGATCACAGGACCCCGTCGGCGCCCCGTTCTCTGCCCTTCCTCAGTTCGCCAATTGCCCCTGCTATCCCCGCCCCCCCAAAGACAACCAGTCACAGTCAGTTCCAGAGTAGACTACCCCGTCTCAAGAAGACAATATCAGTCAATGTGGTCACTGCTGTGACAGGTGAGTAGTCTCTCTTACACTCTCTCTCACACACACACACACACGCACACAGAATATATTGACTCATATAGGCTAGCCTAAAGTTGCAGAAAAGGATCCACACATCATGGGCAGGCCAAATGATGAACACTAAAGTAAGACACTGCACACCGACATTTTCTCAGTCTTTATTAGCCTAATTAAATATCAGTGCAGTTATCAATGCAAATAACATAGTTGTTTGCCAAGGCAAATGTAGACAGGATTTGACCTAAACATGTTTGACCTTTGACCTCCCAGAGCAAAATTCCGTTGAGTCTCTGACAGGGAGGCAGGAGGAAACGAGGGAGCAGAAGGAGGTGAAGAAGAGGAAAGTGAACGAGGCGAGGCATACAAACAAGACCCAGCTGGCCAAGAATCTCCCAGAGTTGGCCAAACTGCGCCCACTGTCCTGTCCCGAGCAGGCCCTCCTGCAGGCCTTTACAGTGCTCGGCGACGATGACTGGTGGGAGTATAGCTTAAATAGACTAGGCTAATATATTAACAAATTAAAGGCTTTTTGCCAAGATAGGCTAAGCTATTACACTATCCAGACAAATTGTAGGCTTTTAGCTTAGATTAGACTATGCTGAGATATTTATGTTAAAAGAACAGTGTGCCTTTATGCTAAGTTTACGCGTGGCCGGCTATTTTCATAAACGGACATTTCACCCTCTCCGTTTTCAAAAATAACATTGTGCACACCAGTCAGTTTTCAGAGAAGTTTTCCTTTACACTAACCCGGGAATATGCCTTCAAGAGCATGCCAAACCTGTACGTGGCAGTGTAACGAGAAGCTCAAGCCCATGTTAGCAAATCAGAATCCCGAAAATATCAACAGCAACAAATCACTTCCTCTTTATCTTTTAAACTGACTAAAAATCTCCGCCTCGTCACATAAATCTCCGTTTGTACCTCTTTAGACGCAAACAAACAGAGTTTTCCCAAAAAAGCTATCAGCCCGGAGTTTTTAAAAACTCTGTTTACGGGGGGATGAAACCTCCGTTTGCGTCTAAATGACAGGGTCAAACGCAGAAAAACATCTTCGGTTGCATCGTTTTCGTCTAAACAGGGCCTTAGAGTAGATAGCCTAGGCTATGCTAACACATAGGATTTACATGTAAGAGTTTAGCTGGGGATAGAATACTTGAACCAAGTCCATGTATTACCATGTTTCTCTGATGTGAGTGTGTTGGTGCTGCTGCAGGGAGAAGAAGATCGAGGCCCTGATCTCCATTAGATCTCTGGCTCAACACCACGCCAAGGTGCTGCTACCCAGGCTGCGTGATGTTTGTCTGGCCGTCAATCAAGAGGTGAGAGGCTCTCTGCTGAAAAACATTCTGGAGCACATGTATCTTTTGTTCTGTTTCAAACTAGGCAATATCTATTGAATGCCTTAATGATGCTACCAAAGAAATGATGTTAGCTTTGTTACTATTCTATATATGTCAAGTTAAAGTGGTACAAGCTGTTATTCTAATTCCCCCCTCCCAACCAGGTGAAGAACCTGCGCTCAGTGGTGTCCCGTGCTGCCATGGTGACACTGGCCCACCTGTTTGCTCACCTGGGGCAGGACATGGATGCAGAGGCCGAGGGCGCAGCCCGGACACTGCTGCCGAAGGCTGGAGAGTCCAGCAGCTTCATGAAGGACATGGATCTGGCCCTGGGGTACATGGTGTATAACACCAACCCCATCCGCAGCATGAATGCTCTCATTAACGGAGGACTCAGGTTAGGGGCAGACCGAAAAAGAGTTTTTTCTCTCTCTCCAGGGTTGTACGGGTTAATTGCTTTTAGTGCTTCTCAACTTTCTGTGTTACCTGGCTGTGTTGATGTCTGATGATCAGTTGTTACTCACTTAGTTTGTCTGTTGTTTCTCTGTCTCCCCTGTTTCTCCTGGTTCTCTCCTCGTCTTCCCTGGATCTCTGGCTTATCCATTTTCCCGCTGTGACTCATTGGTTCTCTGCTTCTTCTTAGTCACAAACATACAGCCGTGAGGAAGAGCACTGCACGACACCTGGAGAAAGTGACGGAGGTCATGGGGGCAGCTCGTCTCCTGTCCGGCAAAAAGGACCTGACTGCCCGCTTCATCCATGCTGCTAGCTGCCTGGCCCTTGACAACGCACTGGAAGTCAGGTTGGGAGCACTATTTCTCTTATTGGCTTTGGATAAAAGTGTCAGTTAAATTAATAAAAGAAACGTTTCTAAATTAAACAATCAGCAACAGTTTCTATTATGAGGTATCCAAAAGTCATCTCATGTCATGCAGCAATACTGAATGTAATTATCTGTTAGTGCATGGCATTGAAATAGTGTGTTTACAGCTAAAATATAGTGCAGCATTTGTGATTTAATATTCAGTTTCCAGTAGTGTCCACAAAAGTTATAGCCTGGCCAAAGAGTATAGAAGTAACAAGAGGCGAAACTCTGTTGCAGTTTTGACAACAATCGCTAGTTGGCGCTGCTGTCGCGCTTTCGCCATTTTGGACTGATCATGCCACTATGGCCCTTGACTACAATCAGAACATGCCAACGTAAACCAGCAAGATTGGTCACTATATTGTGCTCAATTTCGAACCACTAGTTCACTTTTAAATACTACAGGTCATATGTATAAGAAAAAAAAAAATTTGAATATCACACCGCTCAAATTAAACGGCAATAATATTAGCCTATGTAGGGCTACATACAATACATGGGCTACCTACAGATCATGTCCATTCACTGGGCAGATCTACAACAAGTTTGACAGAAAGACTTTACAATGGATTTTTAATCTACAACATAACAGAAAGTTTACTTTCCATCACTGTTTCCTCCGAACTGTAAGTCTACTTGAAAATACAGTAGGCCTATGGAAACAAAATAGATGGCCATCACTTAGCTCAAGCTACGTTAGCCAGCCTGTCAACTGGAATGACTAGAGAGGAAGCTAACTAACTAGCATACATGGCGATCAGCAAGCGGCAAAACGATAATTCAATAATTTCACGACGAGGGACATACAGTTGGATGAAAAGGTAAATAGGCTAATCTTACATAGCCTACCAACTTCATTTCTCTTAGAAATCGATCCATTTTCTTAACTGTTGGCTACTTTACAATCAGTGCCCCTGCTCAGCTTCGTAAATCAAAGCACCAATTACCACCCCTTTCGTTCGAAAATTCTAAAACAACGATGTTTTTTAATACCTCAAAATAACATTTGATAAATGAACCTTACATTTTTCAGTAGCCATAGGTGTGTAGATTTAAACCAAATCTGGTTTGGTTCTTACCGGGGCTTTTACTGCCTGAAATATCCGATTTTGTTTACCACGCTCAGAGTTTAATGCTGGGCTGGTGGGTGCCTATTTTCCATCTGTCAAATTTGTTGGAAGCTAAATTATTATGAATAAATGTATAGCCTTACTCATCATATTTTGCATTTCTCAACACGATTTATGACAGTTGGGGAATTCAGGGTATAAGAAAAGGTTAGATATATATTTTTTTTATACTGTAAGAAACTTTTAAATCTGGACCGATATCATTAAGTTATATGACAGTTGTGTTGCGTTCAGTCCAAGATGGCGGAGCTGCAGCTCGGTTATGGGTGTGTTTGTTGCAATGGGACGTTCTATTGAGTTTCGCCTCTTGTTACTTCTATACTCTTTGGCCTGGCTGACACCTGACTGATTATCAAATCTCCATTGACACATTCTTTCCTGTAAACAAATGTTTTATATTCAGTTGTTAACTCAATTCCAAAGAAAATCTGCTGAGCAAATTCAAACATAGATTTGGCAGGGTTCACCCAAGCTACATAAGTTACATTACATGTATGAGATCTTTTAGGAGGGCAGCGACAATGCAAACATGCCATTGTCCCAATTATAAGTCTGTGTACCATGAAAATGATTTTAAAGCCATAATGCTTATATGCTTATACATTTCTAAACTAACGAAATCAGTGAATCAGTGGGTGCTGACTGTTGATGTATTTGGTGTCTGAAACAGGAATCAGGCCCGTAGCATTCTCTCTGTAGTGGCCTCCCATCCCGACCTCATCAAGATGGTGGAAAGGTTCGCCCCTCTGAGTGACCAAATCCGCATGAAGGACTTTATCAACAAATGCCAGAAAAGGTGGACTGGAACCAGACACCATAAACACTTTTACTTCCAGAGTGATCATTATTGTTTAATCTGTGAACATACAGGGGAAATTGTTTTGGTAATGTGCTATTTTTTACCCCTGCAGACCTTTGCGTTGATGTGGACATCAGAGCCAGAACGAGACCGCACCCATGTGTGACAAACACACACACACACAGGGTGCTGTAGAGATACGCTAATGCACATCCTTTTCACACATAAAATAAAAAACAAAAATAATGTGTTTGTTTGCACTGATTCAACTTTATAAAACTTTGTAACAATAAACATTATTAAACTGTTAAACCTCAAAATCAAGTGCAAAGAGGTCCAACCAAAATTTAGATTATTGTTAATAGCTGACATACTCATGGCAAGAAAGCAAAGTCCTCCTGTATTAGGAAACAACCCAGGTTTATTGATGTTTTAGCATTACAAGTTGGAAATGTGGTCAAAAATCTCCAGGCACACTCAGGTATGAGGAATCACTGCAGGTTTATTCACGATACCGGGAGCAGGTCACTAGTAACAGCACGTTCCAGTAACACTACTCAAAGTTCTCTAGGGTGAGGCCCTATCTTATACACGTTAGTTACATTGTGGTAATACAAATCACATGAGTACAATGGTCTTTTCCAAAACTCCTCATACATGCAGAAATACAACAATACATGGACACTTCTTGGACATAGCATGTGACCCATGCGCCATATGCAAGTCATGTGGCTACTCCAAGTAAGTCAGATAATTGGTCAATACAATACATATACATCCTTCAGCATTTTCTTGCCATAGTCTCTTTCCTGTCGGGATATTCCTAATATTACTGCCTCAGGCAGAATACCCTTAACTCGTGACAAAAGGGGTCGCATGACCTTTATTAGAAAGTCGTGACATGGAGATGACAGACAAAGCAAATGACAGACAAAGCAAAGTTGATGCACAGTATTGAATGTATAGAAAAAAAAACGCATAATATATGAAAATGTATTGTTAATCACCTCTATGCAATAAGATTTGTTTAGTAATCCAAAATTTCTCCTCCAGAAACAATAGCTAGTACGATTATTTACATTTCCTAGAAAAAGGATTATGGGGATTATGCTTTCCCTCCTACTTTCCACACCAACTCTTATTACTCACTGTATGCCTATATGAATATTCAGGGGAGTTTCATATCTTTAGGAGGACCCTGCAGAACTTAACAACACTGTTGCCGTTGTTATGAATAAGCAGAAGCTTGCATTCTCTAAGGGAGTTTGCACACTGCTCCAACAAACGCCAACAGTTGGGTCAGTGTGGGCTGGCCGTCTGTTCATTGGCGTTTGTTGGATGGAGTCGTTAGAGTTAGACATGTCCAGTCGGGTCGGGTGGAGTTGTAGAATGTTGGACCAATGTAGCCCATTTTCCAACAAATGGCAACATTCTAACAGCTCGTTCCCTTGACAACAACTAGCTTCGCATGCAGAACTTCCGCGAGCAGTTACCTTGTATCCAGCTGTGTATCACTCACTAGTTTTTGCGTTGAACGTTTGGAAATGGCTGGTTTCTGGACCCAGGAACGCGAAGGATCGCTAATTGAACTATGGGAAGAGAAACCTCAACTTTATGATATTAGGACCCAGGCATACTCCAACCGCGACAGCAAAATGCACGCGATTAAACACATCGCAGAGAAACTGGAAACCTCTGGAGCGGGTTCCACCAACTAGTCTAGGAAGGCCAATCCTTTGGAAAGGGAGCGGCTCCATGGGGCTACGGTGGACAAGCTCTTCCACATCTGCCAGGCCCTTTATGACAAGCATGGATTCAGCGGGACCCCTGAACTCATCTACAACTGACGAGACGGGATTCGGCGACAAGGGCCACTCCAGGCAACGCATTCTCTGCCACAAGGGCCACTCCAGGCAACGCATCCTCTGCCACAAGGGCCACTCCAGACCACAAGGGGCAGAGGTGCGTTTACACGCAGCAGGTGACCACCAGAGAGCACATCACCGTTCACTGCTGCGCGAACGCTGCTGGGGAAAGCATACCCCCTTTTGTCATCTTCCGGGGGAGCTTCCCCAGTACAGCCTACGGCCTGGAGGGGCCCCAGAACGCACTCTACGGTATGTCGGAGAAGGGGTACATGGACAGCGACCTGTTCCTGAAGTGGCTGGGGCACTTTGTCAAGTCCTCCTCCTCGTCCACCACCACCACGGCCGGCGCTGCTGCTGCCACCATCGCAGCCATGGCCACCTCCACCACAGCCGCCGCTGCCTCCACCACCACCACCGCCTCCACCACCACCACGGCGCCGCTGGGACCACCACCGGACAGTGCCCGACTGGCCGCCACTTCCCCAACCCCCTGGTACGTTCCGGAGTCATCCCGGCGGCACTAGCCGACATCCTGCTGCCGCCCCATATTGACACGCCGGCCAGGGGGAGGAGGATGCCTCAGCCTGCGACTGTCATCACCTCAGACGCCAATATGAGGGAAAGAGCCGAGAGGGAGGCTGAGGCAGCCCGCAGAGAACAGCGGCAGGATCGGGCAGCCCAGCGCGTGGTCCGGCAGCAGCAGGCCGCTGCTACACAGGCAGCAAAGGTGGTTGCACGCGCTGCGAGAGAGGCCGCCTAGAGGCAGCGGGAGGTGGCGCAACTCCAGGCGCGGCAGGAAAGGAGTCCCGTCAGGCGGCCGCTAGGGAGGCTCGGCTGGCCCAGGAGTCAGCACGGGCAGGTCCCGCAGACCGTGCCATGTGCGGGCGCATGGCACCTGCTGGGGGGTCCGGCCAGGTGCTGTGGCTAGGCTGTGACAGTTGCACCCTCTGGTACCACGCACAGTGCATAAATGTCATCATAGTACCAGAGGGTGAGTGGTACTGCCCCACGTGCCACAATGAGGCGGCAAGGGAGGTGGCCATGCAGCTCGAGTTGTAGGTGGCCATGCAACTCGAGCTGTACTGTAAATATGTACATTTGTAAATAGTTCTTATGTTTTTGTTAATGACTGTTCTTTAATAAATTTGTTCTTAATTGTTCTCCAATTTTGTTCTCAATTATTCCTAATATTTTGTTTTCAATTTTGTTCTATATATTCTGGTCTTACAAGGGCCGCACTCAACTTTTAACATTTTCTACATGTTCTGGTCTTACAAGGACTGCATTCAACTGTTACTGTGTTCCTGGTCTTACAAGGCCTACTTGAAATTGCACTTTATTCACTACAAATGTTGTTGTGTTCCTGGTCTTACAAGGCCTACTTGAAATTGCACTTTATTCACTACATCCACTTTGTAGTTGTCTTTGATGGCACAATGAATGTCCTATGCTGTGATGCGTTTCATTCACATTGAACCAGAGTTGTCTTCAGTGTTGCCAACTTAGCGACTTTGTCGCCATATTTAGCGAGATTTCAGACCCCCCCCCCCAAGCGACCTTTTTTGTAAAAAGCGACTAGCGACAAATCTAGCTACTTTTTCTGGCGTTCTTGGAGACTTTTCGAGACTCTGATGTAATGGCATGTAACGTCCCTTTTTACTCTTCTGAGTGAGCAGTGAGTTCGGCTGTGCTGTATAAGAGTCTCATGCCTGTTTCGTTTGTGAATTAGCCTACATCGTTTCGTTTGTGAATTAGCCTGTTAGTTCGTTTCTAGCAGACACGATTGTGGAGATATTGACGTTGATTCGGACTTGGCTTTGTTGCTGTTGAAATTGTAAGTAGCCTACCCTTGGGTGAACTTCGTTTTTGTAATGTGGTTTGATAGTCTCTTGAACAATGTGTTTGCTCGACCGTTTTATTGTGAGCCCTGTATGTGTGGGAGCGTACCTATGTTCCCCGGGTCCTATGTTCCCCGCTTTGTATGGGACCGGGGAACATAGAACCCTTTTTTAAAACCCTAACCACAACCCTAATCCTAACCCCGAGCGGGGAACATAGGACCCGGGGAACATAGGACCTGGGGAACATAGGGATGACCCCGCTGGTCTGGCTGCTGGCTAAAAACAAAAGGTGAAAGGCATATATGATTCTAACCGTCTCACTGAATTGCATTATGCACACTCAATTCTCACTGGTATCTGCTAGACAACAAGTACCAATTAGGGGTGTAAAGATTAACCGATACGTATCGGTATCCGTTTTTAACGTGTAAGATACGGCTACATCGATACGTGAAGCCCCGTATCGGAAAAAAACTGAAATGAACCGGTCGTTATATCGATTTACTTGTTATGAATCGGTGCACAACCTTTTCTGTTCGCTCAGACTCATTTACGTTCCAAGCAGCGCGTTCCTCCCACTTCCGGTTTTGAAACTATATAAACACTGTAATTAGACCACCACCACGACCAGAGACCCTAGGTGAGTTTAAAAAACTACAGACTCCGTCAAGGTATGGATATATACGCATCGAATGTTGATAATATATGATGTAAAAAGTGGTGGGTCATATTTGTTTTAAACACATGGATGGTGGACATGTTACCGGGCAGGACAGCTCTCTGTTTCTCTCAAATCAACCACCACGACCCCATCACTTCAATAACCATCCATCAACCCGGTGAGGTATCTGCTGTACATGTGGTGTTTACTCAATGTCTTGATGAAATCATCACCAAATTAAGTCTGATGTACATATGTCTACTGTGTGTGTATGTGTCATACGTATGATTACTGTGAATGCATGTGTGTGTGTGAATATCTGTTTATGCACATGTGTGCATATGGAATGGGTTAACATGACCCTTGGAGGCAAACATACGCAAAAAAATTGGTCATCCTAGGCCCTACGGTTCTCGAGATATTCACAGAAAATGGTCACTAAATGTACACATAAATAAATGTATTGTATGGCCCCCCATGAACGAAAGTCCACTGGCATGCATTCAGAGGGTGTCATAGTTATCCTACACATTCAATTTCGTGCAGTTTTGACCATGTCAGCCAGAGATATTGTGATTACAACACCTATTTTTTTGCTTTTTAATTTTTAACTAGGTGGCGCTATAGATGAAATGAGTGGTAATGGGATGGGTTGACATGGCCCCTTAAGACCAACATACAAAAAAAAGGTGGTCCTCCTAGGCCCTACGGTTCTCGAGATATTCACAGAAAACTGTGTCCGGCCACCTACAGGCCAGTTGGTGTACAGTAACATAAATTAATTTATTGTATGGCCCCCCATGAACGGAATTCCACGAAACTTGGCGTGCATTCAGAGGGTGTCATAATGATCCTACACTTACAATTTCGTGCAGTTTTGACCATGTTAGGTCACAGATACCTGCAATTACAACACCTCATTTTTACTTTTTCGTTTTTAACTAGGTGGCGCTATACATGAAATGAGTGGTTATGGAATGGGTTGACATGGCCCCTTAAGATCAACATACAAAAAAAAGGTGGTCCTCCTAAACCCTACGGTTCTCGAGATATTCACAACTGTGTCCGCCCTACCCTCCTTTCAGGGGGGTCCAATGGTTCCATGCTATCCTTGTGGGGCTACATGCCCACCAAGTTTCGTGTTCCCCGGTCTTTCAGTGTCCTGGGAATCCTTGACGGAAAATTGGCCATTGCGAGAAAGAGAAAATCTGACTAAACCTATATGACCACCGCTTCGCTGCACGGCGGTCATAATAACATTAATCAGTCATGACATTTGTTGTGCTCAAAGTAATCTCAACTTTACAGAATAAAATTTAAATAGAAAGTAGATAAAGTAAAGGTAAAATAAAAAAAGATTAATTTAAGTTGAAGGATTAATTCTAAAAAGTGACAAGTGTGCCATTTAGGAGAGTGAAGATGGTTGAGTTCAGCATCCTGATGGCTTGAGGATAGAAGCTGTCTCTGAATCTACTAGTGCTGTTTCTGATACTCTTATATCTTCTACCAGATGGCAGAGGGGTGAATATATAGTATCATACTTTTTACAATTTTGTATCCATTTTCCATCATCAGAAAGTCCACTCAATTCTTAGAAAAGGTAGCCTCGTGAGACCATCCTGATCTCGCGAGCTTCAGGTTTCCACTCGCAGATCAGTCTGGCATCTTTCCGATAGAGAAAATTTGGAGCAGTTCGCCAAACGAACGACCAATCAGCGTTGGTTTTGAGGCGGGTTTAGGTGTGACGCAACGAACATCATGACTGCATCCGCAGATGAGATGAGCATAGCTATCACGCAAGTTTTATTCAAATAAGAAAGTATTCCTGGGGAAGCTGTGAAGCTATGAGTCTCAGCCATGCAGCTGGGAGGAATGAACGACACAGACATCCTGCACGGCCGATTCCAGTTCATGATGGAGGAATATACTTTTTCAGAAGTGTAGGGCCTACCGTGAAAACTTGATGGGAATTGTCGTTGATTAGGTTCATGTCACATACAAATGGTAAGTAAAACATTTTTAACATTAGTTACGTTACCTAACTTAATTAGTTACGTTACCTAACTTAATTGTATGTTAAACAAAGGCATTAGAAGAACACTTCGTTCATTTAATTGGTTGATTTGGCCCGTCGATAACCAACATAGGTGGTGATAGACAGATGGTTTATCCAATCAGCTAACCAGTATTTCCACCCCTTCCCAAAAGTTCTCCAACGGAAAGTTCCCAGGTGGACATGCAGAGCAAATGCGAAGAATCCATCTGGCGGAGTCAGGTTATAGAGAAGGTGTATTTGTTGTCAATAAGCATACAGGTTTATCTCCCTATGTGACTCCAAAGCATTACCTGGCAGTTGGTGCAATGGGTCCTAGTAAGTGGACTCATGGACTTCTCCTCGTAGAGCTGCTGGTGTCATGAACCTTGAACAAAGTTTCTTGAATTTCGTCATCTGCAAAATGTAATGTCATAAAAGATTAAAATGCAATTTTAATGCAATTGCTACTCAGTTCAATGACTAGATTTAATGTAGTGCACAGAATCAACAAATGTCAGCTGTTTTGAAATTAGATAGCTTTAGATATCTTAATTGTTTTTCTTGACAAAGTAGCACAACCTATATTTCACAGGGGTGTTGCACTTAAAGAAGCCCTATGCAGGTCTGGTTATTCCTTCACTGTTTCTGGGTTTTCGCCTGATTTGGGCTCGCATGTTTCACGACATAGCTCCCCCTGCAGCTGCGGTAGCAAGTGACTGCTACGCTAAACCCCCACTAGCTGGCGAGCTAGCCATCAAGAAACCAAGCTAAACACATACGGGGTCATCCCTATGTTCCCCGGGTCCTATGTTCCCCGCTCGGGGTTAGGGTTAGGATTATGGTTAGGGTTTTAAAAAAGGGTCCTATGTTCCCCGGTCCCATACAAAGCGGGGAACATAGGTACGCTCCCAGACCAACAGATACCCTGACTTTGCTGAATTACTGAAGCTAAGCAGGCTTAGTTAGTACTTGGAGAAGAAACCTCCTTGGAAGAGGATGGTTGTCCTATTGCAGTGACAGGGACACTGTACTGCAGGAGATGTATTCCTTTGCATGAATGTTAAATTGAGGTCCTGACTCACCATGGTTGTTAAAGATCCCATGGCACTTATCGCAAAGAGTAGGTGGTTCCCTGATTTGCTTTATTTATGTACACATACATAAAGACACACAGATACACACACATGCACACAAAAACACACACACACAAAGACACGTAAACACACACTACACATGCACACACACAAACACATATACACACACCCTCACACACATGCACCCACAAATACAAACACACCTACATACACAAACACACGCACACACACACAAAACACATACACAAAAACAACCACACATTCTGTGTTCCTTTCCTTCCTTCTCTACTTTGTTTGTTTTTTGTGTGTTTGTAATTGAGTGTGTCAGTTACAAACACACAAAAAACAAACAAAGTAGGAAAGGAACACAATTTGACAAGCGTGACTTATTTTTGTGGAAAGAATGTGCTGGACTGGGCGGCGGTCATATTTTGTACCACTCTGTGGTACATCTAGTTTAAGATATAACAATAAACTTGAAACTTGAATAACCCACAGATATCCTATAAAAGATGCCTGTATTTTACGAGCTTTCTCTATGTCTTCTGTCTCACTGATAGCTACGCTCAACCGGCTCCTTGAGGCTGGAAAGGTCATATCACAGAAGGCTCAACAATTCCAGCAGGCAGCACTGGCCTTTTTGGTCGGAGTTGTGGAGTATGCCATGGATAAACTCCCGTTGAAAGATACTCTCCTGAAGCATGCAAGATTTATTGATGTGCAGCTGAGAACTGAGTGTGGGGTTGAAGATGCCTTATACTGTGCTCTTTTTAAGAATTTAGGAACTCCTTCGATTAAGGATCAGTTAAAGGATTTATTGATAATTTGATGTTCGAACTTTGATTTCTGGTGATCTGATTTTAATGTGGTTCTGCTGGTTTTTAGCCTGCTGCCTGGCGGCACGACAGGATGAAGGCAAAACAATTAAGAGATGCGTCAAAAAATACAGACTGGTGGAACTAAAAAGAGAACTGGAGGCTTTGGGAGTTAACATGGATGAGACTAAAAAGAAAAAACAAAAAAGAAGACCTAAAAGGAACTACAAAAGCTCCTAATAAAGGAGCTGAAGCAGGTCGAGCAAGGCAAAACTGGACTGGACAAGAGGAATTCACTATGCCCATGGAGATCCCTGAACATGTCCTATCTGCTCTGAATGAACTGGAGGCTTTGGGAGTTAACACTGAAAAGGACATGGATGAAACTAAAAAGAAAAACAAAAGGAAGACCAAAATGGAACTACAAAGGCTCCTTATAAATGAGCTGAAGCAGGTCGAGCATGGCAAAAGTGTACTGGACAACGAAGCTTACAAGAAGTAATTCACTATGCCCATGGAAATCCCTGAAGATGTCCTAAATGTTCTGGATGATCTGGACACATTCTTGGACAAAGAGTTGAAAGAATCAGAGAGAAATGAACAAGAGAGAGTGTTTAGGCCAGAGGTTGGAGACAGGAAGGAGGAGGCCGAGCGGGAGGCCTGTTTCTGAGCGCCAAACAGAACCACAAAGGGTCCAGGTCCAGGAAGAGATTTCGGGTGGGAAGACACAGCAGCAGACAGCTGACAAGGACCATCAAAACCATCAATAAAACCCATACCTTGGTAATCATGTTGGTTGCTAGGTATATGCTCAGAACAGCTTATAAAACCTTTAAAAGTATCACTTTCATAACACAATTGAATGCTATTGTATGTTTCTTAAACTGGTCAGTAAGATGTTTTACTTTGCTGTTTACTAAAACACTCTAATAATGATTAAGCAGGACCAGAATATCTAGACAAATTCTGGAGTGTAGAGAGGAAGTCAGAAATGATTCTGATTTTCAGAAAAGGGAAGGACCTCCACACAAATGGTTAGTCCACTGAACTCGACTTGCAAGATTCTAACATTTGTACAAATACCATACAAACATTCTTATTCTCCCTCTGCATATCCACATTTGTTTGTAAGGGAATGACAAATATTTTTCAACAGGATCCCCAGCAAGTTCATCCAGGACTTTTCCTGATGCGGAGCTGAGCTACCTTAGGCTGACCGTTGGGCAACTTGTGAAGGAGCATGTGAAGCGCATGGATTCCGATATTTCCAGATCGGTTTCAGGCCTGAAAAACAATTAAGAGACACAGGCCAACATTGAAGACATTATATTTCGCAAAATTCCTTTCACAGTAAATAGTTTGAAATCATTAATAATTGTCTTTTTTTCAGTTCGGTCAAAAGGTGTTCACGGTTCTCACTACCAGCCTGAGCTGCATCTTCCTTGGTGGCCCGGAGGTGTGATATATATATCACCAAACTGTGGTAAGCATAGGCCCCCCCAAACTAGCTAGAGTTAAAAGAGTTAAAGCTAGAGTTAAGAGTCCTTTTAGGCAAGTCCCTCCACTCGGCGGCCATATTGCAACGCTTTTTGGGCACTCATAGGGCATCCTATTCAGCAGAAATGCACGTGCGCAAGGCTTCACGACACCAATTATGCTCCAGCTGCGAGTTCACAACACATGATTGGCACGATGTCTTCACAACAAACCATATGATTGGCTCAATGTATTCACATCACACCACGATTGGCTCAATGTATTCACATGTCGACGTTTTGCCGAGGAAGGGGTGGGATATGTGTAGACACGGCCATATTGGCGTTACAAACTAACCCCATGCATTTCTATGGAGGATTTTCTGAGTGCTGTGTCTCCACATTAGAAAGTCTCTGGTTAAACTTAACATCCTCTCTACGAGTTTGTTGCTAATCGATGACAGGTAACGCCAGCTTGCTTACTTGATTACTAGCCGATATGCTTCTTTACTTGGTTGCTAGGTTACGGGTACGCAGGCGAGTACACCGCTCTGTCTAGCATCTTGTTTTTGTTTGATTATATATATTTTTCATTATTTTATGTAATGTTACGTTTAATTTTTGTATCTACTTGGATAGTTTAAGCTTTTAACTACATGTTATTTTTGATCGTTTTTGTTTTAGTCTTGTCATTTTTTCCCCTGTCTAACATCACTTGGCTGACAACATAACGTTAGCTATCCAATTGGGCTGAAGAGCAAGTCATCACTGGCATTGGTGCTACTGAAAGACAGCCTTCCATCCGGCAGTAAACTGATGCACAAGCTGCACCACCAAGGCCTGGCTAGGTGCTGTACGGTCAATCTCACTTACTCTGTGAGCAGGGCCGGCGGAAGGCATGGGCATTCTGGGTAATTGCCCTGGTCGCCAAACTACCAGGGGCGCCACAGCGCAGCGAGCTATAGACTAGGCCTACAACATTGAAAACACATTGATTGTCAAATAATGACATAGACGGTTTAAATGCAGGAGCAGTAAGTAATTCATTTTCAGTGATATAGGTTAAATAACAGTCATGAATGAGAGAGACGTTCAAAGCATAGTGCTGCAGAATACAGGTTGAACAACTTTTCTCCCGCGTATGGTTGCTGATCTTCATCCTGAATCGTCAGGTTGCTAGCAGTGGAACGTAGCAGAGGGACGACAATGTAATAAGGTAAAATCTGAATCTCACCATGTCACCGAATCAGGGGAGCAATGAGCTCGTTTCCCCGCAATAAGATGGTCCTATCACGGGGTGATTATGAGACAGCGACACTCAAAGTACGTTCCTAATGTCACGTTTAAATGCACAACACACCTAACATACGGCAACATAATATTAAATAGGTAGTCCGATTTCTGTATAATAGCCTGTAATAATAATATGTTTATGTTACGTGAAAAGCCTGATTGCTTAATTGTAGGCTACCATTTTTTTCCATGAGGCCTGGTTGCAATTGTCCCGCAACATTTTTTTTATTTTTCCTTGCTTCTTTCCAGCGCTACTGGACCACAACGTTGAACTACCCCACATTGAAACTAGCCCCGATCTGCACACTGCAGCCAGGGGCTTCTGCGAAGGTAGCACACAGTCGAAAGTGGCACACAGTCTATGAACATGGGGGCGACATATTCCTATTTCGCCCAGGGCGCAGGATTGCCTTTCGCCGGCCCTGTCTGTGAGGGATCCGCCGCGGTGCAATGGGTCCGCCCATCGAGTTCCTGCTTAGCTGCCATGCTAATGTTACTGTTAGCTGCCTGGACTGGGAGTTTGCTGGGGAACTCTGAACTAACGGTAGAGATCGCTTGTGGCTTCACATAGATATATACACTAGATATCGCCTTCTGCTTCTCAGCATGCGTCAACACCGCCGCCATCTTGGTACAGGGATCTGAAGCGCTAAACTAGTTCTCCTGTATTGTCAGCGTTACCTATTTAGCGACGTTTGGCCATCCCCAGCGATAGAAAACCTTTTTAGCGATTAGCGACAAATTTGGGAACTTCTCACAATGATGGCAGATCAGCTTCTTTGTTGTTGAAACGTAAGAAAATCACCTTTCTCATGGCTTTGTCATTTATGAATTCAGCTACATCTCGTTTGCCCATGGCACTGACCCATGATTATAAAAGTAACGACTGGCGTAGCCTAGTAGCAGAGGTAAATGCTCTACAGATCTACAGCAACTTCTGGTGAGATTACAACTTACATGAGTAAACGAGACGAGGGGTATGTGGCCTCAACCAGAGCCTGTCTAGAAGAGCCTGTTTACTTTCATTGTATCGAACCTGGTTGCAGTTTACTCATTGTTCCTCTAGGGGCCGCCGCTAGCTAGTGCAGAATGAATGGGAGTCTATGGGGCTAGACGGGTAAAATGTATCTTTATTATCGTCTTAAGCTTAGTTTTCTCTAGACTCAACCATAAATACATGCCTGTCAGTTGGAACAACCCAAAAAACTAGATAATTGCTTGAGATTTTGACAATTTATGGTGATTTTATTTTCGCTAGATCTTTGCCCAGATTGACGCTAATGCATTATAGAGGAGTGGATCACTGAAGCAAGATGGCGTCTCGATTGACGCATTCGTTCCAATGAACAGCAGTAGTCAAGGCGACATCTAGTGTATATATCTATGGTGGCTTCAGACTGCACTGCCTTCCAGAGCTATCCAGATGACCAGCAATGCTACCGGTATCTTGTGTTGCTGGCGGAGATCCAGTACATGGGCTGCTGTTCTGCGGCCTGGCTTTTCGCAGTCTGCCTGGAGGGGAGCGTACCTATGTTCCCCGGGTCCTATGTTTCCCGGGTCCTATGTTCCCCGCTTTGTATGGGACCTCCTAACCCCAAGCGGGGAAAATAGGGACATACATATGTTGTATGTCTTGGTGTCACGGGTACGCTGGCGACTACGCTGCTCTGTCCGGCATTATTTGTCTTGTTTGTCAATGTTTTGTATGTGGAGCGCTTTGTGTTGCACTGTGTGCTTTCTGCTCTGGCTCATGACTATAGGCTCCAATGATTACAGTATTCCAATTCAGGGCTCCAGACTAACTTTTTGCACTGGTGCGCCTAACTTTTTTTCTTAGGTGCACCAGCACAAAAGTTAGGTGCACCCAAATTTTCAACCACATCGCATTTAACACCGCAGCAGGTTCACTTTTTTTCCTTAATTACTGTCCTATATAGGTTGTCCTATGACTTATGATTTACAATTCTACAAGAAAAGTAACTTAATGAAGCTTTAAGTGCTTCACTGAGCTAAAATTAAAACTAAAAACATCTCAAGATGTATTAAATAAAAATAGCAGTGAGTAAATTAACAGTGCATGTCTTTAAGGGCTTCAAACTGCACATCTCATGGCTCAATGTTTTACATACTATCCTTCATGATCTTTAGGCCTTGGCTAAACCAGCTCGCCATGCTAGCATCTTCCATAGAAATGTATTTGAGCACAATTTAAAGAGATGTTCCAAGTAGCCTGGGGGATTTTTATGTGATTTTGCAATGATGATTGCAATAATCATTTGACAGCCCCATAATGCAATTTACTTTTTAATTTTAGTATTTTTACATTTTCAATAAGAATATGGTTAATGCAGTAACGAAATGGTAGGCCTATTATTATAGGCTATTGCAATGACTTGTCATGCTCGATCTAAATGTGTCCATTCAATTCACCGTACACAATGACCACTGTATACATGCATGGAATATTCGGGCTTTAAATGTAGCAGCGATGTTCGGTTTGCGCCAAATACCGGATTAAATTGATTGATGCCATCAGAATGAGTTTACACAACTCGCGCGCAAAACGAATATTGCTGTTGAAAACCGGGTTACTCACTGCATGTAACTGCGGTCAATGACGCACTCCTTTTCGGCGATATCTGTATCTCTGTCGTTCGCGAAGGCCTTGTATGCATTGTTCGCAATTTTAAGACGTCTTTTCATCTGCAACGACTCCTATAAATTTGGCACAAGTGGCATTCATGTACGTCGGGTTTACGTTCAAACTATATTTCTGGTAAATAATTATTTCGGACTGAACTTGGTGAAGGGAAGTTTCACTAGGCCTATCGTAGGCAACGATAAACTTGATCATAATCTCGGGCTCGTCTGATCGGTTTGCTGCTGCCAGCTGCTGAAAGGCAGTGGGGAGAGGGGACATTTATTTCGGCCTATGTGACCACACTGTAATGCAACTACATCCTCTGTTTATCTGACGGGTCTCTGACCTCCCTCTCTCTCTCTCTCTGCAGCACACGCATTTTCAAATTTACACACAGGCACTGGGCCACGGCCAATCAGAGGGGAGGTCCCGCCCTTCACTATCTGTGATTTGTTTAAATCACGATATTGGCCAAATATGTGTCTGTAGAGTTTGAATGCGGACACTTATTCCTCTCTCGAATAGCTGGTTGCACCGGTGCGACCTCCGATTTTTTTTAGTCGCACTTTTGAAAAATTAGGTCGCATATGCGACCAAATTGGTCGCACTCTGGAGCCCTGCAATTAAAGAGACTCAGCGATAGGTTCTCTATCCATCTGGAAACGATTTTTTGCCTTCACTCTGGCTTTGTGCTCACTTCTTTGACGGTGGGAAGTCTGTACTATGGCTTGCCACTCTAAGATGTTGATATTGTTCTCTAACCATTTCTTGCCTTGTTTGGCTGTATGTTTTGTGTGGTTTTTAATGGTCAAATGCCGCCTATTGGGGCAGGTCTCTCGGCACACTGCCTGATCTTTTCCTCCAGAATCTTAATGTAGCCTCTTGTTTTAGTGTTACCGTTTACTTTACTACGAGCCTGGGACCGTTAGAGTTTGAAGGAGATAGCCTCCCGGCCCTCAGGAAACATCTCCATGTACTCCCTAAAAGCCTCCTTGTTGGCCCTGTTGCTCATGGAGTCTTTTACCTCACTGTGCTCCAGGATCATCGATGCCACGAGGTATCCTCCATACCCCAGAGCATTCTCCACCACCCACCTGAAGGTAACTGTAACTGGTGCAGACCTAGCACAGACATTCTATTTTCTGGATCAATAGCCATTGAAGATGCTGCTTTTCTGGAAGCCGCCAACACATCATCAGGGGGAAGAGGACGAGACTACGGTCTGTCCTTGCTCTCCCTCTTCACTCTCATGGTGTCATATGAATCATTTAAAATGATGCTGCCATCAGTTCTCGCGAAATTGTGGTTCCATCTCTGTCAGTGAATAAAAAAGGCTAATGTTATCTTTTCATATGTTGTCTTATCGTTAAGGCTGACAACATGATAACGTGTAGTAGCCTAATATTGATATCAAATCCCGTCACCTTGACCCTACGTTGTGTTTTCATTGACAATTTAAAAGGTTGACAGACATGATAAAGTTAGCCTACCTTTAACGCTACATTGTTAATCAACCCCAGTTACCTCAGGCTATCAAGTTGACGGTTGGGGGGAGAACCATTTACAGTGTCAGAATAAAATGACACTGTGCTGAGACAGACTCCAATACACATACCAATAATTACATCGAATAAAAATGAAATATAGTCTACCGATAAGGTTAGATAACAATGTTAACGTTAAAGGAGAAGTTCGGTGTGATTTTGACCTAAAGTGTGTTGAAACATGATACCGAGTGTGAACTTTTGTCTCATAGCTCATCTCGGCTTGTCCCCTGCACTCCGAAATCTGGCGCTAGTTAGCCAATGCTACCAGTTAGCAAATGCTATTCCAGTTGCTTCCAGTAGAAGCAACTGGAATCCATGCATTTCATTGTAAAAAATGTTGTAATCTGATCCTGATCATACCTGTTCATTCGTACTCGTCGCTCGACTTATCGTGACTAAATTCAAGATGGCGGCGAACGGTAAACTTCCTGAAGGTACTGTCTGTATAAATCGTCTTGTAAATAAACTACCAGTGATTTTTCAAAGTTCTCAATGTCTCGTTTTAAATGTCAGGGCCCTCGGAAGTCTACCAATGAAGTGTGGAGCTACTTTGAGCCTCGTAAATGGTGTAAAACAGTGATTTATGTGCATGGCTAGGCGGATGCCCGAGGCACCCCCTTTGAAAACCTGTTGATAGCATCAGCTAACTAGCGCCAGATTTCGGAGTGCAGGGGACAAGCCAAGATGAGCTATGAGACATACGTTCACACTCGGTATCATGTTTCAACACACTTCAGATCAATATCACACCGGAATTCTCCTTTAAGTTCATGTGACATGGTGACACGGTGGTAAGTCCCTCCCGGCTGCCAGAAGTCAGACAGGATTTCTAACCAGCATGCATCACATCAAGTCAGATCTGAATCAAGTCGAACAAGCCTATTATTATTGTTCTTTAGCACATGCGGGTCAGTTCGAAACCGCAAACAGTTCACACTGGAATCTGATATAGGCCACATTTTAAAAGGTAATGTGAACAGCCAAACAACTTGTCCGTAAGGTCTGGTTAGACATCCAATTATCCATGGCATGTCGCAGCAGAGAGGGAAACCGGGAGCTCACTCCGCAGTCATTCACCATCAAGGTTGACGACAATGGTCAAGAGTACGTCACCTTTGCATACAACCCCGACAAAAAATAACAAGGATCTGTGTGATCCACATGCAAGGATTCATGTAGGCTATGCTACAGAGGATCTATTATGTCTGGTGTGGAGTTTAAAAAAATATATATTTAAAAGTGTCCAGCAGATGCCACGGCCTTCTATCTGCACCCTAAGCGGTTTCCACAATCCACAACTCACGATGTACAGTATGGTACACCAGACAGCCATGTTTTCGGCAACATGCTGAAAACAATCTCCGAAGAGGTAAGAAATTTGAATTTCCCCTGGGGATCAATAAAGTCTATCTATCTATCTAAATGATAATCATGGATGCCTGTTTAAAACGTCCAACATTAACCTAGCCTGCAGCGTAATTTTTAACACTTGTAACCCGTTAATTACCTTAGGTGGGGCTTCCTCCATACACAAATCACTGTCCATCATCTATCCAAGGCGGGCCTAGAAAGCCGCCAAATCATGGCAGTCACTGGGCATTGTTGTGAGACCAGCCTTCGGACCTACTATACACCAAAGATGTGTGCGAATAAGGGTTTTGCACCGAAACCCGGTTCTAATAGAGCATCACAGTCCCGCCCACAGGAGTTTCAGGAAGTAAGAATTCAATGCAATTTCTTCATTGACAATTCGGGTATAAGCCATAAAAACTTAACTGCACATGGTAGACTCAAAACCAGCTACGGCTGTACTAAGCGATTGTGTATGCTCATATAGACGCCAAAAGTTCACGGGGCACTAACCTCGTTTTGAGATAAATGTCTTTTATTCGCGATGTCTTGGATAAGTACGTCATTACCCACAATCCTGAACAATCCCACAATCCCACAGTGATGCCTCTGATTGGTGGAAAGGCCGTTCAGTCATAGTTTGAAACTTGAATCAGCGAGAGTCTTTTACTGCCTATGGCGAAAATCTTAATGTGAATAAAAACTTTCTAGACGAACATTGGTACTTGTATCAACAAGGATTGAGGTTTATATATCACACGAACTTAGTCAGGGCCAATACACCATCAAATAGAACAAATGTAAATGCTAGTTTGAACACTTAACTTTTCAGGTAGCCGATAGGCTAGCTAATCATTAGCCTTTCAGACATTAGAATGTCATTATAATGCTGCTAACATTAGCCTACATGCTGCAACACAGGTATGAAATATATTATGTTTTAGTGACCTTGTTGTTTCTATGAACATGAATTGTTGTTTATATAAAACATCAACTTAGACGAGGCATAAAAAGCCCTGTATATCCCCATTAAGAACTTAAACCTTTGAACTAGCTAGCTAGCTGATAGCAAAGCTGGATGCTACCACCGGGTAGACACTGCAGTAAAATGGTTAGCAAACCGTCCATGCCCCCGGCCCGTGAATATTTCAGTTTCAAGGACGAAATCAAGAGTGTCCAAAGGGGTGAAAACCACTTTAAATCGGGTCACATTATTGACTGTTGTGTGTCGAGGGTCAGCTTGTGGGTTTTGTATGGGCCAGCATGAGGAACAAGACCTATCAAACCTACGAAGTTGTGTGGTGAGTTTTGCAGGGAGGTTGGTAATGCTAGTTAACATTAGCTAGGCTACTGTAGCCTTCATACTGTACGAGCCATATTAATCATTAACCTAGAAATACTTCTTCGTACATTTAATGAACATTTTGTGTAATAATTCAAGTTAATAAACTGAATATGGTGGTCCAAGAGCAGACCATGCACCGGTCCATGCATCAGGATGGCAGTCAGATACGAAGCACTGCACAATGTTGCTAACGTTAACGTTAACCGCTTTCACACACACGATATAAAATACACGATGATAACATTCGATACCAAAACACTATTATTTACACGATTACTCCTGAAATAACTGCTATTAACTATATAAAAATTAGGGCTGTCAATCGATTTAAAAAAATAATCTAATTAATTACATACTCAATCGCATATATAATTTTTGCTGTGAAAGTATTTTAAATATTTAAATTCAAATGAATCATTGAATAATCCGCATTAGTGACATTAAAGTTCAAAGACTCTTTTATTATTAGTTTCACTGTTCAAATAATTGCCATAATAATCTATGATATGACCTAATATGCTGAGAAAATAAATTCAAAAGTGCTTAGGGAAGAAGTTTTTTTCACAAGGCATTTCAGGCCACAGATATAACCTAGGGGACACAATGAAAATAAATTAACACTCCCCTCAATGTCAACACTTATTTCTTTGGATTGATGTGAGACTACAGAGTTGATGAACTCCGGTGATATGCAAATCCTTGCTGCAGACATTGCAGAGGACTTTATTTTCAACACTTTATTTTTTATCAACACCATCAGGCCGTTTTTTAAAAGTAAATGTTCCAATCAATGATCCAGGCAGCACGTTTTCTTCTCTCTCCTTCATTTTACAGTCTAATTTTTACTGACTAGAACGGCTCGGGGTCAGAGGTCATACGGAATCGATTAATCTGCACTAATATTTTTAATCAGTTATTTTTTCTCAAATTAATTAATCGAAATTAATCAGTTATTTTGACAGCCCTAATAAAAATCATTGTTTGGAGGAGAGGGTTCGCTGCTGTTGCCGGTTGGAAATGAATGATTTCGCGCTGGTTCGTGCTGCTTATATATTTTTCAGTGAGGCCCGGTGGTTTATGGGATGAGTAGTTCCTTCGCTCGGAAATGAAAATATGTACACAGTCTTGTACCTTTGACTTTTTTTTGACTTTCTATTCGTTTTTTCACTCGAAATGATATGTTGTATGCTTATGAGTTACGCCGTAGCTGATTAGCCTAAGACATGGTCTAAAACTCCTTAGATACGGATTTTTCCAAAACGTCAATGGGAGAAATGAATGGGAAATTTACTTCCAGAAACTAAGCTCTCTCGGAGGAGGGGCGGGACTGTGATGCTCTATAGAGCTGATAAGTCCCGCCCATCCGCTAAACCCCCAGTGGACCTCTAGATTGATAAATCGTCAATGCAAGTAAATGTGAGAAAATTATTATTTTCTGGTCCCGTTTGAATTGTGCATGAATGTGAACATATGTTGTCTGTGAATTTTTAATATCATTTTTCATGTTACGAGTTTGACAGTATATTGTATGATTCTTCGGCTAGGAGTTGTGGAAAAGACATAACGAGAAAGACTACATGTCGCTAATCGCTAACATTAGCTAAGATGCTAGTTTTTGTAACGGCAGGAAAACACATGGTAACAAAAATATTCGAAACATGTCTAGCTTCCCTTAACACATTAACACTATGATACAGTGTAATTGTCAAGTTGTATGGTTCACTGTGTTCAAAATCTTAATAACCCTCTTCATCTCGACCATCTGATGGTTGTTATGGGAAACTAGTTAGCTGTCGTCTAGGGGAAAGTTCACAAAGTGCTCTCACACAAAGTCTAAACGCATCAAACTTCTACCCGCTAAATTGTAGCATTCTTTACACGAAAATTTATATAAAAAATCCACAGACAACATATGTTGACATTCATGGCAAAATTCAAACGGGACCAGAAAATAATTATTTTCTCACTTGCATTAACGGTCACATGACAATTCAGCTCACATTCCACGCCGTTGGACTGGAACAATGCGAGCTGTTTTCCCAAGATGGTGCCAGCCTGTAGTAAACGGTACTGTTTCTAAACTATCTTTTTAATAAACTGTCTGCACTTGCAAAGTTTTCAATGCTTCGGTAGGGCCCCTCATTATGCTACCATGGAAGTGTGATGCTATTTTGAGCCTTGTTAGTGGTATAGAAATAGCAATTTCTTTTTACATGTGCCCTGAAGACTAGCGTTATGTAAGGGATAATGG
The DNA here is from genome assembly GCF_046254945.1 of Alosa pseudoharengus. Classification (NCBI taxonomy): domain Eukaryota; kingdom Metazoa; phylum Chordata; class Actinopteri; order Clupeiformes; family Clupeidae; genus Alosa; species Alosa pseudoharengus. Next base: position 28,705,268 of record NW_027468870.1, on the reverse strand, counting down.
ACGACACGGTGGTCTGTTCACAGAAGTTAATGCACGGTCGAGGTTGTAAAACGGCCCCGACGCGAAGCGGACCTCGTAGTGCATTAACTTCTGTGAACAGACCACCGTGGAGTCCATTATCCCGCTTATTCCACTGTTGCCACTTGCGTTGTGTTCATTTCCTGTTACAATTTAAACGTTTTAATCGCTAAAACTGTCTTGTTTGTAGAACTAATTTCTTCCGACACATATCAACTAATTTCTCAACTCACAGGACAAACTGCCGTTACTAGTTCTAAATGGATGGTTGCTACGGCCAAAGGCCAGTCGTTAGTTCTATCTCTCCCGTTGTCAAGCGGGCTTATCCCAAGATTCTGATGAACTTTAGCTTTGAAACATCGCTATTTTACTTAGCCTGTTGTCATCCATCTAGCTAAAAGCCACTTCCGTCATATGCTACAATGTTGCAATGTTCTGAACGTCTGCATTTTACAGCTCGGATGCAACGTGACAGTTCATTTAAACTTCACAACAAGTTCGGCGAATTAATATACAAGTGTGATACGGCCAAAAAAATGGATCTACTTAATAGGTTTGCAGATAACATACGGTTAATGGTCGTTCTAAATTACGTAGGACAATGGGAAATTCAACCAAACAGTGGAATAATTAGCTTATAACGCTAGTCTTCAGGGCACATGTAAAAAGAAATTGCTATTTCTATACCACTAACAAGGCTCAAAATAGCATCACACTTCCATGGTAGCATAGACCTCTCCAGAAGTCCAGCCTCCGTAACTTCCGTATCCATCCAACTTCCGGGCATCGAATGTCTATGGGAAATAACATGGCGTTTCGAAACATCATACCTGTCAAACTCTGTAGGTGGCAAAGTAGAAAAAAATGGTGGGCAGACTGGCCTACATACTTCTGCCATCTAGTTTCCACTGGATTTTTTGATTGTCAGTGCCGTTAAAGTAGTAAACGATTATTAATGCTAACCGGGAGCTAGTTGCGATGTACGCGGGCGGAGGAGGGAGTTAGATCTCGCTCATAACCAGTCACAACCTAACGTGATGGTCATTTTTACGTGTGATTCATGCGTGATTTCAGTGGTCTATAAAAGTAAATCGTTAGCAAGATTCAGCCTCTTTTCAACACGACTTGACTCTGCAGAGTTTGTTGTATCTTATTGAGATATTCGATTGCTTGCATTTTAGATAGTAGTAGATAGTTCATATATAGTAATAGTAATATATATATATATATATGGTATAAATTTAGTAGTAATTTTTTGATATATTAGAAATCCAGTGCATAACCCTTAACTTAAAAAAGCCACGAGGGTTGTGCTAACCAGCACGAGGACTAACGTTAGTGTTAGCTTTCGCTGCAACCTAGCTGTATTGGCTACTTTGGTTATACTAGTTATTATTATATTATTTGTAATTTTTTTAGAATAGATACTCTGTATTTTTTGCCCGTTTCATTTTCTTTGGCGCTCCGTAGCCTGCATTCTTACTTAAAGCATGGTTTGCTGTTACGCGCCAGGATGTTCTCACAGGACTGGAGGTCCTGCGGGCTGTACCTTCCACCGATTCCCTCAAAACGTGCGGAAAAGAAGAATTTGGAATCGCAACCTGAGGCAAGCTATCCTTTTTATCCAGTGTAAAGGAAAGGGTGCATAAGGTTATTATGGAAAGGATAGTTTGCAATAACGTGGTCAATCAATGAACGATTTTAATTTAGGTACATCCTCATTTAGGTACATCCTCTTGAACTGTGTTTAACTTAAACAGGATTATACCTCCTCGGGTTTTGTTTTTTTAGAAATTGTACTCTGATTTAAGGTGAGTCGAACGTCTGTATCTGAACAGCTGCAAGTAAAAGTATGCGACTAGTAGCTAGCTATCTACAGCACCAAGTTCTGTTGCACCCCTCCCGCTCTGGTTTATAGGAGTGCGTTTCAGCTCAGCCCAACCCATTTCTAATGGCTATAGGATATAAGACTGCTGTTAAGATCCTAGCACAGGCAGCAAAATGTATTGAAGTGTCATGCTTGGCTTCCGAAAATGGGTAACAGATAATCCATAAAGTACTATATACTTATTTGTTTTCCCTGTCTTTTTTAGTAAAACACTTTTGCCTTTAAAAGCATGCTACAAGAACACCTTAGAGAAGCCAGTGAGTGTACAGAAAGAGACCTACTCAGTTTACAGGGGTATGCACTCTTTCAAGTTGCTTCTCGGTGTTGCACCAAATGGGGCCATAACATTTTGCAGCGAGCTCTTCCCAGGATCGACAACTGACAGAAATATTGTGCTACGCTCAGGTATTCTTGATCACTTCCAATCAGGTGATCACATCCTGGCCGACAAAGGTTTTTTGATTCAAGACATTGTCCCTCCAGGTGTGACAGTAAATATACCCCCGTTCCTTCACCATGGCAGGTTCACACCTAGTGAAGTGCAAGCTACAAAAGACGTCGCCCAGAACCGAATTAATGTAGAACGTGCTAATTCGAGACTCAAGCAGTTTAAGATCCTTGACATGATTCCTAGCCACCTCAGAAGCTTTGCAAATGATATAGTGCAGGTCTGCTGTGTGCTTGTTAATTTCCAAGGGCCCCTTGTTAATTTCCAAGGGCCCCAAAGTAACACTGTAGAACCTACAGTGTTACTTTGGCAGGAGAGGAATTGATGTAATTTGATTATCTTTGGAACTGAAATATCAACAACCTTCAAGTTGCAACCACTTCAATTAGCATCAAAATATCACTATCACATGATTCACTATTTTGTACGTAGGCCCAGAGGACTGTTAGGGGGCAGGCTATATATTATCAAGTAGGACTATAGTAAATAATTTAGTCAACATTTTAACTCCATGTTGGTTTTAAGTTAAAAACAAAACATGTTATAAATGGGAAAAAATCCATGGTTCTGTGTCACTGTTGGCAAAATGATCATGATGGCCTATATATATATTTCAGCCATATTTGGTTTAGTCTTGTGTAGGCCTAGGCTACATGTACTTTGCTCCATTATAAATTAGTTTTTTTTGGGCCTTATAGGCTGTATTGCAATATGTTATAATGTTTGAAATATATGTATATATATGTATCTCAATGTATCAATACTTCCCAGATGTCGTCAATTAAAGGGTTATTTTAATTTATGAGTAATTTTTTTTACCTTTGCCAATCACACCCCCTGATGAATGAGAAGGAGCAGGCCACGCAGTCAGGGAGTCAGGTCTGTGGCTTGCACCCTCAGGATGCTGGGTGCTTCGCCAGATGGGTTTGTGGGTGAATCCTCCATTATCGAGGTCAAGTGCCCTTATAGCGCCCGAGACCAGACGCTAGACGAGGCTTTGAACAACGGACTTCTTCCTCTAGACAGTTGATGTGATGTATGCCTTGAAATCAAAACATCCATACTGGCACCAGGGGCAGATGCACCTCACTGAATACATTTTCATACTCACTGAATACATTTTCTATACGTGACACTTGCACAGCTGATTTGTGTCAGTTTAAAAGGGTCACGGTTACTTCGAGGAGGTAGCAGCTAGGTAAAGTTCCCATGAGTAGCCTGTGGTTAGCATACATCACTAGATAACCTGATTAGTGCCACAGCTTCACAAAGTTCCTAAATGATATATTGAACCAGAGATGGTTGACAAGGCATATGTAAGGGTATGTCATTGAACTTTTGATCCGAGCAGCATCCCGTTTTCCGTCTCCAGTCCGGCATGTCTTCGTGAGTCTTTTATTTCACATTTGATGCCGTGTTGCCAGCTCTGCTGAAGGGGGGAAATGTGGCTCCGTCCGTCATCAACCGGTTGATGACCCAAAAGTCTCTCGACAACGTCCACGCCATCCAGTGCACTGCATGAAAAGTGTGATTTTCGTCCCCGTAAACGACCGGAGATCTCCCTCATTTTCGGTAGTTGACGACAATTTGCAACCCGCGCTTGTCGCCGTTTGTCTGTGCCACAAATTGTCGGAACCGAACAATGACGTATGTGGAGAGCTTGCAGAGTGCTAATGGCCCTAATTAGCATATGAATGCAGCGAAACCGCGGCTGGCCAGGTCTGGCTTGAATATCCTTACTCAGTATTGGATGAAACCACTACTTTCAAACAAGTAAAATCACTCCTGATTGGCAGCAAAACCACACCTGGCCAGGCCAGGCTTGAATTTCCTTACTCAGTATTGGATGAAACCACAACTTTCAAACAAGTAAAATCACTCGTGATTGGTTGGCAGATCTGTCACTATTCGTCACCCTGCCTCATAATAAATGTATATATATATATATATAAATATATATTAATTTATTTATTCATATTAAGCTGTATATTCATGTCATTGTTATCCTATGTAGGCTACCATCAAGGACATTAATGAATTTATAGAGGAAATGAACATTTGCCAGGAACATGTTTATGCAAAGAAAGAGCTTTATTAAAACAAACACAACTATATACAAAGCGAGGATCTGCCCACACATGGGTGGAGGATGATCCAAAAACTACAACTCAGTGAACTGTCCGTTTGCCTCCTCTGGGTTGTCGGTAACTGCCGCTGTTCTTTCCGAGGCAGGTCCGTTGTGCAGACGCCTATTGTGCGTGGCTCTGTACTTCGGAGTCGCCTCTTACCGGGACTGCAGCTTCGCACAGAGTTCAGAGAGCTCCAGCCTACGAAATGACGGCGACCGTACAATCCATCCAGAGACCCCACCAACAACGCCATCTTCCTAGTCATATGCTAGCACACTCTGTCTCGATTCCAGCAGCTGTAAAAAAAACAATGAATCAGTACTGTGCGATGATGCACTGCGTATGGACACAACACTATCAATGCACCAAATAAAGTCTTACCCTCTTTCTTCTCGCTCGACTCCGAGCTGAACTCTTCGCAGCTTCCGCCCGCAATGAGTTTTCTGGCTGGGTATACCTAAAACTCCTGCGTACCGTCTCGTAATATGTCTTACAGGCGGCTGGAAAACAATTAAATGAGAGTGGTATGAATAAAAATCAAACGGAAGTCACAGTAACATTAAACAAGGAAGGAGAAACAGTAAAAAAAAAAGTCACTTACACACAATGTCGTCTTTCAACATCGTGTAAATCTGGACTTCCAGATATTGCTCCGAGCAAATAGGAGGCCACCGCCTCATTATGAGGCGAGATTAGTCTGTGAAAACAAAATGTACAGTTATGATCGGTATCTATCCTATGGTATCTATACGTATCTATTTCCTTATACCGCAGAATGAAAGCATGTTCTTTAAATCTTATCCTTGCTCCGGTTCGTAGCGCCTGCAATTTGTCTCCGAGTTGTGAAGACGGCGTACTGCTTCCTGTAAATGACGACACAAAAAAATACACTTTAATAAAGCTGGTTCTGCTCACTTGTTCTTTTGCAAGGCTACTAGGCTACTCTTAGCTTTGGTTTTAGGCTAGGGTACTTTTAGCTTAGCTAGCAGTCATCGAACATATTCTTACCGCAAGCTTGGGATTGTGCACCAGTCTTCTCTTCTTAAAGTTTGTCTCTCCCGCACAGTTTTTCAACTCCAGAGCAGCCAACCGGTCCTCTATGGACAGCAACCTAGAGTTTACCTAATTGCTTGAATGACTTGCAGACAGCTCCGAGCAAAGAGGAAGTCACGACCCCATTAGGAGGCAAAGTTAGTCTGTGAAAACAAAATGTACAGTTAAGATCGGTATCTATCAACGTAGCCAATCTATTTCCTTATAGCCTACAGCAGAATGAAAGCATAGTATTCTTTAAATCTTACCATTGCTCCGGTAGCGCCTATGTGTCTCCGAGTGAACCCTGGTAGGCTACGGCTGGCTCTGATTTCCCGAAAGCAGATGTCTATTCTCCTGGCGAGACAAGTAACCACTCATCTGGCACTAGATCCAATGCTCTCCATTCTTCCAAGCAAAAAGGGAAGTGCTCGTTTAAAGGTCCCCTCTTCTAGAAGGAATGAGCGCAGACGATCGCGGGCGCGTTGTTTATGATTCACATCCACATACATCCAAATAACGTGAAGTAGTAGCCTAATGAAACTGTAGGCTAGCCTTACAGTTCTGCTGAATCCAAGTACAGCTCGCTGCAGCCTGTGGGAAGGCGAGGCTTGGAGATGCTCCTCTCTGAATTTGCCGCCGCACACTGACTGTTGTTTATCCTATCAGCTGTTCTGGTGGAAGCGCGACCACAGTGCAACCACTGCTCACTAGAGGAAGTGTCTCCCCTGCTGGCGTGGGGGCGTAACGGTTGGACTTAGTGGTTTATTGAAGTGACCCTGCTGTGGCGTATAGACTGAGAATGTTTTGGACTGTGTAAATAGTCTACTACCAGGGAAACAGCCAATCTATTTCCCTGGTAGTAGACTATTTACACAGTCCAAAACATTGGCTATTTCCCTGGTAGACTATTTACACAGTCCAAAACATTCTCAGTCTATACGCCACAGCAGGGTCACTTATATAGGTATATATTTTTTATTCAACAAAAATATATGCAATTTTGCATATATTTTTGTTGAATGAAGATAGTGATAAAGACAATCATTTATATATTTGCCTCTGAAATTCTCATTGTGTTGGTGTGAAGGGAAAATCTGAATCTAAACTCTATCGACTGTTTTAAGTCAGGTTACATTATTGGAGCTTGCAGGGAACAGACATGTCATACCCAGCATCATTTCTGCCTGTTGAGCGTATTACTGGGAGTTGTTTAAGCAAGACCAAAGGCCATAGTCATGCCAGCATGCACAGTTCACTCTCCCTGCTACCCTGATTTGCATTTGTATAGCTCACAGCATTTTCATTTACATGTTAAAGCCTCCCCTAGAATTAGGAGGAGGGGGGTCGTGGGCGGACGACTGCCAAGCAAGGCCCACGTCAATTTCTGACAATTCATGGCAGTTTTCGGCATTGCCTGCAAACTGCCGCGAACAGCCATTAAACTGAACTTCCACGACAATCTACAGTGCCGCATACTGACGGAAATCACACTTTTCATGCAGTGGTGGAGGCGTATGAATCAGGGGTGTGATTCTTCTGTTTATTTTAGTCTAAAAAAAAAAACTACTAGTAGCATGCCAGGGAGCAATTGTTACCCTGAGGCTGTAGACATTTAATCTCAAACTTGATATTTAACTGGTGACTCTTTTAAATGGTGGCTGGCAGCCTGGACAGGTTGTTGTTTTCCCACAGGCAGAGGGAGGTGTTGGTGGTCTCTAGTGCTCATGTGTATATATTATATAAGCTGACCTTCGGTGCGGGATGCTGTGCAAGCTGACAGGTTGACATCCAGCAATTTTGGTACCGTGTTTACCGCTCTGTTGAAGGGAAGGAGTGTTGCTCCAGTGGTCGTTTGTGGTTCCAAAATTCTTTGTATTCAGAAACCATTGGTCATCAGTCCTCAGGCCATGAACAGTTGCTCTTCTGTGGCACAAAGTGTTGCCATAACCTTTTACCGTGTGTAGGAGTTTTGATTATAGTACACTTGGACACCACATGGTTTGTGTGCGCGCCAGCCACCTGCAACCTACCTGTGAGTGTCCCCGTGGTGCAGCAAAGTGCAGTCATGGTGCAGCACTGGCCCTCTTTGCCTACTGGAATTTCAGCCGCACCAACGTGGAATGCTCATGGAAAGCTGCAAAGACCACAAAGGAGCAGCATTTGGTGAATGAGCTCTACCCACGCAATGATTTTAACTTTATGACTATATAGCCCCACCTCTCAACTCAGCCACGGCACTCGATCTGACACGCTGCCTGTCAAAACAAACCAAACCATTTATTTATCATATTAAAAATGTTTTTTCTTTCCCCTGTCATGATTTATGTGCACAGTGTAGCCTAGCAGCCTTTTGTGGCTAAGTTAGAAGCACACATTATCTTAATTTTAGTTAAACATTAATTGCATGTTAATGTTTTCTCCAGTGGTGCTCAGACCTAATGCAATGCATAGGCTACCCAGACAGCAAAATATATTTGGGCCAGATTTGGTCCAGATCTTCATTAGCATTTGGCGCAGATCCTCTAAACGGACCTGCCCCGGGGTCATTTCTTCCAACGGGCCAATACCGGAACAGGTTGGAATTACGGATCAGAGACAGATCTGGGCCAGAACTGGCCCAGTACAGTTAATATTGTCATGGCATTTGGTGCGGATCTGGCCCAGACTCATATTCTACATCTGGGGCTCATCTGGTCCTGGTCTGTGATTCATATTTAAGCTATCAGACAATTAAGACCCACACAATTTGTAATTTTCTAAATAGTTTTTTATTTTAAAAAGGCAAAAGAGAACACTGTGTCCGCTAGCCTGAGCTTAGGCCTAGGCTTACAACATAACAGAAACCAATATGTAAAATATAAGGCTTAAGCTATGTTGATAAACAAACTCCGCTAAACGCACTGAAAGAAAATGTCATGTTAACATAGTCCGTTGCATCTAACCGGCTGATGTCCCGATGATGATGACGACGGCGCTCAGCTGTGTCGGAGGAAGATTACTGGCAGTCTGGGGAGCACTGAAAGCACAGAACAGTTGGGCGATCCTGCAGATCAGCAGGTCGGTGGACTTTGACAGCGACAGTTTGTTGTTTCGTGAGAGTTCTTCGACGTTAGCTAGGCTACTCAATCCAGACTGCAGGGCAGGCTGCTATCATGGCAGCTCGCAGGTCAGCAGCAGTTCCTTGGTCGCGGCAGCGGCAGATCTCTCGCAGAGGCTAGTAGCTGTCCTGAGAAATATTTTCGAGCAGACGGTGAATAGCAGCGCCGTTCACGGATGGATGTCAGAGGACCAAGGCAAAAACTAGCCCAATGGACTAACGTTAAAGTTAGGCATCAACCTGCGATTCTTCCTCATTGCTCCTGTGAGACGTACAAAAAGCACACAAAGCAAAGAAACAAAGAGTAAATATTAGATTCAACATCCAAAGATTATTTATTTTATAACAGTAACGTTATAGTATGCCAACAACGCATTGCATCCCAAACCGGATAAACTGGAGGACAGCGACAATTCTTGTGGACCTTCGATAAAAGGCTTTACAGCCAAGTTTTTCCAATCTAAATCCATTTTAAACAGGCTTAAAAAACGCTGGCCGTCTAAAGCTACCTGCAGTGCTACTAGCAGCAAGGCTAGCGACAGACAAATGGCTACGAATTTGCAGCTAACACACAATGGACACGATATTAAGCGATTTTGGTGAATAATAAGCAAAGCTCACCAATTTAGCCTTAAAGCTCATGTTCACATAGTTGTGGATGCATGTTTAAAAGAACCTAGACTACAAGCTAACCGTAGCTACTACCCAGCTTGTCTGGCACGTTTCAGGTTGTCAGAATTTCAGAGTAAACTAAGTTTGTAAACTTTCATGTTTAATACAGAACAGGCCTAAATATTTAGCAGACTAAAATGACATGAACACCAGTTTACATTTAAAATGATACTTGTATAATGTACTTACCAATAATCACAAAGACGGTGCAGCCTGTCTTCCACTCTGCATAATCACATAACGTAGTTGCAGTTGCAGGTTTATGTGGGGGAAAAGTGTTCCGTTAGTTGTGGCGCGTCAGGTCTGCGCAGCTCCTGAGGATCTGGCCCACACCCGCCGGGCGGACTCAATTCAGTTGTGGCGCGTCTGGTCTGCGAAGCTGCCCCGGATAGGCGCCGCACCCGCTGGATGGACTGTCACAGTCAGAAGCTACAGACAAGTCTGGCGCAAAGTTGGTGCAGATCTGCATAGTGAGTGCGACTGCTGCGCGAATCTGCCGATTCAAAAACGGATCTGGCACAGATGTAAATGCTGTCTGGGTAAGCATTTGAAATTTCACATAGCAGTCACATACCTTGAAAATTAACATTATTAGTTTAACAGTTGAATTGAAAACCAAATTGTCTGTCTCCTTATTTCATGCGACTGCTTAACAAACTGTTTCAACAATATTTTCTTCTATGCGATTCACGCAGATTAAACGTGAAGCTTCTGCACGGCCGGCGCTATCGACTGGTCTGGCATATGCACTACAGCACATTTAGCCGGTTACACCTCTGTGCAGGGCTGTAGTACTCGAGTCCGGACTCGAGACCGTTTTTCTATGGTCTCGGACTTGTCTCGGACTCGCTAGTATTTGGACTTGGTCTTGTCTCGGTCTCGGCCACTGGTCTTGCCCAATATGGCTTTTGGTCTCGACCGAGTCCAGGTGTCTTTAAGGCCATCAAAATTAACGTGTTAATCGCCGCGATTCATTTTTGAAATACATAATGCGTTACAAAATATTAACGCAATAGTGTTTACCTTTGTGGGGGGCTGATGTCACGTAACGGAAGCCGCAAAACCTAAAACCGCAAGCCTGAGAGTTTATTTTACTGTCTGTGGAGTTAGCTGAAGATGAAGAGGAACCAACATTTAGCCAATAAATAGTAGCTTTACTGCAAACTGCTTTTCACTCTTGTTAGATAACGTTTACAATGTCAAAATGCACCAACAGTAACAGTTACATAAAGATGATACTTTTCGGGTCCTCTCCATTAAGATCCAACTTGAACGTGTGCCACTCCATTTAATTGAGAGCGCGTCTGAGCGCACACGAGAGGGAAAGAAAACGATTGGCAGGCTCTAGCTGGATTGTCGTTGTTGATGATAATTGATATCTCCTTTTTAATATAAGAAACTTATAAAAGGAAGGCAACAAAGACGAGGTTAGAGGAGATTGCGGATTTATCCGATTTCCACTACTGACCAGTTATAAACTATGAGAGCCAGGGCACTTGGACATGTAGGCTGCACTCACTGTGATTTGAAAAATGGACAAAAATATGAAGAGTTGTCTTTGCCTTTGTGTAATGGAACTGGTGAGTCTTGAAGTCTTCAATAATTTGTTTACATGAAGCACATATTATGCCGATTGAAACACATTCCACTCAGCTAGCTATAGGTGACTGGCTCAGGCTCATCATTCACTTTTAATTGCAAACAGAAAATGTCTAGCTAGCATCATGTCATTACATGCTTCTATTTCCAAAGGAATGAAAGCTGTTTATACCAACTTAATATCATGCTTATCATTGTTAATATTGTACAATACACGTGGTACAAACAATATTAGAGCTTGTGGACTAGCTATAGGCTATATTTCAATGGAGCTGGTAAAAAAAAGATAATTAGGCCTATGAGAACGTGGCCACAATGGGCTTAAAGTGACAGTGCACCATCCAAGGATTAAAGTTCTCCGTCATAGGACGGATTTCCGTCAATTTGATTTTAGAAATGTCATATTTGAGATCGATGCAGATCCGATGAGAAAACAAATAGGAGGGGGGGGGGACTGTCACCTTTGCTTTTCCTTTTTTAAGGCAACTACAAATATTAGGTAAATGTTTAAAGACCTAATGTTCTTGAGAACTTTATGTGTCTCAATCCGTGACCGCTCAAGAAGATACGTCCTATACGGCCTACGTCAGCCATGAGTTTCGCTTTGTATGTTGTAGCTACACACTTGTCTCGGGCGTTTGCTTAAAAAAAAGAACACGTATGGAGGACTATAACGGTCTCAAAGTTGGATTATAGTGACACAATCGAGACAGCTGATGAGGTTGGCCAATCCGTTTAACTTTTTTGGATATGATATTGTGAGCTCTATGTGCGAATTCGGAGGCTGTGTTCTTTCCGTGCATCAATGTAGACACTTACTATCGCGAACTCTTGTCAGGGGAGGTCATTCATTTTGGGTGTCACCTATGACTTGAACAGATAGCCTGCTATGCCACCCGATGTAGGCTACTATTATTGTTACAGTTTTTAATCAATGCAACTAACATTATGTGTAAAGCGACGCAATATAAACCGTAGCCTATGCAATTTCTTATCCCGTCTGTTATGACATACAACAATGTTTTTCACAATTTGCGACGGAAGGTTTTGACTGTGCGTGTCGAGTAAGGGGGTCAGTCGTGTTTGTGACGCACAGACAGCCTTGTAGCCTATTTTGCTTAGGCCTCACTTTTAACGACAATAGGTTGTGAGTGTATGTTGACAAAAAATAACCATACAATTAAAATAGTCAACTTAAAACTTTGCTATAAAATATTATTAATTTATAGCACAAAACCATAACCAGTGGGCCTACCAGAACCTCGCATATTAGCGTCATGATTTGTGTGCGTCTATTTGGCAAGGCCACTAGCTGTCATGGATGCGTTGTTGCTAAAGGAAGGCAGGTGTCAAAAGTTAAAAAATAAATGCAGATGGGCAGCTGTTGGAAACGGGGGAGAACTAACAAGCCATGGTGTAAAGAAATTAAAGTGCCAGGAGTTTGCTTTTGCGCGGTTCGCTGCAAGAAAATTGTTTATGGGGCAATAGGATGCAATAGGAAAACGTTTTAGCACGCCACCAATCAGAAGACCGCCATAAGGTTAACGTTCGTGCACTTCAGGACATCTTACCTGGTGCAACTAGCCACCACGACAGAGGTAGGCTACGTTTATCTATGGCTGACCGTTTTTACGTTTAGAAAGTAGGCTACGCATGTTCTTTCATAGCGCAACACGACCTGTCCTTAACCATATCGCAACCTCTTGTCAACCTTATACAATCTGTTGCTGAAGACAAAAGCGCCGTCTCCAGATTGTCGTTACAAATGCGCAGACCTCCTGCATGAGCACACACAGTATTGCTGCTCGTTGGAAAACTGAGTTGTCTGTAAAACTCAAAATTACCATGTTATCATTAAATGCGGATGAGGCAACAAATGGAAATATGAACAATATCTAGAATGTTCTGATTTGTTACTTTGATGAGGAAATGGGAAGTCTTGCAAACTTGATTTTATAGATTTTACTTGGTGTTGAATTGCATATTAACAAGAAAAAAATCTCCCCTTTAAACACTTTTGGCCTGAAGTAATTAAATAAGAGTGTGTTAAAGCCTTTCTACAATATTGCTGCAGTAGAAAAGAACAGCAATGGCTAATCAGCAATGGTCAGGGATGGTACTAAAATATATTTTTGTTCATCAGGAAAACTCAATCTCAATCAAGAACACTCTCAATTCGCCTTATTCACATGGCGGCCATTGGCGGCTAAAACGAGGCTACAGGGTACACAAACCATAGGATTGTTATGTTCTATGCATTCACCTGTAGGTGGCATTAATTATATAGTAAGTGTACCCTGTAGCCTCGTTTTGGTTTAAACAATGGCCGCTGTGTGAATAAGGCGAATACTCCCTTTACTTTGCTGTTTGCATCTTTTTGTACATTAAAAACCAATAGGTCGCGACCGCAAAAGGGGTGTTATCTCTATAGGTAGATATGAACAACGTATGACTTATGGCCTGAAAAAAGTTCAGTCAAACGATTTTTTTTCACTTTAATCCCTGGCACCATCAGGGTTCCCGCGGATCCTTAAAAAGTCTTAAAAAGTCTTAAATACAACTTTAGGTTTTTAAGGCCTAAAAAAGTCTTGAATGGTCTGGAATGTCTTGAATTTTCGAAAAGGAGGTATTAAATTTGTGTAGGCTATGGGACCGCCAGCGAGTGCGATAGAGCGAGTGAAATGTCTCCACCCGGTTTCGTGTATTTTTTAAACGCAACTGTATAAGTGACTACCCTTATCAGAAAGTCCTATTGGATTTTGTTTTTTTCCATTACAATCCTATTGGATAGTGGAAATCCTAAAGGATTTATTGTCATACCAACAGGATTCCAATAGAGTGTGCATTGTGATTGTTAAAGTCCCATAGGATTCTAAAGGACTGGAGGGTGGTTCTATGGGATTTGGACTTTCCAATAGGATTTTCATCATGACTTTCCAATAGGATTCCCCAATGGGTTTATTTGTTTGGCTTATACTTTCCAGGATTTTAGCCTCTTTAGCTTACTTTGAACTATTATAACTCTTAAAACCTTTTATTGAAACAACTGATCATGGTTATATGATGCAAAGATGAACTGAAAGTACAAGTGTTCATTAATCAGACTTTTTTATCATTTGTGAAGACATACAACAAAAGCCATTGGCCTGTACAGCAGCAAGAGAGAGGGAAAAAGGTACACATGAAAGGGGAGTTCATTGCAAAAGATTAATCTATTTCAATGCCATTTGGCTGAAGTGATGCATACATCATTTTCTCAAATTTCATAAATACGACCTTTCTGACTATGTCACTGTATTTCACTGCAACTTTAGCGGGGGTTGCACTAATCAATTTCAAATGCCCCACGGTCTCTGATGCAAAAATTGCATTTTCAGAATGAAAAAGTTGAATAACCAACACAGGCACATTACTTTCTAAGCTTATGATAGATAGTATTTTCCCAATGCTTCCGTTTTTCAGTTCAACTGTATAGCTATTGTGTCTTTGCATGGTTCCATATTTTTCTGTTGTGAAAACTTTGCCGTTCATCACTGCACGATGGTAGTACTGTGCAACAGTTGTGCCTTGAGGTCCCCATATAGGAGCTAGCAAAAACTGCTCCACATTATCAATTTCTTTGTGGTGTGGACATCCAAGTAGTACTATATTTTGTAACTTTAGAGCTTTTGATCTTAAAGGATATCCAGCTATCCAATCATGTACCATCTTATCAATTATATGTGTTAGATTGCTATCACTTTTTGAATTGTCCAATAGAATGGGTAAGGACTGTATCAGAGAAAATCGAAATGCTATCTGCTGCGGTATTGATTGCGTGCCATGGCACAAACGTGTTAGTTTTTGGTTGTGGCCTTCGAAAACAAAGGCTGAATTACACCACAAGGGCCCATGTAATTTAACTGAAAATTCAAGGTGGGTCAATTGATGTATGTTGTATGACATGTGGGAGATTCCATATAATTGTTTGACTTGGTTAACAAATTTTTCTATATTCTGGGATGCACAGGCCAAGTCTATTTCTGATACTGTATCTTTAAGAAGGAGGAATATGGAATTGACAAGCCATGACCAATGTTTTAAATATTTGTTGGGCAAGATTAAATTCAAAACAGGCAAACTGTAAAAAAGCAACCAGCTACGGCATTCAGCCGCCTTCCATTTTTGTGCACTCTCCACAGTGCGTGGCACTCTGGGGACATCAGATGGTGGTGTCAGGGATAGCAATTTTTTGTCAATTTTGTTTTTAGCTGTTCCAATGTACCAAGGGCTCTCATGATATTTACTATTAAACCAAAGATCTAAAAAATGTTTAGTGACTCCAAGTAGTACAGCATGCATATAGTCAATAGGAAAACTTTTAATCATGTCAAAGCCAAATCCAGAGCTATGGAGTAATATTAAGGGGGAAACCGTTTTAACACCAAGGACATGCTCAACATTGTTCTCAACAGCTTCTTCTCCACAATTAATGATTTGCTTATGAGTTCTTAACTGAGCTGGAACATTGTCATAGACGCGTGTGAATCCACGACCTTTGGTTACAACTAATCCCTCATTAAGACAGCATCCACAGCCATAGGATCCATTGAATTGGTGGATGCCTTGGAGCATACATTTTGCCACTGCATCACATGTACAGGCAATAGGGAAAACCCTTGAAATGTGTCTCAACCCAGTGTGTGGATGCTTCCAGGTTATACCATTTGTATTTGTTGTTTTTATGTCCTGCACAAATTGGTGGAGAAATGTCGACATATTTGGCTTCCCTCGCCCAAACCAAACACCAGCAAGCAGTACATATTTATACCGGACTTCAGCAGGCAGCTCATTAATCACACAACGAATCGGCCATAGGGAGTTAAATGAAGAATTAAAAATGGGCACACCATCACAGTTCCACAACAAAGAAATGTCCCCGGGTCTGTAATTGGTCTCTCTGAGGATATTGCCTGGTGGTGCACAATCGCTAAGACGTTCTCTTTGGAGGATGTCTCTGATTTGGTTTTCTATAGAGAGACTAATGAAGAAATCCCCCTCTTTGACATTGTCCTTGTTTGTGTCATCACCACAGTGTACACAAAGTGACGTTTCTTTAGCTAAATTTGCACCACAACATTTGCAAAATAAATGGACTTGTATGTCGTCTGATGGGTCTTGAATGAATTTCTTGAATATGTGTAGAGAGTGTGGCAAGATATTGATGGGTGGTAAAAGAACATTTAACAATTTTAGTAGGTCTTCGATGGCTTTAGATGGCAAACTGTGTCTCAGGGCAAAGGCCAGGATTAAAACGATGCACTGAGCCAATGTTACCTCTGAACCAGGGTGTAATGGGGAATCCATTGGAGATTTGTGTGGGTCTGTGTCTACATTGGGCATATTGAGATCTGGGTTTAGAGATCCAGTTTGAAAATTAATGTCTGAATAATCATCCGAATTTTCTTGGGCTATATCTCCGTCTTCATCAGCTGTGTTGACATTAGCCTCAGTTGATTGGTTGGTCCGCCATTTACTGGTCTTTGGCACCTCACTTAAATAGTCAGGATCTAAAAATCTAAATATAAGGTTGTTGCCTTGGTCAATTATAACTTTTTGTGTAATACTGACAGAAATATAGCAGGGCATAGACCTACATAATTACCTTTTATATTTGCCCCTCTTGTATTGAGCCCTGTCCGCTCCTGCTTCCATTGGAGCAAGCCTTAGGCTATACTTCTAGGAGGAAAACTAATGTGAAAGTGGATATGGTAAGAGTATAATAACATACATTGTGAATAAGAAATTTAGTCTGCTATTTTAAGACAGCATTTTTTTACTTAATGTTCATATATGTGGTCTAATGTTTTAGAAAGTGTGTCTTTGAATTCTTTGAATTTCCCCTTGGGATCAATAAAGTATCTATCTATCTATCAATCTATCTATCTATTACTATCAATAATTACAATGGGCCTCGGGGAACAGGAAGTCCTGTCTATGGTTTGTTTACAAAAGTAGACTTATGGGGGGTGAAGAAGCGCTAGCATGTCTGCTTTTTTTACAGTCTGAACTCGGAGCGCTCACCTGCGCGCTCTGCAGACAGCGTTCGAAGTAGGTCAGCGTTCGATGTAGGTCAGCAGCTGCCTACGTCAAAAACCGTCCGTTAAGTCGTCGACTTCAAGTAGAAGCTACGTCGTCGGAGGAGACAGAGGACCAAATGACAGTAAGTAACGTTAGGCTACTAGCAGCTAATAGCACTATAGTTTTGATTAAAACAATACAAGCACTGTTTTTAAGCCCCAGTCTGCCTTGTAACAGTTCAGTTTACAAAGTAGCCCAAAAACTACGTTTAGGATAGACCAGATCAGAGATGTAACGTTATATCTGGGATAAACGATGTTGGTTAAAGGTTTAGCTAAAAGCTAGCCCTACTGGTATTACAAAATCCCGGTTATGGCAGTGACTGTTATGTTAAAAGTATTTACCTGAGTTAAATGTCGGGCACTTATCGGCTTTCATTCATAACCGTAGCACTGCAGCTTCGTTAGTAATGTTAAAGCATAGTGTTAACGTTAGTTAGCCCAATGTTATTGTCGCGCGATGTAGCCTAGTAAGTTACAACGTTTCATAGCATTGCACGCGACAATGTATCATATCGTAGCCTAGTCTAAACAGTCTTTCCCTTCACATTTCTCCCATCTTTTCCCAGAACACGATGTTCATGTTGATTCAATGGGTTGAAGATCCCCCAACCTGGGATGTATTGCCTGTAAAGAAGGTCATTTACGGCGAAATCGAGGTTGGTAATGTATGCGATGTGGAGTATTTGGAGGAGTCAAGTCCAGCAAGAATTATAGAGTTAGGTTGGTATTTAAGTCTATACACACGATCCTACGAATCAATATAGAAAATAGTAACGTTTTATGTTGTGTTCACAGATGCCACTTTTCAGGAACAATGTCTTGCTAAGAAACCTCTAGGAACTGTAATGAGTTTTTTTGTTGTTGATGTTGTTTTTGTTTTGTTGTCTTTATCAGGGAGCAGAAACACGTTGCTAAAAGCACTGGGAAAACTGGAGAGAGACAGGGCAGGAGGCCCAACAACAGCACCCGGGCCAAGCGGCCGTGGTCAGAGAGAGAAGCGCCCCCCTGCACCATACTCACCTGGTGGCATCACCAGTGACAATGATGAGGTGCGTATACGTGAAATTCAACAGTAGGCCTATGTTGTTCTGTGATTGGTCGCCTATCTCAGGAGAAAATTTGCTCCATGGTCTCCAGGCTGCCTTAGCAGCGTGAATCAAATCGCGCGCAAGGCAGCATGGGAACACCCAGGCTAGCTTATAAAAGGATGGTGGTTGAATCATCTCAGCCAAGATGTGATGGTTATACACTTGTTTCACAGGAGAACCCATAGAACCCAATTCATTTGGTGACGGATTCAGAGTAGAATGTCTATTTGTCACACATAATCATATTTTCTCATGTCTTACAGTTTGTCCCCATGAAACGCAAGAAGAAGGAAAGGGAGTCCTTATCAAAAAAATTTCTAATGGAATACCACGTAAGTGTACAGACATTTTGTTTGTGGTTTTTCAGAGCTGTAGCCTATGTGGACTATAATTTGTGTCATATGGTTACAGTGTTTTCTAACGTAAGTGGTTCTGTCCTCCTCTCCACCCCACAGGCCGGTCTGGGAAAGTCCTCTGGCGATTCAGTAAGTGAACTCGCAATGGTTTTCAGAGCTGTATGTGGACTATTATTTGTATCATATGGTTAGTGTTTTCTAACGTATGTGGTTCTGTCCTCCTCTCCACCCCACAGGCCGGTCTGGGAAAGTCCTCTGGCGATTCAGTAAGTGAACTCGCAATAGTTTTCAGCGCAAATTGTGCAGCCCTACTCATCAGACCAACTCATGCTTTTTTCTCTCTCTAGGATTCAGCTACAATCAATAGCATGTCACACCAGCTTGATGAGATCTACAATATCTTAATTGATATGAACCATAGAATTAGCAGGCTGGAGAAACATATAATTACAAGTAAGACTCAAGTTGTTAAGTTACAAGTACTCAAGTTGTTGTTTTTAAGAGCTCTTCTTAATATTTTATATTGTTGGTTGGTTTAATTTCCAAGTGTATTATGATGGAATATGAATATCTAATTTAAAACTAAGTGGGTATTAATTAATTCTTTTTTCATGTTATTGTACAGACCACAAAACGCCTATGCCAGCAGGAGCGTCAGTACCACCAACAGTGCAACACCCACTGGCTGCACCACCAGCACCAGTGCGCCAACCAGCACCACCACCCCCATCAGCAAGTGCAACTACCATCTGCAGCACCAACAACACAGATGTATGTATTGTGCTTGTGTGGTGCACTTAATATGATAAGATAATATGGCCATGTTGGTGGCACCCATACAGAAAAATAACATATCCACATATATGCAGCTTGAACATATTCCTGTATAAGCACATCTATGTTAAATATATTTCCATGTATTTATCAATATATTTCAAAATAATGTATTAAATATATTGTAGCCATCTATTCAAATATAAGCTGGATGTAGCTACATGTGAATATATTTTTTCCCTTGATTTTTCTGTATGGGCAGTAGGAATCACAATATCACCTGCTCATTAACATTAGGATAGGTTATAATTAGGGCTGTCAAAATAACACGTTAATTGCAATTAATTAATTACAGAAATATTAATATGCTAAAAAATGTAACGCTGATTAATCACATTTCATAGTGACATTTGACCCAGTGCAGTCTAGCTTTCATGACTGAAGGAAGCATACGAGAAAGCACTGCTTTGAATGAAAAATGTAGGTTAGGCCTAAAAAGAACGCCCAGACCAATATACTTTTGACAGGAGCATCAATCTACTATTTCTGCAGTAAGGAATTTCCGTTGCCTACCATAGGAGTTCGTCATGTCTGAAGTAGCACCTCAATGCAAAACAATCCAGTTAGGCCTACGAGTTAGCACACTGATGATGATAATGCTAGCCGCCAGCCTTGTCAAAGTTAACTTTGCTAACGTTTTGCTGAGCCTACCCTATGACCGACTAACTAACTAACCAACAAACTCCCTTAATAAATTGACTACATTTGTTGCACACATTTGTTGCAACAAAAAGTCTTCAAAAGTATGTAGAAGGTGGTTACATTTATTTCCATTCCAATAACTTCACATTACATTTCCATTTGCACTTGTAGGCTATGCTGCTTCAATTTCTTTGTTCCTACTATTTAGTTTATTTTCTTGAACTGCTATTTCTTATCCTGGACTGTCACCTACTGGATAGAAAAGGCAACAACCTAGTAATTATGTGAATTAAAATCTACACGTTTGAATGGCCAAAAAAAAGATAAATCATAGGTGTATTTCCACACATTACCTTGGTGTTAGGGTAGCCTACTCTGCACGTACCATTGACAGTGAGTGGTAACTTCAGTCATTTGCATTTATCATGCTAAAAATCTGACACCAAGCACTATGCTGATGCCTATCAAAGGGGAAATTATAATAAAAGAGAGACACGTTGAACTTTAAAGTCTATAATGTTGGTTTGGCTGTTCATTGATTCGCTCATCTGCCAAACTTGTTTTCAAGATATGTTCATAGCAAAAATGGATGCATGGAAATAATTTAGATTAATGTCACAGAGTGTGTAATTAATTAGATTAAATGTTTTAATCGATTGACAGCCCTAATTATAATAGTCTCCCTTTACATAGAAAGGTTTTTTGTGGTTTAGGGAGCATAATACTAGGGATGCTATCTCCTGCTAAATGTCATTTTTGTAGAGGTCTGTGGAATTGTTTTTGAGTCATATCTAACAACAGTTGTGACTGACACAAGTGAGGAGTAGTAACCATTTCGTAATCAAAATTCATGTGTATATCCACAGGTTCATATAGGACCTTCCACTTCAATAACCCAGCTTCAATATGGTTCAATCAAGTGGTTTAATGCTAAAAAGGCCACGAAGGACCTTCTTCTGGCCGTGTTTGGGAGGAGCATACTTGCCAGCCACTCCTACACTGGCAAACAGTCCAATGCTTTCCGGGCTAAAGCAGCTAAACCCCAGCTTAACCCGGTCAAAGTGAGCGACATTATAAGTGAGTAAAACTTTATTTCTCCCTCACAATGTAATGGTTGATATATTGACTTTAAACTGTTTATACATTATATACAGTATCCTCCACTGTAATTGGCACACCTGTTGTTAGTTTCTGCATTATCGTGAATGAATATAAGATTTGAAAAGCTGAAAAAAAGCCTATGTCCAATTAAAGCATATCATAACAACAGCTAACTTGCAATATAAAGCACATGCTAACATATTCCTACACTTTCCCGCTGTTTTTGTTTCCACAGATTACATCACTATACGGTTTGGGGTCGACCAGGGGGCAAATGTGCGGATCAGGAAAAGATGGAGAAGAGGCGGACACATTGACTGACACACACACACACTGATTATTTGTAACAGTAATAATTTTTGTTATTGTTGTTATTTCTTTGTTTGTTTGTTTTTTTGTTTATTTATTTATTTATTTATTTATATTTAATAATAAATATAATTACTTCATGTCTGTTATTGGGAACTGGTTTATTTAAATTCAATATTGTTTATATAACCCTATAGGATTTAATTTAGTAACATCCTATAGGATTTAAAATCCTTTAAGTGTTTTTAAAAGACAAAAACCTATAGGAATAATATCCTTTAGGATTCCAATAGAGGAAATCCTGTAGGATTTCTATCAGATTTTGGAACCGAAATCCTATAGGAATTCAATAATCCTACTGGATTATTTTTTTTGTAAATCCTATAGGATTCTGGTTCCAAAATCTGATAGAAATCCTACAGGATTTCCTCTATTGGAATCCTAAAGGACTTTCTGATAAGGGTATAAGGCTACTGGAGGAAGTGTAGTGGTTGCAGAGTGAAGATGTTTTTCACGGGTGTCATTAAAGGTGTGAAAACGGTAAGAATATGTAAAAATATGCCTGACGTTTTCGTGGTGTAGCCGAGGCCTGAGAGATACGCAGGTAGCCGTGAGCGGTAGAGTGAGAGGGAGAAAGAGTTAGTATGCCAGGCCAGTTAGCGATAGGGTGGCCATAAATTCGGATTTAGGCCGGACATACGGATTTTAAACATAAAACATAAACATACGGACGCTCATTTGTCCTCCTTTTTTAGGGTTGCGTTGGGCTTAGAATCTCTGCTCGGACGCAGCATCGTTTCACAAACTATGGACACGAAGACTGCTGGTCAAATTATGCGCGGACCAGTGCTTCTGTCACTCGTCTGATAATTTGCTGCGCAATTTATGAAGGAACCACGGACCGACAGAAAAAGAAAACAAACGTTTTCGCAATCGGGAGGAAATACACGTGAAGTTGATCTGTTTGCATCTCTCCAGCGTATGTTGCTGGCCTAGTCTAAGTAAATATATGTCTATAGCCTACAGTACCTGTAATATCTGTCTGCTGAAATATAACAGCATTTTTTTTATGTCGGCGACTACATAAAATGTTGGCTACATAAAAAAAACCATATACGTGCGTGCTTGAGATGAAACCAGCAGTTTTTCAGCAGGAACATGGATGCGAGGAGGACCTGTCTCTTAATTAATGGAGTGGTTTCACTTTGTGGTTGTGGTGGTTTTACAATGTTTCAGTCAAGCTTTGGTTGGTTTAAATACAACTGGTGTGCAAAATGTAAAGTAGTGGATCAACTTTGATTTGCTGTGCTGCATATGGGACAATAGATGCACACAGTAAATTATATAAAGTAGGCCTATTAAAGTATGTAAATAGCTTAGTAAGTCTACCTTAGAAAAATATTGAAGGGAATCCAGTCCAGTAAACATGTTTGGTAAGTAGCCTAGGCTACTACAGATACAGGTGTAGAACAGTCAGTCTCAGCCAGTAGCACAACCAGATATGTATAGCCAGCTTCAAAAGCAAGCAGCCCAGACCCTAAAATTGGTTATTTATAGCTGTGAAGGTAATTCATACACAATTATTGTCTTTCGCCAAAATATATTTGTTAACAGTTTTAAGTTTTCGTGTGTATCTTTTTTGCCGTGGTATAGTCTTAATTTTTTCATTTAGATGTCTTAAAAAGGTCTTAAAAGTCTTTAAATTTGGACTTAGAAAATGTGCAGATACCCTGACCATTTACAAATGAGTTAAACAGCATCAAATGTGTATATTTCTTAAGAAATGAATACTTTAAAACACAATTACTGTGTCAGTATTATCATTTAAATAATATAAAAGTGTTTTTCTTTTACCTTTGTGGTTACTCATTATCATTTTGTGATTTATGTTGTATTTAATATGCCATTTAAGAAGCTTTAGTCTTTAGGAACTTTTTAATTGCGGTTAATCAAGATGAATTCATTTCAAAATATATATTTTTAATCGTTTGACAGCCCTATAATAATATTGGAGAAGGGGAATGGCTACACAAATCCTGGGTGTGTTCACACTGTTTTTGCTTTTAGATAATAATAATAATAACCCAAAATGATTGTCATGCATAAGACTTTTTTTCCTATCCTGGACTCGGTCCTGACTCGGACTGGAACCTTTTTGGACTCGGTCTTGTCTTGGACTCGAACCTCTTTGGACTCGGTCTTGACTTGGTCTCGACTAGTCCTGGTCTTGGACTTGACTTGGACTCGACAAAGGTGGTCTTGACTACAGCCCTGCCTCTGTGTGTGCACGTGAGTTTTTTTTTCTTTACCGGTGTCGTTAAAGGTGTGAAAGCGGTAACAGAAAATTCACCTGGCGGTTTCGTGTAGACGTATTGAGTCGAGAGCCAACAGAGGATGATTTCAGGTCATTGAGGGAGGCACTCCAGGGGTCCTCCTGTGCGATGGCGTGGCTCTTGGAACCTGAGCCCTAAGGAAGTTCCCTTGCTCTGCCGGAGGACCTCACAGCTTTATTTGTGCGTTCCATAATTTCCCAGCATCCGAACCAGGGCTCTCTGGCCATTCCAGTTTCTGTTTTCAGATTAAAGACAATTTAGGCTAATGATTACATCATTAATGGCAATGATAACATGCACACATTTACATTAGTTGCATACCTCCATTTTGACCTTTTCTTGATCAATCAAACCTGATCACAACATATATGCTCACTGTCCAGCAGTGGGATGCTGTGCAGGCTGCCACAGTCGGCCAGAGCACCAACAGCCTTTGGCACTCACTTTGCGAGGGCAGGCTGTAGGCGCAACTCAACACATGCCCCGAATCGAAGTGATTTCTCCTTCTGCAGTTGTAGGTTATATAGCCCTTATAGACCCTCGCACTATCATTCATGGACAGCAAAAGGTTTTGAACTAGACTTGGGTATGACCTTTCCAGATGTATAGCTAGCTGAATGTGTCTGCTACTGATGCTATTGAGATGCTATTATTCATTTTTATTTACTTTCTGGACCCCCCCCCTCCCCCTCTCAGATAACATTATACACTTAACATAGATACCCTCAGGTGAGCATATGTCTTTTTTTACTACAAGCACTTTGACACTTACCGAGACATGATGGATCTTCCCCTTCTGTTCATAGCTAGCTCTGACTTGCCCTATTAGCATGCTAGAACTGTAGGCGCAACTCTCCACATGCCCCGAATCTAAGTGATTTCTTTGTCTGCAGTTGTAGGTTATATAGCCCTTATAGACCCTCGCACTATCTAGCGGTGCACCAGCTCTGACTTGCCCTATTAGCATTGCCATGGCTCCTAGGATCACTAAGCAACTTTTTTTGTGTATTTGTGTGAATTATCGCCATATGTCCTTGGTCTTCAGAGCTCCTGTGCAGAGATAGATGCCTGGCTGTTCATGCATGGCTGCCAGGGCTCACCCTGTGGGGTGGGGTCTGGGTATGGGAGCTAAACACGTAGCAACCCGGGCCCCTCACTGTTGGGTGTGGGCATAGGTAAGCGTGTGCAAGCAGTTGGGGGTTGAGGTATTGTGTGATTGAAGATTTGAAGATGTGGTGTTTTGTGATGTTCAGTATGCTTCTCATGTACTTACTGTGCCTTACTAACACCCAACTCTAAACCCAGTGCTAGTTTTTTCCCACTTGTTGCTTTCTGTTGTGTGTGCGTGTCTACTGCCGCTGCTGTGGGAAGTCCAGTTCCAAACGACGAGTCACTGGGAAAGATGAGCCAAGACGACGAGTGACTTTTATTCTGCGATCTCAATTTCATCATTAAGGAAAGTTTGTTTTCAAGCCTAACATTATTTCTGTGCCTGTTAACCATTGAAGCCTCATTAGTGTTTGTTTGTTGACTGCTAACAGGTCCTGGAACGGCTGGAATTCCAAGGAGCGACGTCATCCCTGTGTTGGAACACATCCCTATGACTGCCCTACTATCGCCTGTTGTCCCGTTGACCGGATTCCTGGCCTGCGCAGCCTAGCTAATCCCAATCATCCCTACACTCTATAGAAACCTTACAGCCCTGTAACTGACCCTAGGCAGATGGGTCAGGCCCTTGAGTCGTGGATCTGCTCGAGGTTTCTTCCTATATGCATCTCCAATTCTAGGGAGTTTTTTTATCGCCCCAGTTACTCACAGGCTCTCTTCATGTTCAACACTGTAGCGCCATGAGACATGTAATGTTTTGGCCCTCTATAAAATTGAATTGAGGGCCCTATTTTAATGGTCTAAAACGGAAGTGTCTTTGCGCAAAACGCAATTCACTTTGTGGGCGGATCTCGGGCGCTGATGCTATTTTACCGGCGGGATATTTGACTGTTGCGCCCGACGCAAATCTAAAATGGGGTTGTCTGAAGTAGCTACATTAATCATGGGTGTGGTTTGGGCGTAACGTGCAATAAACCAATCAGAGCGTCATCTCACATTCCCTTTAACAACTGGCACGCTTGTTCCATAGCTGATTGCTATTATGGTGGCGTATTTGCCAGGCGCAGCCAGGAGCGTTCACAGCGCTATAATCACTGTTCAGTTGGGAACAGTTAGCTATTGATTTTTCATCTTGACAAAATGTAATACAGAATTGTCACAAAGACATACTTTCCGATTTTTTGGGATCATTCTCACTGAATCACGAGGTTATGAATGCATGGTGATATATTTGCAATGTACAATGTAATCTAACATTACCTCTCTATCGACAATGCATATCTTCTGTCAGTTAATTTCTTCTCTCCCGTGCTGCCGCTGGGGCATTTGGGTTAAATGGCATCGGCATGCAGTTCAACATCACGTCTCCTTAAAGGAACACGCCACCCAATGTCAGTAGTAATATATGTTCTTACCTTAACTTTCACGAGTTGAGTCATACCTCTCCCGTGTCCGTACGTGCACTCAATCGCTCTGGTGCGCGGCTGGACTGTGTTAGCATGTTGCTATGCTAGCGGGCTTTGACGGCAACTAAGCGTAGAAGTAATCAAAAACATCCACGTTTTACCGACTTAAATACAGTTGCACGAGTAGTTGATAGAAATGCTACGGCCACGCAACGTGAAACGTGGCGATTTTCCAAGCGAATAAACCGGAGAACTACAATGTGTGGCGCAATAGCACTTGGGAGTACTTCGACCTAGCGTAGTAGTATTGTTAACACCTAATTGTAGATCCTATCCACCACAGAGTTTAGAATCCATGCTGGATCGACCCTCAGCCTCTCCCTCCCCTCTGAGCGAGAGAGAGGCACACACACTAGAGATGCGCTGATGGGCTATTATTTCAACCATAACTGCATAGCAAAACTTATCATCCATCAGCCATCCATCAACACCAAAGTTTTTTGACCAATTTTCGAAACGGCACCCGCCCACCATCCGCTGGTTGTTTTAATGTAGGGGAGAACTGGTACAATTGTAACAGCGGTACAAATGTAACAGTGTTTTATTCTCAAGATATGGTGTAGCTACGGAAACGTAAACAGACACATATCATGTAATTATGTATAATCTTACAGCCATCCAAATATGAATGGTCTACTATAAATACGACCAGAGATATTAAGCAAAAAGGTGCAAAATTCAAGCATCGCGATTTTTTATTTATTTTTAACCGCAACTGTTTGTTTAAGTTTGCTTTGTGAAATTTCAGCGTGTGGACTTCAATCACATGTCATTCATATCTTCAGTCCCTCTGTTTCAAGTTAACATGAGTCCTATTTGATTTATGTAGTCACAGCACATGCAATTAAATTAAAATAAAAACATGACCTGTGCGGGTCAGTTGTAACACCAGTCTCTATGGCAAAATGAACTGATTTTATCGCGAATGCACGAACATTCTCATGGCGAGTTATGGATTATGATTTTTGTGCCGCCATCACCCAATTAAAGTTAACACAGCAACTTGAAATATCACTGTTGGACCAAATGCTTCAGACATGTAAGAAATAAGCAGTTTATCAACTATATTTACTGGTTTTATCAAGTGGATATGGCCAAAATAAGCATATTTAAAGGTTATTGTGAGCTATAACACCGTAATATGGTCTGCAATGGCTAATCAATAATGCAATAAATTAGCTTTAACAGTCATACATTTGGACTTTTTTTCTTGATTTTATATGAAAACAGATGCTCTTTGTTTAACCCAGCACTGTTTTGTGTTAAAATATTGTAGCGCCGAGGCTATTTGCCCCGTGTTGGACTTTCCCCTGTGTTCCCCTGTGTCTTCTGTTTTCCCGGCGTGTGCGCGTGTGTGTGTGTGTGTGCGTGCGAGAGTGTCTGTGTCTCCCTCTCCCTTCTGTGTCATAGAATGTGTCAATAAGTTCTGATGTGTTTTGATTGGGGGGAGGTGTCCGGGAGGGAATATTTAGGGGTTCGGATAAGTTAGCGATTGATAAGGGGAGGGAATAGAATAGGGGGTTCTAAGACGTCTAGTAAGTTTAGTCAGAGTAGAAGTGAATTACGTGCGAGTGAGTTGTGTTGCGTTGTGTTGTCTGCCGATGAGAGTGAATGACAAGAGATTGAGACGTAATTTATCAATATCAGTTTGTTATTTTGTAGTGGACACCTCCTGCTACCCGTACCTTAGCCTGTACATGTTTGGAACGATATCCCAGCCTCCCCGTCTCCTAACTACTCTTCGGCATTACACTGGTGTCTGGAAGTGGGATCGTTACCTCTGCCGAAAATGGATGACATCGCTGGGCTGGTAAGGTCGTTCCCTTTACTTGGACAGACTAGGGACCCTGATAAGGATGTGCCCCGACATGGGCAGGACCACCGAGGTCCGGAGGGACAGAGAGCTATTGCTAGATGGTCTCACAATAACCCCTTTCTGCCATTACTACGAACCGAATGTTCATTAAGCCCTGACTCTAACGCTCGTGCCCCTGACAGTGACACTCACGTTCGTTTTCCTGTTGCTACTGGCAACGGCGAAGAGATCAACCGGAAAGTATTCAATAAAAACATCCGGTTCGCTAGTACGCCAATAGTGGCTAGCGGCGCTAGTGGTGGCTGCCCTGCGCTGTCGGAAGCTAACTGGCTAGCGGGAGAAGCTAGTCGCTACTCCGGTAGCAGCAATACTGTTTGCTTAATTGATTCACATCCCAATTGCCTTCTAAATAAAGTCGAGTCCTCTTCTACAGAAGCACTTTTTGCTCCTTCACTTCCCACACCACCCAGTTTTATGTGTCCAATACCAAACGCCTGCAACTCCCATCAGCTCCTTGATATTGAGCCCCTTAGCATGCATGCTAATTTCCCATCCGAACACACTAGCATTGCGGCAAACACTCTGCAAAAAGGCTCCGACGAGGCAACCCGTCTATTTTATACACATAGAGAGAACACCACACAGTTGCCAGACACTCGACCTTCACCCCATCAGTGTGCTCACTCCCCAGTGACTGGGCCTCACTGGGGGGTCAGTCATTCTACCGGCGGGCATGCTACAGCCACAGAGACTGGGCCGTCTGTCCCCCTGACCCCTCTGGTTGCACCTGAACCTGTGCGTAATAGAAGTTTCCTGAAGTTGGGCAGATACGATGGCCGTACCTCTTATGAAGCCTTTTGTGAAAAGTTTGAGCTAATGGCTAACTCTAATGGCTGGAGTGAAGAGGATAGAGTGGGGCAGTTGGCAGCTGCATTGGAGGGGGATGCGCTGCAGGTTTTTCTTGACGTCCGCGGCAGCCAGGTGACCCAGGCAGATGTTCTACACAGGGCATTGTCTCCTCGGTTCGGTGACACCAAGAGAGGCCACCTGCGCCGGGACTGCACCACACTGGACTCAGCTGTTGGCTCTTTACAGCAGGGAAACGGGAAGGGACCGGAGTAATGGGAGTGTCTCCTGGTCCTGTGTGCAGTGTAGAGTCTCCCGTCAGTGTTGTTTCATTTGATTGTGGCCTAGTCGAGTGCTGTCATGTATCTGCTGTTGTAAATAGTCATCCAGTTAAAGCTTTAATAGACACTGGTTCCACCGTCACTCTAGTCCACCCCAGCTTGTTAGTGAACCATGCACTACAACCCCCCAGTGTCCCTTTAACTACCGTCACCGGCGAGCATGTGCCTATGGTCGGCCAGTGTGAGGCGGAGATCCAGGTGGCTGGACAATGCTTTTTCATACGCGTCTGGGTTGCTGAACTTCCTGAGCACTGTATCCTTGGCATTGACTTCCTTCATGCTGCAGCGGCTGTCATTGACCTAGGGGCAGCATGCCTCAGACTTGGAGAGTCAAACACTGCGCCCATCTGTTTCAGCCCCTCACCCCTTCGACCACTGTTAAACTGTGTTGGCGTGCTCCATGCGGCTGAGAATCCTGACCCGCCAGCACCTGAGACCATAACCACTACCCCAGACCTTCCTGTGCCGTTTTCAGCAGCCTGCTCTGGGTCCGAGACTCCACTTCCCCTACGCCCCTTTCCTGCTGTAGTGGAACCTGAGCCTCCAGCACTGGTCACTGATGCACCAACACAGAGACACACCATCCATCAGTTGTGGGAGGACAACAGCGTAGGCCTTGATGAGTCACAAAAACAGATGCTATGGGCTGTGCTGGACCATCATCGTGCTGTTTTTGCTGCAACCCCCGGTGATGTTGGTAGGACCCCGTTGATTCAGCACAGCATTGACACTGGTGATGCAACCCCTATCCGTCAACGTGCACGTCGCTTGCCCCATTCTCGACAGCTGGCTGCAGAACAGTGTCTGGAGGAAATGAAGGCTGCTGGAGTCATCGAGCCCTCTGACAGCCCCTGGGCTTCTCCGGTTGTATTGGTCCCAAAAAAGGATGGCAGCTGGCAGTTTTGTATCGACTTTCGGCGGCTCAACGAGGTGACTGTTAAGGACTCATATCCACTACCCCGGATTGACGAGTCCCTGGATCAGGTGGGTGGGTCGAAGAGGTTCTCGTCGTTGGACCTCCGGTCTGGTTACTGGCAGGTGCCCCTCGCTGCTGATGCCAGACCAAAGACAGCGTTCACTACGGGGACAGGGTTGTGGCAGTTTAACACCATGCCATTTGGGCTTTGTAATGCGCCCGCAACATTCGAGCGGCTGATGGAGCGTGTGCTGCAGGGAATTCCCAAAGAAAGGTGTCTTGTGTATCTTGATGACCTGCTCGTACATGGCAAAGACTTTGAGTCTGCATTGCGTCATCTAGATGCAGTCATCACAAGAATAGCCCAAGCCGGCCTGAAGCTACACCCAGAGAAATGCAGTCTGATGCAACGCGCTGTCACCTTCCTTGGACACCACGTGACTGGAGAGGGGGTTGCTACTGAACACCGGAAGACCGAAGCTGTTCGTGACTGGCCAGCCCCCTGCAACCTACGACAGTTAAGGTCTTTCTTGGGTCTGGCTTCATACTACCGCCGCTTCGTTCCAAGCTTTGCCACTGTGGCTGCCCCACTCCACCAGTTGTCTCAGGGAACAGAAATTTCATTGGGGGCCTGAGCAACAACGTGCTTTTGACAATCTGAAGCTGGCTCTTTGTAGTGCACCAATCCTTGTGGCGCCAGACCCGAAGCTCCCTTTCATCCTGGACACGGATGCCAGCAATGTAGGCCTCGGGGCCGTCCTATCCCAGGTGACTGCAGATGGAGAGAGGGTCATCGAGTATTACAGTCGGTCCTTCAACAGAGCTGAACGCAACTACTGTGTGACCCGGAGAGAACTGTTAGCCGTTGTCGAAGCTGTTCGTCATTTCAAGCATTACCTGTGTGGCCTTCCTTTCGTGGTCCGGACTGACCATGCCTCCCTGCGTTGGCTCCTCTCTTTCCGTGAGCCAGAGGGTCAGGTTGCCCGTTGGATAGAACAGCTACAGGAGTTTCAGTTTGAGATTCAGCACCGGAAGGGAGAAAACCACCAGAATGCTGATGGGCTGTCCAGGAGGAGCTGTTCAGCTGCGTGTCCACAGTGCAGTCGTCTACCTGGTAGCGCTGAGGGCACGTTGCCTGACGTGTTAGAGGATGAACTGCTAGCCATTCAGTGCCGAGCCATACTACCGGCCTCCAACATGTCCTGGGCTACCGAACAACGTAAAGATCCAGAGCTCCAGGTTGTGATCAGCTGGGTGGAGGCTGGACAGCGCCCATCCTGGGAAGATGTAGCTGCTCATGGACTCACAGTGAGGGGCCTGTGGTCCATGAGGGATGGGTTGGCCCTACATGACGGGGTGCTGAAGAGACGCTGGGTGGAGCCTGCAACAGGTTTACCTAAATGGCAGACTGTTGTCCCGATGTTTAGCTGCGGATTGGTCCTAGCAGCCATGCATGGGCAACCTGGAGTGGGTCACTTTGGGGTGAAAAAGACACTGAAGCGTGTGCGGCAACAGTTCTATTGGAGCACGTGCAGGAGGGATGTAGAGTCCTACTGCCGCCGGTGTGACGCATGCACTGCCCGTAAGGAACCCGTGGGCCGTTCCCATGCTCCACTTCAGCAGAGGAGGGTAGGCTATCCGATGGACCGTATAGCTGTGGATGTGATGGGGCCCTTACCCTTTGAGAAATAAATAACCGGAGTTTGGAACGATATCCCAGCCTCCCCGTCTCCTAACTACTCTTCGGCATTACAATATGTTATAGGATTCACGATTTTAGCACTGTTACATTCATGACGCTACTGTTACAACTGTACCGCACTTTTTTATGGCTGTTAAGTTAAATTATTGACAAACTATAACATATTTTTTAAATTCTGTTTCAACTTTCATGGAGTAGACATGTACGACTCTGTTCTGGTCAAATTTCACAACTCTCAAGTCTATCGTCTTTGTGTAAATCGAGTTTGAATTGGAAAAATAAAAAAGTGTTACAATTGTGCCGGTTCTCCCCTATATATATATATAGGCTATATGGGTGATGCAGCGCTGCTGACGTGAGGCTAGAAAGCCCTTGCCTGTTCTAGGAAGACTGATCCAATGCAGCAAATATATTAAAAGGCTAAAGTCGTACATTGGCTATGTTGTAGCCTATTCCCAGAATATCAGCAGCAAACTCAGTCTCTGTCTCGCAAAACAGTCTCCAAATAAAACGCACATCGGCCTGTTGCCTTTTCTGCCAGCTTGTGAAAATATATCGTCCAAAATGCTTGATTGCATTGCATTCTCCACATTTTTAGCTACATTTTCATGTACCACATCAGCATTTTTGTTCAGTGAATCTTTTGTAAATTGCTTTACAATTACCGTCGGGCCTATAGGCCTATTGCCTGGCTTGCCTCAGCTTCGTCACGTCCTTTTACAATTTTATCATTGTAATAAAAAACGCAATTTGCCACATAATTTCAACATGCTCCTGGCCTACTAATTAATGCCTATTGTACTTTATTTTTTGCAAAAAGAAAGAAATCCTTGATAAAATAACAAGTCATTCACATTATAGGCTACTTTACACACTGTTATGTCAGGGTGACTGAAAGCCTGTTCTGAAGACTCCCATTCATTTTGACTGCACGAGCGCGTCTTTTTCAGACAGACAGCGCAATTAATTTTAAAGCAATTTACAAAAGATTTACTGAACAAAAATGCTGATGTGGTACATGAAAATGTAGCTAAAAATGTGGAGAATGCAATGCAATCAAGCATTTTGGACGATATATTGTCACAAGCTGGCATATAGGCAACAGGCCGATGTGCGTTTTATTTGGAGACTGTTTTGCGAGACAGAGACTGAGTTTGCTGCTGATATTCTGGGGATAGGCTACAACATAGCCAATGTACGACTTTAGCCTTTTAAAGGGACACCAGGCAACGTTTTCGTGTTAATTAATCATCTTCATAAGTCGGTATATGTTTAAATGACTCATTACAGGGCGAATGAAGACTCTCTCGCCCGCCCCTACTGCCTGTAGGAAGAATATCCCGCTTGCAAGTTCAGTGTATCGTACCCGGCGACCGAAGCAGTTTCAGTTTCCATCCTGCATCCACAGCACAGAGGGAGGCTAACGAAACGCTAGCGATTGTTGCAAACGTGTGTATAATGGCAGAGCCGGCGAAGAAGCAGCGAAAACCCTTGACGGAAGATGCAAAGAAAAGGAAAAGAGCTTCAGACCGAGCGAGGGGGAGTTTCGTAGAGAAAAAGCATCAGGCTTGCCTGGTGTCCCTTTAATATATTTGCTGCATTGGATCAGTCTTCCTAGAACAGGCAAGGGCTTCCTAGCGTCACGTCAGCAGCGCTGCATCACCCCCTACATTAAAACAACCAGCGGATGGTGGGCGGGTGCCGTTTCGAAGATTGGTCAAAAAACTTTGGTGTTGATGGATGGCTGATGGATGATAAGTTTTGCTATGCAGTTATGGTTGAAATAATAGCCCATCAGCGCATCTCTAGTGTGTGTGCCTCTCTCTCGCTCAGAGGGGAGGGAGAGGCTGAGGGTCGATCCAGCATGGATTCTAAACTCTGTGGTGGATAGGATCTACAATTAGGTGTTAACAATACTACTACGCTAGGTCGAAGTACTCCCAAGTACTATTGCACCACACATTGTAGTTCTCCGGTTTATTCGCTTGGAAAATCGCCACGTTTCACGTTGCGTGGCCGTAGCATTTCTATCAACTACTCGTGCAACTGTATTTAAGTCGGTAAAACGTCGATGTTTTTGATTACTTCTACGCTTAGTTGCCGTCAAAGCCCGCTAGCATAGCAACATGCTAACACAGTCTAGCCGCGCACCAGAGCGTTTGAGTGCACGTACGGACACGGGAGAGGTATGACTCAACTCGTGAAAGTTAAGGTAAGAACATATATTACTACTGACATTGGGTGGCGTGTTCCTTTAAGTCCTCTAACATTTCCTAATTTATGTCATCAACACATCAGTGATTCGTGAAAATGTGTACGCTAGATTTATGCCTATTTTTTCACCTGGACACCACAATGATTTCCCTCGAGTGGTAATATTTTTCTTTGAAATTATGTATGGTTTACAGAAATGGGAACTACATTGTATAGATGAGAGGAGCTAAGTGTGCGTTGCGCAGCACAGGCGGCCAAGCAAGGGCTTCGTTTAAGTTGACCTAACTTTCAACTCTGCACAGTATCCCATTAACTGCGTGACAGTAGACTATTTACAATATTTTCTGTAAAGCAGAGTTTGTAAACACGTTATCATCAACTTAATTCAAGCACAACATGTATTTGAGCAGGAGAGAGAATAACAATGAATGGATGCAGCAACTACAGAAATTGTACATAAATTGTAACCATACTTGCTGCTTTCTTGTACTATCTGTTGCTGGTTAACAGCACATGAAAAGCTAATTCACTAACTCCAGACTTCAAGGCCATCATGGATATAAAACGTTTTTTGAAAATAACGAAAGGATGGATGGAACATAGCAAAGCTTGGAGTTATTTCAGATGGGCTACAACAAGGTAGGCAAAATTATGGTGCTTAAAACCTTACACAACGGTAAATTGGAACAAAACTAAAAGTAACTTTAGCCTTTATAGGGCTGTAGCCTATAAAGTTGTCCAGATTAATAGGTCGTAATTAGGCGTTGTTGTAAAGATATTGCATGTAGATGTTGTACTATAGGCTACTAAATATTTAGGTCACCAATGCACGAACAAAACCGGGAATGGACAAATATTATCAAGGCTTTGAATGTTTCCGTCTGTGCACGGGGGTGTCTGTAGATTGGTATGCAACGCATTCATTCATGCAGGCCTGTGGTCATGCATGCGCCCTTAAAATAGCATCTGCATTTTCGCCACAGACTTTAGACCAGGGAGTTCCTGGTCTGTGGCGGAATTGTTTTCTGAAACTGCAAAATATCAACAGTGAACGTTTGCGCCGGTGTTCCAGTTTAGATGGTGAGCAGGTTAACTTGTGATATTTGCATAAAATCCGTGAATATTCAACAAGACCCTGCCTACTTGTTAACAACGCTTTGCTCTGCCTCCGCCCTTCCAGTGCTGGAGATTCACATTTTCACAAGCCTACAGTGCGTGACAGAATATGAAGCAAGATCTTGCCGAAAACATGCGGGAATCGCTATGTATAATGCATGTCTGCTTAAGCATCCACACAAAATGTTGTGCAAACAGGAAATGTGTCAAAGTAAATCAGCGAAGGTTTTGTTGGGTTTCGAACATGAGTCTCACTGAGGCAAAAATGTTCCAAGCAGTAAGCACTATCACCACTACACCACAGAGAGCAATGCTTGTTATTGGTCTATTAGACTAGTCTAGCTTACTAGCTATCCTGATGTCCATGTTAACTGGTGATAGCCTATAACATGAGCAAACACAGCGAATGCATGCCTTGAATAATGCAGATTAATTTTGCCTCAGTAATTTTGCATCACAAACAGTAAATGACCCCATCAGACGTTGCTCGTTTTTTGTGCAGAAAGCAAAAATTATGAAGATCACTTAGGCCTCGAACTGCTCACTAAAATAGCAAGCTAGCAGCAATAGTGGACCCTGCTAACCAATTGTACCACTGGTTATTTTGTATCTATACAATAGCATGGTGTTCCTATTAAATGAATGTAGGTCTATGTTGTCTTGTGACAGCTTATTTGTCAATCGATCAAGATATTCATTATAGCAAACATCTAGGCTAAGTGAATGTTTTGCAACAGGCTGCTGAACGAGCAGTAAGTAGGCTAAACTATTTTCTAATTTAGGCTACGTGGGAATCTGAAACAGCAACATCTGTCATCAAACTCTCTCATCAAAGTTTTGTAATATATGCTACCATGATAACCATTTTGTGTCGTCAAATTAGGACCAACAAATTAAATAATATTTAACTCGGAGAAAATAAGTTTCATGTGTTCACTTCAAATCATTAGACAGCTCACTGCATAACTTCACCGAGACATGACACTAAGTTATGATAATTTTTGCACATGACTGACGTATTTCATATTATTAACCCCCAAAACGGAATAAAGTGTTAGTGGGACATGCCAGTTTGTTGTACATCAGTTAGGTTTTGGTATGTGAGGCAAAGATGAACCTATTTTGTTGTTTTGAGGCTTGCATATGCCCATGTTAAATTGTGATGGCACCAGTTAACATGGGCGTATATTTCTCACTTATGTTAACCTGTGTTAACTTTGACTAACAGTTCAATATATACATAGAAATCTGGCATCAGTTTCAGCGGCTCGTAGTGTAGTGGTATAGACGATGTAGAAGCTAATCCAATCAACTTTCTTGTCCATGCGTGGTTCGAATCCCAGCTAGATCGCTAGTTTTATTTTTTCCATTCATTCAGTATGTGTCATATTTGTGGATAATGCTTAAACGGACATGTATTAGACATACACTGGTGATGTTTTCAGCGATATCTGTTATATTGTCTCACTTGCAAACACTTCATGAAAATGTAGCCTAATACAAACCTGCACTATCGGAGGCAGAGCAGATTAAGAAGTAGGCAGGGTCTTGTTGAATATTCACTGATTTTATGCAAATATCACCAGTTAAACTGCTCACCATCTAAACTGGAACACCGGAACACGCCCCGTCTTTTCGCTGAACCGCCCCCGTGGGCGCAATCGAATTCCCTAATTTACAGGCATGTACCTGTGGAGGGAAAATTCCAATATGCGCGGACTGCAAAATAGGAAAGAAAACGCGCGAGTATACAAAGTCAATTGCGCCGGGCCGGAAGATAGAGCCCTGAATGTGCAGAGTCTATATTGTTGCTGAAGGTTCAATTTAAAGATGGTTTGAGGTTATGCCGTTTTATACCTACTGTGTGCTTTTCTGTGCATTTTGTGGGGAAATAAGTTTATCTATTTGAATGAACTCACAATAAAGACTCATTATTTTATAGAAAACCTGTGTGATTTTCTGCAATAACAATGCATTTTACATTAGAAACAAATGTACTAAATGACCAGACGTTTTCACTTAAGTCATCCATTGAGTGGCACATCTAATATTTTGTTAGCTTCCATTTATTCTGTGATTAGGCTACTAGTAGTTTTATTTATTTTACACTGAGGACTTATATGGTTATTGAAGTTCTTGATACTAAGTTAAAGTAGTAAAACGTGTACATAGGCCTACTTTTAAATGTTTAAAAAAGACTCACCAAGACATGCTGGACTGGAGACGGAAAACGGGATGCTGCTCGGATGGACCAGGTGAAATGAATGCCATTTATAAACACTGTTCCTTTACTCTTCAAATTTACAACACCATGACCCGATTAAAAAGGGTCTGTACATTAATACACCGGAAGTCGTTAGGATCCTTGCGGCACCTGCATTTTACAATTCTCTGTAAGTAATGCTTTCGTTAGTTTTTACAATTGTGAAGCTGTGGCACTAATCAGGTTATAGTGATGTATGCTAACCAGGAACTTAACCTAGCTTCTACCTCCTCGAAGTAACTGTGACCCTTTTAAACTGACACAAATCAGCTGTGCGAGTGTCACGTATAGAAAATGTATTCAGTCAGCATATATGTTGTGATCAGGTTTGATTGATCAAGAAAATGTCAAAATGGAGGTATGCAACTAATGTAAATTTGTGCATGTTATCATTGCCATTAATGATGCCTAAGCCTAAATTGTCTTTAATCTGAAAACAGAAACTGGAAACCAAACATGACCATAGAGTTGACCAAATGAATTTATTTCTCCAAGAGTTTAGGCAACAGGATGGATTTATAGAACCCCTCCAGCAGCCCAAGATTTGGAGCCCAAGACTGGTCAACGTCCACTTGTAGGACCAGGACACTCTTAGTGGTCCAGGTAACAAAAGCGCACTGCTCTGCCCCGGTGAGGTGCATCTGCCCCTGCACCTGGTGCCAGTATGGATGATTTGACTTCAAGGCATACATCCCATCAACTTTTTTGAGGAAGAAGTCTCTGTTGTTCAAGGCCTCGTCTAGCGTCTAGTCTCGGGCGCTATAAGGGCACTTGACCTCGATAATAGAGGATTCACCCACCAACCCATCTGGCGAAGCACCCAGCAAGCCACAGGCCTGACTCCCTGACCTTTAACTGTGTGGCCTGCTCAAACGCCTTGATGCCCTCCTTCTCATTCATACGCCCCCACTGGATGGCGTGGACGTTGTCGAGAGACTTTTGGGTCATCAACCGGTCGATGACGAACGGAGCCACATTTCTCCCCTTCAGCAGAGCTGGCAACACGGCACCAAAATTGCTGGCGGTCAGCCTGCCCTCACGAAGTGAGTGCCAAAGGCTGTTGGTGCTCTGGCCGACCGTGGCAGCCTGCACAGCATCCTGCTGCTGGACAGTGACGGCCATTGCCTCTGCAATGGCCTGAGAGCCCTGATTCGGGTGCCGGGAAATTATGGACCGCACAAATAAAGCTGTGAGGTCCTCCGGCAGAGCAGGGGAACTTCCTTGGGGCTCAGGTTCCAAGAGCCACGCCATCGCACAGGAGGACCCCTGGAGTGCCTCCCTCAATGACCTGAAATCATCCTCTGTTGGCTCTCGACTAAGAGGGTTAAAATCGTTGCGTGGGTAGAGCTCCTTTACTGAATGCTGCTCCTTTGTGGCCTTTGCAGCTTTCCATGAACATTCCGCGTCGGTGCGGCTGAAATTTCGGTAGGCGAAGAGGCCCAGTGCTGCACCATGACTGCACTTTGCTGCACCACGGGGACACTCACAGGTGGTGCTGGTGATCCCTCCATCCTCCCCCAGATTGACCTGATCAGACAGTTTTAATAAAAAATGTATGGTGGTATGAATGGTGGTATGAATTGGTTTGTCCATGTGTTGATAATAACATCATAATTTGTCCATAATTTTTTTATTCAGAAATGTGAGTTGTTTAGCTAACTGCATTTATGTAAGTGGAACTACAGCCTTGAGTAAGACAAACTATGCAAATTCACTATGTAAGAATAATAAGGAATTGCACTTATTGCACTGCGGTCTTCTGGTGAGCGTATGTTGTGTCGACCAGTCATGAAAACTGGGTCTAATTCCAGACTCTTTTCTTCAGTGGTTCCATGTTGGTGGAATGAACTGCCCAGTGCTCTCCGTTCCTGTGGTAGTTTTGGGTCGTTTAAGAGGGGTCTAAAGACATTCCTATTCAACATATACTTAGTTGTTTAAGCGCTTATGTGTTATGGTTTATATAATGTTGTTTTATTTTAATTGGGCTGTTAATTAATTTGACATTATTGTTTATTATTGATATTCTCCTTAATGTAGTCTTAGCATGTCATTGTTTTTATATTATTGATTGAATTGACATTGTTTTATTATTGCCTTTCCCCTTTTTTATTAGGCTATTGAATTGATACTATTGTGTACTACAACTATTCTCCTTACTATATTTGACCTACATTTTAATCTGTTCCCTGTTCAATTTTAAATATTATTATGTTGTTTTGTATTTATGTGTCGCTTTGGACAAAGGCGTCTGCTAAATCCATAACCATAAGTTTGTAGCCTACAACTTTTATGACGTGACGTGTCTTGGGCATTTAACTTTATCATCATGTCAACATAGTTGTAACGTTATATGCGCAATGTTCATCTAGGCCAGCGGTTCCCAAACTTTTCCCCCCGCGTACCACCGCCTACATTCCGACTCGGCTCGCGTACCCCCACCATCCGACACATAAACACATAAAAACGTAACGCATTCTATAACCTATTTATTTCTCGTGCATCTTAGGTGATTATGTAGCCTACATAGAGGTTCATAGGCTACATTACCGATGAATATAAAATACAAATACACGTCATGTTATCTTGGTAGTTGTTAAATGAGATGTTTGTTGGTAGGCTGTCACGAGGACTGTACAACAGATTAGAGACCGTAACCGTGCTAATGCATGAGTAATCAAACGGGTGTCTAGGTTCTTGGTAAGTTGAAAGCCTTTATGTTTCGTGCATCTTGGAATTGTTAATTGAAATTCATATCCTAAATTACAAAGGGGGGAAATATTATATGACATAGGCTATGTTATCTTGGTAGTTAAGTTAAATGTTAGAAGTGAATAGGCTATTGGTAGGCTCACGAGGAGACCGCGCGCACAGCTGACTACTGAACAAGACCGAATGTAGGCTAACCATGGGCAGTGCTTGAGTCTAGTGTAGGTCAATATGAGTGTGTATGTCAGCTAATTTCAGAGACATGGAGAGCATGACATTTGCAGCTTGAGGCTACATGTCTTGGAGCGATATGGCGGGGGAAGTAACGCGCGATATAACCCCCCCGTCGCGCGAACCGGTGACCGAATCTATTAACTCGGTAGGCCAACCAACGACCGTCCGGTTGAACCGACTTGCGTGTAAGAGTCGGTTGTCCCATCACTATAGGCTACAGAAGTGAACTAAATGAAATAGGTTAACATGCTTTATTGGAACATTGCAATGCACCCAACAAACCCAGAGAAGGCTTGGTAGATGTTTCAGTTTCGGATAGATGGCAGCACCTTGTACCCGATTAATAGCCCAATTCTCAGTTGTGTAATAAAAGCAGTATCGTAATAGCAGTATTATAATCGTTCACATTTTACTATAGGCTAATGACAACCACTGCCCCTCAGCTGGAGTTGCAGAGGAGTCTCCAAAGTACAGGGAGTCAGAACGCGAATGACTTGAGTATGAATATCACACTTTTTGAAAAGGGGAAAAAATATGAAGACAATGAGTAAAGGGCGAGGCTAGAGTTGGAGGAATTGTGTCTTGTTGCTATAAAGGAGAACTCGAGAATGACTGTCTGCCGCTGACTCACAAAGGCTCACAAGTAAGAAGCATAAATCAGCCTTAAACTGCATTAAGATGTCCACACCTCATTTTTGTCAGCAGAAA
Source organism: Alosa pseudoharengus (assembly GCF_046254945.1). Taxonomy (NCBI): domain Eukaryota; kingdom Metazoa; phylum Chordata; class Actinopteri; order Clupeiformes; family Clupeidae; genus Alosa; species Alosa pseudoharengus. The sequence goes on along the minus strand of NW_027468870.1, from coordinate 28,664,162 downwards.
ATTGTTTCAGAAAATGTGGTTTGGGAAACGGGGACACAGAAGTGAAATAGGTTAATGGCCTCCTTACACCAAAGAACTTTGACAAGATTTGGGAAAGATTCTTGAAAGATTGAAGTCATGTGAGTAAAGCTTGAATGGGGGGTATTTTCTTTCAATCTTTCAAGAATCTTTCCCAAATCTTGTCAAAGTTGTTTGGTGTAAGGTGGCCATAACCTGGTCTATTTGAACATTGCTGGTAATCTTAAGTGATATCATACAAACCTTGCGAAGGCTTGGTAGCTTAGGCTACATGTTTCGGATATATCACATTGCGCATGATATTAATTGACTCTCATGTTGCGCAGTAGGCCTAATGTGGTTATCCAACAGATTCATAACTTCAATAATTGTTCACAATTAATATAGGCTAATGACAACCACTGCCTCTGGAAAATAAACGAACAGTAGGCTGCAGATACATTGAAAGCACAATTTGAAGCCATCCCGAGGTGACAGCTGGAGCAGTAGAGTTGGAGTTGCCGATGACATTGCGCTTAACTCAGGAACTTTACAATACAATCAATATATATATTATATATATATATATATATATATAAGTATATATATATATATAGTATTTTGATCCCGAATGCTCAATTAATCGTACAGGAAAGATGTCTTATCACTGCCCTGAATGTCACAAGACTTTGGCCACTGGATGCCAGCACACCCCCATCTCAGACGATGAGGGGAGCGGGGGTTCAAGTTGAAGTCTGTAAAAGTGGTGCTAAAGGACTGCCTGGCAATTGGACAACGAGGTGAGGACACCACATTTATAAAATTATGTATAACAATTACTTATCAAAAATAACAGTTGCAATGTGCAATTTTAACAATCAATATATATATAATATATATATATATATATATATATATATATATATAGTATTTTGATCCTGAATGCTCAATTAATCGTACAGCAAAGATGTCTTATCACTGCCCTGAATGTCACAAGACTTTGGCCACTGGATGCCAGCACACCGCCATCTCAGACGAGGAGGGGAGCGGGGGGTTCAAGTTGAAGTCCGTAAAAGTGGTGCTAAAGGACTGCCTGGCAATTGGACAACGAGGTGAGGACACTACATTTATAAAATTATGTATAACAATTATTTATCAAAAATAACAGTTGCAATGTGCAATTTTAACAATCAATATATATATATATATATATATATATATATAGTATTTTGATCCTGAATGCTCAATTAATCGTACAGCAAAGATGTCTTATCACTGCCCTGAATGTCACAAGACTTTGGCCACTGGATGCCAGCACACCGCCATCTCAGACGAGGAGGGGAGCGGGGGGTTCAAGTTGAAGTCCGTAAAAGTGGTGCTAAAGGACTGCCTGGCAATTGGACAACGAGGTGAGGACACTACATGTATAAAATTATGTATAACAATTATTTATCAAAAATAACAGTTGCAATGTGCAATTTTAACAAACACCATACAAACTATACAAATATTTACAAATATTTGTGTTAAAAAGTGCTAAACAACATAACAACTGAAACATGAAGAGTGAATTAATGTGTGCAATTTTTGCAAACACCATACAAACTATACAACACTTTTCGCCTATTTCAATTTCAACAAGTGCCGTCACGTTTTTCTTGCACCACGAGGGTCAGGCTAGTCATTGTTATTGAGCAAACCAGCACGAAAAACAGCACAGCACTGGATCCTGGATCGCTCGGTACAGCGAAAAAATATTGTCTCAACATAAATAATCAACTAGTAAAGTTTCATAAGAATATCAAGGAGAAACATTTTTTACCCTATTCACACTATGTTGCCTATGGAGTTTTAGGCCGCAAATGCTAATTAGCAGGTTTAAAACTAGAAAGTCAGCAGTAAATATGATATTCAGAATCAGCACTCAAAAATTAGGCAATATACCCTCTTTACCAGCACGTTCAGGTCTCTCAGAGACCTGAACGTGCTGGTAAAGAGGGTATATTGCCTAATTTTTGAGTGCTGATTCTGAATATCATATTTACTGCTGACTTTCTAGTTTTAAACCTGCTAATTAGCCCTTTTACATGTCTTTTCCTCCAGAAATCTTAATGTAGACTCTTGTATTAGTGTTACCATTTACTTTGAGAAGGTCACCAGGTCCCATTGTCTGAAAAAAACACCAAAACTGGCCCCAGCCGTGGCGCGGCTGGCTGGGGCACCTGCACCGTACGCCGGCGACCCGGGTTCAATTCCCGCCCCGTGGTCCCTTAAGGATCCCACCCCAACTCCTTCTCTCCTGTTCACTTCCTGTCATTCTCCACTGTCCTGTCTAATTAAAGGCATAAAAGGCCATAAAAATATAAAAACACCCAACACTAAAATGTAAATCAGGTTTCTAGGCCAAGTATACTTATATACAAGGAATTTGGTGTCTGCATTTATCCCATCTGTGTATTAGTGAGCACACAGTGAGGTGAAGCACACACTAACCCAGAGCAGTGAGCTGCCTTGCTACAGTGGCGCTTGGGGAGCAGTGAGGGGTCAGGTGCCTTTTCACCCTATCCCAAAATGGATCACTTGGTCATCATGGATGCTGATAATGGATCACTCTTTTCCAAAACATCCAAAACTCAGCTTAACCTTTATATGGGTACACCTGTACAAAGAATATAACTTTCGCTAAATCAGATTTTTTTATTTTTAATTTGATCCAGAGACATGGCCTGAGATTGGCATAAAAAAGGAAACATTAAACCCAAATGATGCCATGTCCATTTCAATTGTGGGGGTGAGAAAAATATTCTTTTGGGACACGTTTCCATGGTACCAGGAATGGCTTTCCACCACATTTCCATGTTTGAACTAAAACATATTCTTTGTTTTTATTCTCTCTTTCAGAAGTGACAGCGTCTCAGGGGTCCAGTCTCCGATCAAGAGCAGCCAATAAGGTGCGTGCTGAGAAGTGATGGTGGGAAGTATGCCATGTAGTAATTAATTATTCATGAGGATGTCCAGAGAACCATGAGGGCGTGCTAAATCTGCCCAAACAGACCGTTTTTATTCTTCAGCCTAACTGTTAGTTAAACATTTTTAAAACTTCCAGACTCACATGCATTTATAGCATCCTACAGATAACGTAACCTAACCTACAGCATTTAGGAACACAACTTAACTTTAGAAATGGATCCGATTCGGGCATTAGTTGTGACTGCTGATCAAAGTCTTGGTGCTCAGGCAAAGAAGACAAATGACACTGCAAGGGCGAGATGTCGTAATATTTTGCTCGCCAGACATAACATTAACCAAATGGCAAGGGTAAATATTACAGGTGGCGCTTCTGGGGGTTATAGACTCATATCACAGACAGATCTCTTGATTTGCCCAGTATAACTCATTTCATGTTTGAGTTTCAGATCCACCACATAAACGTCCTTGACATTGTGTTTGAGTTGGTGCTGTTTGGCATGCTTGATGAGGCTCAACCCCAGCTGGTCCCTGTAAGCAACGCTACACTTTATATGCCTGTTATACTATGTTTCATTGTCTTGTGATGCCTAACTGACATTGTTCTCTCTATTCTCTCACCTATAGCAGGTGCAGGGTGGATTCCTGGACCAGCTGCTTGCATTGGTTGATGCTTTCTTACCTATTAGGACTGGTCATCAGCCGCACATCAGTATTGGCAGATGCTACAGGTAAGTACTGACAGCACTCTGAGAACATTTTCCTGTGATCTACTCCAACTGGTTTATTTGATTGTAGTCAGACTTCCTGGAGGAGGTTTTTTCTCTGGACCCGTCTCCAGGCCCTCGCCAAGTGGCTCTTCAGCTGTCTAGAGCAGCGGGTGGACCAACTGCTGAGCACGCTCCCATCACCCTAATATCTTTGACAAGCAATGATTGAAGGCCTACCGCTCCAGGACCAGGAGTACCGAGACAAAATGGTGAGCATTTTAATTAAATTTATTTTAATCCAAGGAACAACACATATTCAAACACAGCATGCACAACAGTTGTGGCGGGACAAAAAAATGACATTTTGTTTATCACAAACGATTGTTAATGGTTGTTAAAATCTGTTTAGATCAGAGTCATATCAAATGGGCTAGCAAAGGGACTTAACTGGAGGGGGGTCAATGGGAAGACCTCTTTGGCCAGCCTCCGTTTGAGGGAGATGATTTTTGGTAAGTAAGTATATTTGGGCTCATACAGAATTTTTGATATCAGATGTTGAAATAAGTTTTTTCACATAGATCTCTCAACAGTTAGAGCTGCTGGGCAGCTACCGTGCTACACTCTATGGGCATGCTATGCACATGCCCCCAGAGTGTAGCACTGTAACTGCCTGGAAGCTTAAACTGTTAACAGCATAAACTTGAGCTAGGTAGATCAATTGTTTTGGGTTTTTTCTTCATACTGAGACTACGTTTACACGAAGCAGGGTATTTTCCTAAACAAATATCTGGCCATCTACGTTTGCAAATAAAACTGCATGTACACGAGACCGTTTTTTTTTTTAAATGTGTTTACACGAACCCGTGTACATACATGCTGTCATTAGCACGCCAAACCACAGTGGCAGTCTAACAATAGCCTCAAGCTCACATTAACCAATCAGAACCCTGAAAAGTTGCACGTGAGAACATGTAAATGTAAACATTGGTCGCACATTTGGTGTACTTCTGTCGCATACTGTGACGTTGGCTGCCCAAAACTCCGTTTACCACAGTTTAGAACCAAACGCATAAACGGAGTTTGGCCGGAGTTTTTTTGGATAACCGTTTTACGGGGTGAATTCTCCATTTGCGTCTAAATGAAAGGCTCAAACGTAGGGAAATGTCTTCGTTTATAAAAATACACATGCTCATGTAAACGGGGTCTGACAGTAGAAAGAAAAACAGTTCTATGTGAAAAATCGCCAGAATTCTCCTTCAATACCACATAATGGCAGTATGTATTTATGTAGCCATTCCATTTCTATTTCCCATTTCCATTTAAGCCAAAGCTGCTGTACTAGGGCTGGGACAACGTGTCAACGTTATCGATGACGTTGACGCAAAATATGCGCGTCGATTAGTCAAGCTAAAAATGTGTGGCTACATTTTTTTAATTTTACACCTTCAGTGTTTCCCATACTTTGACTAATCTGTGGCTGGGTGCCACGAAATCAAAACTGGCCACTACACATTGATGCTCTATGTTGTACTATTTAAATTAAAGATAAGATAAAATCCTTTCATTGAGCTGCACTGTTTATGCACGCAGCCTTTCCTTGCCCCGCCCGCTCTCTCTCGTAACGAGCCCGCTGCCCCTCCTCTGCATGTGCATTTACAGTTTTTTTCAACTGCTTACACACTAAATCTTTGCTTGTCACACAATTTTCTAAACATGTCTTCCAAACATCATAACCCGACACCAAATCTGCAAAACCATACACTAATTCTCAGTGTTTGACTCAGTTTTCAATTGACTAATACACATTTTGCAAAACACCACACACAATTTTCTACCTAACACACAAAAATCTAACAGGAAGTAACTTGATTTCGTTCTTTAAACACAACCCATCAAAATGCCACACTAAATCACCAGTGCTTCACTCTTTCTCTTCACATGTGCAAACACTCTTTACTTTACTGAACACCATCCAATCATTGCCTTAGTAGCCTATAGGTCTATGAATAGATATACTCTCTATATAGGTATAGACCCTTTCAATCTGCTCCTAGAGGATTTCCGGTTGAAATATTCAGAACCAATGCAGATACTTTGAAAATTACAGTAATCGGACTTTAGCTTACAGTTATGTTCTACAAAAAGTTGACTTTACTGTATGTAAAATTTGTCTTTTTACTCTATTTTTCTTTGTCCCCATGTTACAGTACCATTAGCTCAATACATTTTTCTGTGCCTCCAGAAATGCCTTAGGAACACTTACTGTAGAATTGTTTGTTTCTGCAGTTGAAAGGGTCTATAGGCCTATGAATACATACTGTACACGACCCCCCCCCCCTCCCACACCCACCCACACACACACACACACACTTGTCTTTAGAAAAAAACAAAATCAGTGTTTTCAAAACTCCATGTACATCTGGTGGTCACTGTATTCTTCAGCAAATTATTTGGGAAAAATCACTATTTTTGGTTTCAATATTGCTTGCATTTTTACTGTGTATTTCAACTTCTTTGAAATACACAGTAAAAATGTTGATACCGTAACTTTCACTCTTGTATGGAAATACATATAGAAAGCCTAAGACAGAAGAGCTTTAGGTTTTGAGCAACAGTGTGTACATGATGTATCCAAAATGTCATATTATGACAAAAGTGTTTGTAATGTGAGGCGAATGTTTGCTTTAAACATGTGTTTTTGACATTTTGAATGTTGTGTGTCATTTTGCTGGAGATTTGCATTTTGTGTGAGCAGTTGTGGGTTTTGCGTGTGGAGAAAAATAGACACAGAGTTTTGAAAACGTGTGTAAACAATTGTAAAAAACTGTAACAAAATATTCACGATTGTTGAAGGATTGTTGTTGCCACAAGCATTGCATAGAACACGGTGGGCTAAATTGCTATTAAATCCGCTTAGCATCGTGACAATGCTGCGCAAATTTGTTCAAAACTGCTGCATTAAAGTTAACTCTGCTAAGGTCTTATCACAACATAGTTTAGTCTTCTCAATGTACTAAGTTAAGTTATGCAATCAAGCAGTATCTCAAAGCTAACGTTAGAATACTGTTTGGATGTCAAGTTTAGCATGCTTACTTACAGCTGCTTGTCAATTTCGTTACTCATGCAGGGCTCATTTTATTGACTCCGACACTGAATGTTTGCAAAATCTCGATGTAAATGGAAAAGTGTTTTCCAAGACTCAAAAGTGCTTGTCCCAAGAAGTACCAACCGTTATTTGAACTAACTACGTTATGAATTGCATCCACACATCAACAGCCTTTTAACTGTGTTAATGTTACAATTGCAAGGATTCCCTCACGAACGTCTTAAAGTGACAGGCACTCAATTAGACCTTTATAGAGCTGCACAGTCCCGCCCACAGCCGATGCCGGATGTAAAAAGTCAATGCAATTTCTCCATTGACAATTGCGGTGTAAGCCATAAAAACTTAACTGCACGTGGTAGACTTAAAACCAGCTACGGTTGTACAACGCGATTGTATATGCTCCTATAGACACCAAGAGTTCGTGGGGCACTAACCTTGTTTTGAGATAAATGCCTTTTATTCGCGATCTCTTGGATAAGTACTTCATTACCCACAATCCTGAACAATCCCACAATCCCACAGTGATGCCTCTGATTGGTGGAAAGGCCGTTATGGTCATAGTTTGAAACTTTCTCAGCGGAAAAATATTGACAAAGATGGAAGAGTTTTTTACTGCCTATGGCGAAAATCTTAATGTGATTAAAAATTTTCTTGACGAACATTGGTACTTGTATCAACAAGGATTGGGGTTTATACATCACACGAACTTAGTCAGGGCCAATACACTATCAAATAGACCACTGTAAATGTTAGTTTAAACACTCAAACTTTTCAGGCTAGCACTAGCCGACAGGCTAAACTTTAGCATTTCCGACATTGTATGTCATTACATAATGCAGCTAACATTAGCCTACATGCTGCAACACAGGTATGAATATTATGTTTTAGTGAGTGTCCAAAGGGGTGAAAGCCACTTTAAATCGGGTCACATTATTGACTGTTGTGTGTCCGAGAGTCAGTTTGTGGGTTTTGTAAGGGTCAGCAGCATGAGGGACAAGACCTATAAAGTTGTAGTGAGTTAGCTAAGCAGGGAGGTTGTAATGTTAATGCTGCTAGCAGTGCTAGTTAACATTAGCTAGGCTACTGTAGCCTTCATACTGTATGATTCATATTAATCATTAACCTAGGAATACTTTGTGAATTTAATGAACATTTTGTGTAATAATTCACGGCAAATTAATAAACTGAATATGGTGGTCCAAGAGCAGACCATGCATCAGCCCAACTGAGCAGTGATGACGGCATAGGATGTCAGGTAACTTTACGTTAACGTTACGAAGCACTGCCGTTAACGTTAACCGCTTTCACACACACGATATAAAATACACGATGATAAATATAAAATTCAATATCAAAACACTATTATTTACACGATTACTTCTGAAATAACTGCTATTAACTGCACATTCACTATATAAAAATCACTGTTTGGAGGAAAGGGTTCGCTGCTGTCGCCGGTTGGAAATGAATGATTTCGCGCTGGTTCGTGCTGCCTATATATTTTTCAATGAGGCCCGGTGATTTATGGGATGAGTAGTTCCTTCGCTCGGAAATGAAAATATGTACACAGTCTTGTACCTTTGACTTTTTTTGGATTTTCTCTTCGTTTTTTCACTTGAAATGATATGTTGTATGCTTATGAGTTATGCCGTAGCTGGTTAGCCTAAGACATGCTGTAAAACTCTTTAGATACGGATTTTTCCAAACGTCAATGGGACAAATTAATGGGAATCTTACATCCGGCACCTAACCGCGTTTTGGCTGTGGGCGGGACTGTGCAGCTCTATTGAATGCTACCTCTGACTAAGAATGCATTACTTTGCACTTGTATAATCTTTTATTTTGGAATTTTAAGAGCAATAAACATATTGCAATGTTAAGGAATTCATGTTTTTTTTCCTTCAGTAAATTAACATGTATAAGTTGCTATTAGTCAATTAATGGGGAGATAATCGAATCGAAATCGAATCGGACTGAAAAAATGAATCGTTAGATTAATCGATGCATCGAAAAAATAATCGCTAGATTAATCGTTTAAAAAATAATCGTTTATCCCAGCCCTATGCTGTACGCCGTAACCCTTTGTCGGCTGGTGCATCTGAGACAGAGGACGGAAAAGGAGGCTTGTTGGAGGCTGTTGCCAACTATTTCAAATGGAAAGTAGCTAAAGTCAGCTCCAAACCAAAAAGTTAGCCTTATGTTAGTTTCATGCTCTACCGCGACCGTGATACAAAACATATCATGTGTAGTACCGTTGGAAAGCTGTTTTTCCTGCATGACGTTGTGCAATCCAAATATGGACACTTCCTTTGTATCCGCAACCAATCGCGAAAGTTCAAATTCTAGTCTAGGCGGAGAACGGAATCTCATTGGCTGTGTTCCAAGGCTGTTTTCTCAAATTGAGTTTTTCTCATTTTCCAGTAGAAACATCTCAGCCTATGTAGCACCTATTATATGTACACCAAACTTTCCAGTTATACACTTAGCAGTATTCTGAAGATATTTACAGAGGGATTTGTTAATAAATCATTCCTGGCCTGATTTATGTGACATTTTAATTAAAAAATGGCAAAAATCGATTTTTTTAAGGACAGTATATTTTGATTTCCTAGGTAATGAAAGCAGATATCCTGAAATGCCTCTGTAATTTATTTTATTTTAATCTTGTGTGTAAACAAAATGAAAAAAGAATTTTGTACCCTGTCAACATGTCATTGCTCTCATCTTGTTGTAATTTCACCCGAAGTTGCAGCACCTTCAAATGAGCGTTGTCTGGACTGTTAGATCTATACAACATCTACTTAATTGTAATAAAATGGGCTGATGCTACATAGGCCAGTCATTCCTTGTATAATCATGTGGCAACGCTTTGGGCAAATTTGCAATGTTATTCACTAACAAAACGCATGAGAGGGGAGATTTTCTAATGTTTCAACAACGAAACAGAGTTTGCCATCGTCGCGAGAAGTTATCACGCTTTGTGCTGCTGCAGTCAGTCTGGGCAAACCGAGGGATAACGTGAATAGATTAAAAAAAACGTTGCGTTAGAGCGTTCGACACCCATGCCAGTGTGTGTTGAGGTGGCGGGTTCGGGGGTCGTGAGCAGCAGACGAATTACGACCTCTGTTACCGTGGTGCCGTGACCCGGATCATGGGAGTGAGGATTTAGGGAGGTGAGTGTAATGGTGGCGAACTGAGCTAGCATGCTAGTTGCCCGTGTATATCCTCACACCCTTAACGTTAAAAATGCTTCTAACCGCTAAGTTGGAATCCTGGGCTTTTTGCTTAGTGGTTAGAGCGTTCTACTCCCATGCCGGTGCGTGTTGAAGTGGCAGGTTCGAGGTTCGAGGGCTGTGAGCGGCGGACAAATTACAACCTCTGTTACATGCACTCTATGTGGTCAGTTTTCAAAGCACTGACAGGGCAACAAAGAACAGTAACATTTTAACATTTTTGGTAAACAGAACTGTCCCTGACGGGGTTTATTCCCTGCTATCTTTACCAGTAAACCATGGCATTAGCAAATGTTAGTGTTTGTCTAACTAACTTAGCTCCTGTCAGTAGTCAGAAAATGAATGGGATGACAGTCGAAAGAGACAAAAACAGTGCTGTTATCAAGTAGGGCTGTCACTTTTGTGAAAAAATCCCGTTTGATTTTTGAGACATAAGTGTTCATTGAATCAATTGTAAAATCGATTTTCTATGTCTAAAGACGTCCCAGATAGCAAAGGGGCGTTTGTTTGAAGCGGCGGAGGTTGATTCAACGTGGATTCAACGCCCCTTTGCTATCTGGCGTAAAGAGGGCGCTTGAAGACGCACAGGCAAGCAATATTTCTGATGATTTATTGGCTCGTATTGGCTTTCGTGCACAATGAAAAACAGGAGTGCAACATTCTCGAAAAACAATAAGCAGAGTGGACTGCCATAACATCAGTGAAAAACATTACTGCAGGCAAACGTGGCTGTGTTTACGATTAAAAATGTCAAATAAATTTTGCCTACGTAGGAACTCACGACTGCATGGTTTGCATACCACTTTGTCCTTCTCCATAGTTTGATCTACCCAAAACCCGAAGTGCTTCCATCGAACTCCTCAAGTTATTAGGGCTTATCACTCATCTCTCTCATGTCGCAAAGGTTGATCGCGTTGTCCTCCATTTTTTGGCAAAACACCAGCAGCACAGCAGCCGATTGAAACGGCTGATTCTGGTGCGTGAAATTGGTGGGAATTTTCTTTTTAGCTTTCGCAATGCCTACTGCACTTTCGGAATTATTTTCTTTTTCTGCTTGTTTGTTGGTTTTGTTACATCTATCTTTTTTATTTGTTTAATTCGTTTAAAATGAAGTGTACATATTTGTTTAAAATCAATTCCCTATTTTAGTTTTCGAAACTTTCGTGTTGGTTGTGCAAACGATTTTCGAACGTAAAGTGACAACCCTATTATCAAGTTACTCGGTATAACCTTGTCTATGTTTCACAAATACACCAACAATGAAACCAGCTTCAACCAATGTTAACGTTATTTTACCTTTGGACATAACATTAAACTGGTGACCAATACGGCATTTCAGAATGTTTGTAAACAATAGGCTCCAAGATCCTTCCGGGTGGCAGAACGCAAGCGGCTTCCACTGACCTTACATAGTTAAAACATTGTTGTTGATCAAAGTTGAAACAATAACGAAAACGTGTTGTGTTTGGGGTTGTGCCGCCAGATATACAGCAAAAAGTGTAGGGTTTTTATCGATGTCCTTCAGAAAGAAAAAAAAATCCAGCGGAACCTGTGGGTGAAGTTTAATGCTAGTGGACGTCGTCAAAAGTAATGCTACAGAGATGGCAAGACTGCCTGGTGGCGGAGTAGCCACTTCTTACATCTGTATCCGATCATACAAACATCATCCGATCAACAAAAACCCGATCATAGCCTTTTTATTTAGATAGCAGGGAAATACCATCTAACAGACTGTAAGTCAAACAGCAACAGTCACTAAAATAACCACTCAATGGCAGGCTGAGGTTCATTTACACATTAGGCTATAGTAGGCTAGCCTAGGCTACTATGCATTTCATTTATTGCTATCTCCTTAGGGCCGTTTGCACAAAGCACTTTAAGTTTTGTCCCTTTAGTATCAACCACGGAGATTGTTTGTTTGCTAATTTGTGCTTGCTTTTCTGAGGATGCAGATGTTGGTCAATACGGGACTGTCCAAAATAATAGCAAGCTGTGTGCACATATTGTTGATAAAATCAGATAGTGAATGACGCATTACAAATCTGAGTAGGCCTATAACTAACTTTGACAAGTTTGACGGATGAAACACGGCAGTGACAATTAATTTAACGATGTTAGCTATAGTTATTAATGCACCTACTGTAGGCCTATCAATAGCTAATGTTAGCAATGAATAACTCAACTGGTAGGCTACGTTCAACGGACATAGTTGTAACTAGCTTGCTAAAGTTATGCCGTAGTCTGCAACCCAAGTTTATGATATCTTACCTTAATAATTTTCGGTGACATTTATCCATTCATCAGTAAAGCCAGACATGAATTGGACAATACTAGCTAGCTAGTTAGATATTATCCTGACTGTCATCAGGGCACCAAAATAAACTTTTTTTGTTACATTTTGCCTGGCGAACCGAACCTCATGTGGTTATTTAGGCTGCTAAGGTCGTTTGTGCAACGGAATTTCTTATAAGATAAGAAAAGGAGAAAACCTTAAATACTTGAGGGAAAATGATAAGGAAACCAAGTAGAATACTGTAATGATCTGAGCCTAGCTGTATGACTGTACTCCCATAATGCTGTGCGTGTGTGTGTACAATGTTGATGTTGGTTGTAGTAGGAGTAGTGGCGTTTGCCTTGTTGTGTATGTGTTAGTTGGTATGGTCTTTCTTTGTGTTGTACCTCATGTGTTTACCCCGTGTATTGTATGTGACTACCCTGTTTGTGTATCGTGCTTGTTTAATTGACCTCCCTTGTGTTGCCTGTGTTATGACGTTCGTGTTTTTGGTGCGTAACCATTAAAGACCATCTTGAGACAACCTTGCAGATTGTTACATTGGTGTCAGAAGTGGGATGACGACCCCTACTGGACGGGAGGAGAAAGCTGCAACGGATTACCTGGCGATGATGAGTTTCCTGCCAAGACGGCTCTTCGACAGCACGCTCGCCCATGGCCACCTGCTGAGCCAAGCAGACGGAGCCAGCCTGCAGCGTGACCATGATGAAGAGACCCGCCCCCGGCCACAGGAGGAAACGAACCGGGCTGATGACAGCATCCCGCCACTTGAATCCGCTCCACACGGGAGCGATGGAAACCGGCCGGTCCTCGGTGCGACGGCGGCGGTAGAAGGGCGCCCCAGCGTAAAGTTGCCCCACTACAATGGCGAAAGGCCGCTGGCGACATACCTGGTACAGGTCCGGCTGGCAGCCGAGCTGAATGGCTGGTCGGCGGAGAGAACGGGCGTACAGGTGGCGTTGGCCCTGGAGGGGGAAGCGCTACAGGTATTAGAAGACCTGCCACCGGCGGAGCAAGTAAGCTGGACTGCAATCGAAGCAGCTCTGCAACGACGATTCGGCCAGAGAATCTTCATCAGCGATGCCAAAGAACAACTCGCTTCCAGACGGCGACACAAAGACGAGAGACTGGGCAAGTTCGCGGCTGACCTGCAGCTGTATGCCCGGCGGGGCTACCCAACGTACAGCCAGGGTCTACATGAAGAGATGGCACTGGAAGCGTTCGTGCGAGGCATCCACCCAGAGCGGCTAAAAGAACACCTTCGCCTGAGTGCCCCCAGCTCGCTGTCCGTGGCACTCGCGGAAGCCGAACGGGTGGAAAACATCTTCCGCACAACAGAGTCGCGGCATTGCGCACGCCAGATATCGATGGAGGAAGACGGGGAGGAACTGGAGGTGACGCGGCAGACCACGGCACAGCCACCACAACGGCGCCCACGCGAGTGGAAGAGGCCGGCCAGCGGAGACGGATGCCACCGGTGTGGCGAGCTGGGGCACATCGCGTGGTACTGCCCAGCCCCGGCACCCCTCAAGCTCGCACCCCAGCAGTTACTAGAAGAAGGTGGCACGGCGGGAGGGGCTATGGATTGCATACGGCTGGGCCGGCTCGGCCAAACCAGAGGACTGTATGTGGACTGCACGCTGGATGGGACTCGGTGTCGCGCCTTGATCGATACTGGCTCCACCATCTCGCTTGTGCGCCCCGGTCTTTTACCCGACACGCTGGTAGCCAGACCCAGAGGCTGGGAAAAGACAAAAACGCGCATCACGACAGTTACCGGAGAGCGAGCGGAACTGTATGGACAAAAGTTGGTGTGCGTGTGCATCAACGGTGAGACGGCAAGCCGCCGGCTTTGGTTGGCTAGCATTCAGGATGATTGCATTCTCGGCCTGGACGTGCTAGAGAAATGGGGGGCTGTGGTGGACATTTCCCGGTTCACACTACACTTGGGGACGAGCAGCGTAGTGTTGCACACGGCAGGGAAAACAGAGAATGAAGTGCGGAGAGCTGGCGCGACGAAGAACTCTCCAACTCGCTCCACACAAGTCCGCAGGAAGCGAACTCGCAAAGAGTACTCGTCATCCCGGACTCCGCCCCTCCCCACACAAGCCCGCGAAAACAACAGGTCTCATCCAGGTCCGCTTGCTGAGTCTCCGCCCCTCCCCACACAAGCCCGCGAAAACAACAGGCCTCATCCAGGTCCGCTCGCTGAGGCCGCCACTCCTCAGCTTACGCCCACCAGGGAGAAGCCAAGAGAGTGGGTTGAGCAAACACCACTCTCCGCTCAGAGAGCGCGGCCCTCTTTAGAGACAAGGCAAGCCGTAAATGAACTCTGCACTCGTAGCTGTGAGGGGCTGAGTGAAGCACAGGGTAGCCAGGTGCGGAGACTACTAGCAGCGTACACCGATATCTTCGCTGCAAGAGACGAGGACTGCACCCGAACGAGCCTGGTCCAACACGATATCGACACCGGAAATGCTCGGCCCATCCGACTTCAGCCTCATCGCTTACCGTTCGCCAAACGACAAGCAGCTGAAGAAAAGATCAAGGAAATGGCCGCGGCAGGAGTGATAGAGCCAAGCAGTAGTCCCTGGGCTGCGCCGGCTGTACTCGTCCGGAAGAAGGACGGCTCGTGGCGGTTCTGTGTTGACTACAGGCGCCTCAACCAGGTAACCCGGAAAGACTCCTACCCGCTCCCCCGCATTGACGATGCGCTGGACAGCATTGCCGGCTCCTGCTGGTTTAGCTCGCTGGACTTACGCAGTGGCTACTGGCAGATTGAGCTAGCCCCGGAAGCTCGCCCGAAGACGGCGTTCACCATCGGGCAAGGGCTGTGGCAGTTCCGGGTACTTCCGTTCGGCCTATGCAACGGGCCAGCGAACTTCGAGCGACTGATGGAGCGTGTCCTGGCGGGCATTCCACGAACATGCTGCGTGGTTTACCTGGACGACATCCTGTGTCATGCAACGGACTTCACCGGTGCCATAGGACATCTGGAAAAGGTGTTCGACGCAATACGAGGTGCTGGGCTCAAACTGCACCCGAAAAAGTGCCACCTGTTCCGAAGGCAAACCGGGTTCCTGGGCCATGTCGTGGGGGCCGCCGGAGTGGCCACCGACCCAGCTAAGGTGGAGACGGTGAGGCGTTGGCCTGTTCCACGCGACGGTGCTGAGCTACGGAGCTTCCTGGGCCTGGCGTCATATTACCGGCGTTTCATTCGGGACTTTGCTACAGTCGCCAGCCCGCTGCATCGATTGACGCACAAAGGCCAGCTCTTCGAGTGGACACGAGAGTGCGACGCGGCATTCCGGCGGCTGCGGAGGGCGCTATGCGAGGCCCCAGTGCTCGCCTTCCCTGACCCTCGACTGCCGTTTATCCTGGACACCGACGCCAGCGACGTGGGCGTCGGCGCCGTCCTCTCACAAGCAGGCGAGCAGGGCGAGCAAGTGGTCGGATACTTCAGCCGCTCACTGGACCGAGCGGAGAAGAATTACTGCGTGACACGCAGAGAACTGTTGGCTGTGGTGGTGGCAGTGCGCCATTTCCGAACCTACCTCTACGGCAAACGGTTCCTGCTGAGAACGGACCACGCGTCACTCACCTGGCTGCTGAACTTCAAAGAACCGGAGGGCCAGCTGGCTCGCTGGCTGGAGGCGCTCCAGGACTACGACATGGAGATTCGACACCGGGCGGGTCGTCTTCACGGCAACGCGGACGCCCTGTCCAGGCGTCCGTGTGCAGCAGACCAGTGCCAACACTGCCACCGGAGGGAGGAGAGGAGCCTGGCCGCAGCTCAACCGGAGCCCGCTCGTCGGCTACAGGCTGCATCACCGCTGGCAGAGAGAGAGAGAGTCGCTGTTTTCAACGTTCACCAGCGTCGCGCCAACGAGAGGGTCAACGCTCGCCAACAGCACGCCAGCGAGAGACTCAACGCTCGCCAGCGCCGCGCCATCAAGAGAGCCACCGCTCGCCAGCTTCACGCCAGCGAGAGACACAACGCACCGCAGCCCAACGCCACAACACAGCACTGCAGAGCGGCAGCTGAGGCCATGGACGCGCAGTCGCCGGTGGACGTGATGTCGAGGGAGGAGATCCGGAAGGCGCAATCGGAGGACGCCACGCTTGGCCGAGTGTGGTCATGGATCGAAGCCGGTCAGCGACCGCCATGGACTGACGTATCAGCACTCGACCCAGAGACCAAAGCGATTTATTCACAGTGGCCGGGAATAGTAGCACGTCAAGGACTGTTGTATAGACACTGGCGAGCCCCCGATCGACAATCTGACATTTTCCAGTTGCTGGTTCCTGCTGGATTACGAGCCCGTGTACTGGAACAGGTACATGGGGCTGTGGGGGCGGCTCATTTCGGCATCGCAAAAACTCTTCGTCGGCTGAGAAGCCACTTCTATTGGCCGGGATGCAGGCTGGACGTTGAACTGCATGTTCACTGCTGTGACGCCTGCACAGCGAAGAAGGGCCCCACGCGACGCTCGCACGCTCCGCTGCAGCAATACGCAGTCGGGGCTCCCATGGAGCGGGTAGCCGTCGATATCATGGGCCCACTGCCAGTCACAGAGCGGGGAAATCGCTACGTGCTCGTGGCTATGGACTATTTCACTAAGTGGCCGGAGGCGTATGCAGTGCCAGATCAGAGCGCCCACACGACAGCGGACAAACTGGTCACTGAGATGTTCTGCCGTTTCGGGGCACCGGAAGAGCTCCACAGCGACCAAGGGCGGAATTTCGAGGCGGAGGTGTTTGCTGAGGTTTGCCAGCGCATGGGCATCCGGAAAACGAGAACGACACCTCTGCATCCACAAAGCGACGGGCTGGTCGAACGGTTTAACCGGACGCTAGCAGTGCAGCTGGCCATATTGGCCGACCGCCGACAAAAGGACTGGGACTTACACTTGCCCCTGGTGCTCTGGGCATATCGCACAGCGGTGCAAGAGTCAACGAAATGCACACCGGCAGCTCTGATGTTCGGGCGAGAGCTACGCACGCCGGTGGACTTGGTGTTCGGTCCGCCTCCGGAGGCGGAGATTGGAGGTAAGCCAGGGCTGGAATACTACAAGCAGCTACGCGAGAGACTCAAAGGAGTACATGAGTTGGCCCGGCAGGCTATGAGTGAAGCTGGAATGCGTCAAAAGCGAGCTTACGATACGCGCTGTCGCGGCCAGGAGTTCCAGACCGGCGATAAAGTGTGGGTGTACTGCCCGGAGAGAAAGAAAGGCATTTCTCCGAAACTCACTAGCCAGTGGGTCGGGCCGTGCGATGTCTTAGAGAAGCTGTCTGATGTGGTCTATCGTGTGAGACTGATTAAGCGTCGGAGAGTTGTGGCTCTCCACCGTGATCGACTGGCCCCGTATCGACCCCTGGCCTCAGCTGAGGGTCGTGGAGACTTTGACACTGACTCTGTGGAACGTGGTGACAATGGAGCTGTGGCTCTAACACCGATCACCGTGCAGCCTTCACCGGAAGTCACCGCCGCGACAGCGGGGCGCCCACAACGCCAGCGTCGCGTCCCAGCCAGGCTCATGGACTGACCTAGGGTAAGACTTGAGTCAAGGGGACATGGACTAAGTCTCGGGGGGCTGTGTAATGATCTGAGCCTAGCTGTATGACTGTACTCCCATAATGCTGTGCGTGTGTGTGTACAATGTTGATGTTGGTTGTAGTAGGAGTAGTGGCGTTTGCCTTGTTGTGTATGTGTTAGTTGGTATGGTCTTTCTTTGTGTTGTACCTCATGTGTTTACCCCGTGTATTGTATGTGACTACCCTGTTTGTGTATCGTGCTTGTTTAATTGACCTCCCTTGTGTTGCCTGTGTTATGACGTTCGTGTTTTTGGTGCGTAACCATTAAAGACCATCTTGAGACAACCTTGCAGATTGTTACAATACTTAAATGTGTTTGTGCAGCCGATTTTATTTTAAGGGGGCCTTAAATCAGATTTTAAGGGAACCTGAACTAGGTGTTTTGTGCAACCGGCCAGTCTCTCATGTTAGCTATGTCTGAATATCCACCACGTCTGTTTTTGAATTAACTTACCTGTTGAAATGTATTAGGCCTAGGCTACGGCCGACGGTGGGTTCCCCAAGCAATTTACCTCACGTAGCATTTTCATAATTCGCCTTTGATTTCGACTGACACTTCACTTCGTTCAAACTACTGGGTAGAGTGGACGCAGCATGGCTAGAGACACATATGACTCATTGCATATTAATGAGACTTCCCATAACCGTATGAATATGAATGAGAAGTCCCGTAGCACCCCGCAAGACGAAAATCATTCATTTAAGCCATTTACTCTGTTTTCTTGATCGCTCTCCCCTGGTCAAATGACATGGAAGGGGTTGTTTACTAGTAGTGCCAATGGAGAATGCTTCAGCTTTTGCCACCCAGAAGAATGTATATTGTTATTGTGACGTCATGGTAAATTCTCGTATAGAGTGTCCCAGTGACTTCAGTTTTACTTCCGCTACAAGGGACCTTTCTTTCAAAAAAATATGAACGGGAGTTAATGCAGAGATAACAATTATTTTTTGGTCCAGTTTGAATTGTGGCACGAATTTCACATATGATGTGTGTGAATTTAAAAGATAATTTTTCACGTCAAGAAAGTACTGTTGTTCGATAAACTTCAAAAGTTATGTTGGTTTTGTGCGAATCCGCTTAGTGGACTACATCTCTCGTCTCGAACGATGTACGCAACCAACGTAATTAACGATAAGATTAGCTGTTATGCTAGTTAACGGTTGCATCTTGCTGCCTGCTATGTCACTTAACAGTATCTAATGTACAGTCTATGGACGAATACAACTTACCTGATGTGTTTAATCCTCTGACTCATGGTATTTTCATCGGCAAGGAAAGCCCAATTAAGACCTGTTGCTGGTATGCTTGTACAATCTAGTGTGGCTGTGAATGAGCTAACGTCACTAGCTCGACTGATGGGTTTGTAGTCGTTGGAATTACGATCTTTCACAATGTTGTATTTCAATAGTTACGAAAACAAACTGCAAATGTCTTTACATGAAAAATTGTCTATAAAATTGACAAACATCATATGGTTAATTTAAGGCACAAGTCAACCGGGACCAGAAAATAATTTCTTTTTTGCCATAGACTGGCGTTCAAATTAGGTCCCATGGAGGCAAACGGAAGTGGCGTCACTGGGACACTATTGCTCTGCTGTAAAAGACAAGTCTCTGTTTTTTTCGGCTTCAAGAGGAAATGGGAATTACATTTCACATGAAAATCATCCTACCATGAATACACACAATAAAGCTGTGAAACTGTAAACTACCGTTGTCGTGCATTGTAGGAAGTGAGGTGGAACAAGTCTTGCAAGTTAATAACAATAACTAGCATGACCAGATAGTGTGCTAGGTGTTATTAAATTGCAAAGGGTTGAGCTACCAAGTGTGATATTGAAAGGGAAACTTGGCAGGATTAGCTATATATTTCCCCCTCTGCTGGAGAAACTGTGCATTATGCTATTTCAAACTGTGGAAAAAGGTAACGATAAAGCACATGGATTTGTTTACAAGCTAGCGAAACGGTTAGCATGAGGTCGGCAGAACAATGTGGATGTTACAAGGTAAGAAACACCATTTAAAACGAGTTTCTCTTTCTGGGACGGTAGTCTCAATGTTGCAATGTTGGTTTTCCGCCTGGGGACGCTAGGGGCAGCGCGGAAAGTCACCATTTTCACCGGAACAGGTCATTTAAAGGAGCACTATGCAACAATTTTAGCAAAAATTACCTTAATTATGCAGGTTGAGAGTAGTTCTGATTCTGGGTCGTTTGGTGGGTGCTTCGTCTCCCCCTATCGCTTCTCCGCGGAAAATCGAATATGCAACTTTCTGGACCCGGTCCGAGTAAATCCGGATGTGACTCAGTGGAAGTACCCAATCGCGCCCCGAAAATGTAGTCAGATTATAGTTTCGAAGAAGACTGCAAAATGGACGCCGACTTGGCTTTGTTGCTGTTGAAATTGTAAGTAGCCTACTCTTGGGTGAACTTAGTCTTTGTAATGTGGTTTGATAGTTCTAATGTGTTTGCTCGACCGTTTTATTGTGAGCCCTGTATGTGTTTAGCTTGGTTTCTTGATGGCTAGCTCGCTAGCTAGTGGGGGTTTAGTGTAGCAGTCACTTGCTACCGAAGCTGCAGGGGGAGCTGTGTAGTGAATAATGCGAGCCCAAATCCGGCAAAACCCAGAAACAGCGAAGGAATAACCAGACCTGCATAGTACTTTAACCATCCAAATGTTTCTAAACGGGTTTATTACGTTGAAATAGTTGCCAAGTGCCTCTTTAACTGGATGGAATGTCTTTAAATAAGCTAACCACTTTAATACTACCGTAAATCCTCTAATATTGGCCTGTATTCCATTAGC
Source organism: Alosa pseudoharengus (assembly GCF_046254945.1). Taxonomy (NCBI): domain Eukaryota; kingdom Metazoa; phylum Chordata; class Actinopteri; order Clupeiformes; family Clupeidae; genus Alosa; species Alosa pseudoharengus. Next base: position 28,643,457 of record NW_027468870.1, on the reverse strand, counting down.
GGCCGGGTCTCTAACATTGGCCGGTCTCGCTGTCGGAGGAGTTAAAAAATGGCCGGTCTCTCATACAGGCCGGGGCTATATTAGAACCAACGTTTTTTCTGGGCAGGCCTCAACATTATACTTGTGATAGTAACATACAAGTACCACAGGGGGGCAATGTTTGCTAACAAATCCAAGCCATAGCTACGGTGGCCTGGTCATCACCTCGCTCTTGACTCGAACATGAGACTTCAGTTTTCAGTCACCGGTAGGCTAACCTTGTTTACCATGGCAGCTGCAGAGCCAAAGAGGAGACATCAAGTTCAAAGAGAACGTGCTGGAATATGCTGCAGAACACTCTGGGGAGCAAGCTGCTAAACAGTTTAACATTGACTAGAGACTTGACAACAAGACTGCCACGAGGAGGGAGAAAAAAGGTTAGTGAGGAGACACAAAACTCTCTGAGTGGATCCATTCAATGAGGGACAATCATAACCGAGTGTCGAGAAAAATGATCCGAAACAAGGCTCTGGAAATCTACCCTACAGAGTGATAGCGGTGCGCGATTTCTGTCTAGCAGGGGTTGGCTGCAAAAGTTTTTAAAACCGAAATGGCTTCGCATTGCGACGTCGCACCACAATGGCTCAGAAGGACCCAGATCTCCTCAGAGAAACTTGTCTCATTCGTCGACTACGTGAGCAAGACTGTCGTCTCGAAAAGAATTTCAGAGAAGGACATAATTGCAATGGATGAGTGCCGTTTGGTTCGATATGGTGTCTCCCAGTACCATTGCATTGTTTCCCCTAGAAAATGTTCCAGCAGTGGTGCTGTTGATCTTAGGAAGCCCCCCCCCAAAAAAAAATTATTCCTGAAATGGTGACTTCTGGTGGATTTTGTGAAAGAAATGGACAGATTGAGTTACAAATTATGACATAACCATCAACACAAGCATTTACAAAGCATGATTATTGCAGTACTTGAACAGGATTATTCATGTTATTCTTTCACCTTTTTCATTTACATTATTAGTAATTAGCCACTATACAACGGTACACTGTAGGCCACTGTACAAACTATTACTATTTAGAATATACAGTGCTGTGCATAAGTTAAGACATTTATTTATATAATAACATTTGTTTATTTACGATACATGATACATTAAAAAATAATTGATGTCCTATTTTTTTTAATTAAGCCATTAAGACAAAAGGCAAAGTATTTTTTATTCCTCCCTTTAGTCAATTTCAGCATGGGTGTCTTAACTTTTGCACAGCACTGTATAAACTATATAGACTTCTCTTTCATGTCAGGTGCTGTGCAAGTTGAATTGAGTGCCTGTCACTTTAATGCCGTGACGGCTTGCTTGATCTTGTATCATATCTATAATTTTGGTGAGCTCTACAGGAATTACAAACTATCTCAGATGTGAATGGTTGCGTATCCTATTACTCAAATTCAATTAAACCCACCAGTAGGCTAGCTAGACCTTAGTTTCACAGCCTAGGTATTAGCAACACGGCTTGAAATCATTGCCTGTATCACAAACAAAAACGAAACAATGCGTGGAATTTATCTGGGAATAGGCTACTGAAGGTAGGGGCAGCTATCTCGCTGGTGTGTTTAATTTGGTTCCTTGGTTAACATAATGTAGGCTACCTTGCACAAAAATGCGTCTGCTAATAAACTTAAACATAAACACAAACAAACGTGATCTCCTGTGGAATCATGACTGCACCTTCAACGTTAGCCTACTATTATTTGTTGACATGAAACCTGAACGAACGGCAGCTGTTCCTGAAGTTCACTTGCGTCTTTTTTTTTTTTTTTTAATTAGGCAACTTTTTTTTGCAGTGGCGCTTGATTTCCAGCAGCGGCGCTGCGCCGCTGATGAATACATTGTAGGGGAAACACTGCATTGACGTAAGAGGGACGAAGAGCGTTGCGCTCAAAACAACAGGCCACGAGAAAAGCCATCTCACTGTTGTCCTTGCTGCCAAGGCTAATGGCACTAAACTCAAGCCTTATGTCGTCTTCCGGGGGGCCATCCGTGAGGTGAAGGCAATGCAGCAAGAGATCTCTAGAGCAGTCATTGCCACATCTGCCAACGGCTGGATGAATGACGACTTGACCACAGCATGGCTCAGGTCAGTGGTAGGCAAATTCAGTTTTCGCCCGCGCCTGCTGGTGTGGGATGCCTTCCGCTGTCACATCAGCACCTCTACCAAACAGGCCCTGACTGCTGCCCGTCTGTGCGAGGATGAGAACAGACACGCAGCAGAACATGAGGACGAAGAAGAACTGTACAATAATGAACTTGTTGTGGAGACTGGCGCGAGTGATGAGGAGATTACAGGGAGAGATGAAGAGGAGGAGGAGGATTAAACAGAATTGGAGGATTTTTTTTTACTTCAAACCAAACAAGACAATTTGAGTGAGCGGTAAGGTGTCTAAACCTGTAAGTTGCCTTTTGTTATGAATCAATAGCCTAATTATCACCATGTATGGTTAAGTGTTTACAATGCACTACCGGTATGTTTGCTACGTTTTTGTTACCATATTACTACACTGGAATTTAGCCTGAATTACCAGTATTTGTTGTTAATGTTATGTATACCGTTATGGTAACTGTACTTTTTCAATAAATGAACCTAGTATTTTATAGGTTCAAATAGACACAAAATCTCGTTTTTATTCATTCCACTGGTAGTCTGTTTTAACCTGACCCTAGCCAGATGAATTTCGCTCCGCATAGCTCCACTCATCCATCTGGAACCGATCCATTGAAGTGTTGCTTCAGAAGGCTGGGCCTAATCAAAAAATGCTTGCATATGATTGAATAAGCCACTTGTCCATCATCTATTGACGTGCTACTTCAACCACTCACATCGAAGCCAACCCGTGACGCTAATAACAGTCTCACAGTCGCTTCTATGCTATGTCCATGGAGGTATTATATATAACTGGAGAGAGTGACTAAGTCCCGCCCTCCATACAAATGAATGGTGGAGGCTAGGCTAGTAAATCCGGCCAATTCATAGTCAACGCCATCTTGAACACTGGGGTTCGGATCCAGCGCCAGTCGGCTCTGACCATGCGCCAAGTTACAAAGCTGGAAATGACGCATGGACCAACGTCGATTTTTATTGGATATTCTGTAAAAAGAGAGTCGTCCTCCAGTAAGAGGGTGGCGATAATGCACATAAAGTCCTTGCCTCATAACAAGAAGAAGAAAAAGTTGCTCGGGAACGCGCATGGAGTCCGAGTGGAGTCGCCCTGAAGCGCAACTTAATTTCATTGGATAACACAGCGGCTCTAACTAAGAGCGGTCTGCCTGCTGCAAATATGCATTCGAACATGACGTGAAATATCCGTAGTCGAACTATAAATAAACTATTCGGTTTTTAGTGCCAAGTGTAGCGCATTTTTACAGTCTATGATTAGTTTGTTTTTTATTTTATTGTTTGCCATCTCATAGCGGGTGCTCTAAACGTATTCTAGCGTTGGCCCATGACCAAATCAAGCCAATAATAGCCAGTAGCCACAATAATGACTGGAGCCAGAGCCCTCAATAGCTACCCTGTTTTGAAAATAATATTGAAGATATTCAATATTATTGAAGATAGTATTGAAGAAAACGCACAGAACGGTCAGCCTGAGCGGACAATTACGTCCCCAACTCATCTAAAATGTGGTGTCTTTACTTTGAGTTGTAGGCTACACCGCAGATGGTAAAGTAACGGTTAAAGAGAATGTTGTCTGCGGACTCAGCAAAAAACAGTTTACTTACGCATCCACGACATCCAATCTTCGCGCTCACCTGTGGAGTTACCATCCAAATGAGGCAGCGGTGTCAGAGGCACAGTAGACGGCCAGAGCATCGCCAGGCGTCCAACATCGTATAATTGCATACTTTCCGTAAATCCTACATTATGTCCGGGGTCTGCTATTTACTTAGGCTGCAAAGCACAGGTATTTATTTGAGGTAGGCTTATTCGAGGCAGACCTTTATTTCTTACATTGTACGTTATTGTGAGACATGTGTTTTGTTTGGAGTGGCATACCAGGCTATCAAACGCAGACGATTTTCGGTTTTGGTATGGGATTTAATTTACTTTTTGACTTTTATTATATAGTTAAATGTTGAGACTGATGGGCATTTAAATCTAGAGGGTATTTGATGATCACTGTAAAGTTTCGTGTAGTTGAAAAAATGTTGGAATTTCCAGCTGTTTATTGCGAGACAAGGCCTTTCCTTCATTCATTGAACGTGCGCTGTGCTCTAATGGAAACCTTATTGCATAGCGAAGTAGCCTAAATTGAGTTTTTTTTTTTTTAATTATGCATTGTTTACTTTTTATTAAATTCGTAGGCTGGAATGCCTCGTGGCAATAATTGTGTTTAAATGTAGTAGCCTAGTGCTTCAGCCTCTGGCAAGCTCCAAAGGGGGCGGCTATAGGTTGAGAGCAACGTGTTGAAGACCCATGGTGTAACGAGACAAGGTCTTTATGCCGCTGTTGTGTAATTTATTGTCTTTAATCATGTTTAGGCTGTGTTTGTTCGGGACAAACAACAACGAAACAAGATCAATACAATTTAATTTATTTGTCATATGATGGATAAACAACCATAATATGCACGTCTTCTCATAGGATCCTCAAGAAATACGCACTGAATAACGTTTGGCTGTAGCCACCGGATAGGTACCCGCCCACCAACATGTACGCGCATGAGAGCTCGGGCCCAACGCGGATTTTCGTGCATGGAGCTGGTTCCAAATGCTCCATGCAGCGCCATATTTGAAAATGGCGTATGCTAACACTCCGAAGCTAATCTGCACGCTCTTGACCCCTTGGCTATGTCACATCTATGAAACTCCCGCCCTGCGTCCTGATTGGCTGAACCATAAAGTCGGTTGCAGAAATCACTCTCAATGGAAGAGGTCCCAGATGGATGTGAGTGAAGCTAGGCGGAGCTAAGCGGAACGAAATTCATCTGGCTAATGTCAGGTTAAGTCTGTTTTGCTCAAATAGAAATAGAGGCCTGTCTGTAATTCTGGCCTCCTTCCAATAATGGCCTGGACCGCGATCCACTTGAGTGAAATAAAGGCCCAGGCCTATATTAGAGGATTTACGGTATGTAAAACAGACTAATTTAATGATACCTAGCATGACCAGCTAGTGCGCTAGCAGACTTGTAGACTGGACCGAAATTTGAGAAAAAATGTGGTAGGCATTTTTGAGGAAAAAGTACTACATGTGTTGTTTCTATATGATTTTTGTGCTGAATCAATTTCTGCTGTATAACAAGCTATAAAAGTCACTGTAATAAATAATACATAGAAAATGGCTACCCCAAACCGTTTTTAATCAATTTATTAAGTCTAAACAAAGAAAAAAATACAGTTAAAGTCTTAAGTTGAGTCAAACAATACTGTACATTTACAGTTTCTTCAAACATGTAAATGATGTAGTGTTACATTAAAGGTGCTCTAAGCGATGCTAAGTAACTTTGGCAAGCCATTTTAACATTTTACAGCTAGACTTAGACTCTGTCTCAAATCGCGTACTTCTGCACTTACAATACCTAATTTGAGTGCATGAGGGTGTTCACATTGACAATTCCAACGACACGAAGGGCGCTGCAAGTTCCCGGATGGTGCACTCATAACGGTCAAAAAGCTGAGTGTGCAACGCTGGACACTTTTCGCCCTTAACGGACGCCATCTTGGCCAAATAGCGGAAGGGAAGGGAGCGTTTTCAAACTCGTGGAAATCGCGGTTGAGAAAGCTGAAGCAACAGCAGTGGAAAACAGACTTTACGGAGGTACAAGCAAGTTATAACATAAACGGTTCATGTTGTCAAGTTGAGGACGCCAATAAAGTTATGTTAAAATGTTTGCGATCGTCATTTCCGTGAAGTGCACAGAGTTAGTGTTTGATATGAGACAATACTATTTTGTTAAAATTTGCGCACTCCGCCAGTGAGCACACAGTGCACATGGTGTACTACACGAAAGTGTACTCACGTAAGTACACCATTTGAGACAGACACTTAGGGCTGTAACGATATACGATTCGAACCTGAAATCGCGACATTCCTATTCACGATACTGTGTCGCGGTGTGAAAAGGCAGAATCGCGACACACCCTTAGTGTTTAACGCACTGCTTTGCAGCTTACGCAGCCTCAAAAGCAACCCGCATCTCCCGCTTTACTTATCGGTAGCCTACGTTGTCCAAAAACAAATAAATAAATAATAATTTCATACCTCTCCTTGCTTTCATTGTAGACTATGTGTGCAACTTTAAAACCCCCTCTCCTTGCCCCGCTCTCTCGCGCTCCCTCCCTCTCCTGCTCAATGAACACGCGCGACTTAAATAAAACATTCACAATCGTGAAAGCAAGGACGCATAGAAGACGACTAGCTAAATTACTATTAAATCCGCTTAGCATCATTAGCTATCATTGCTGCACATATTTGTTTAAAACTCTTGGATTGAAGTTGACTGATCATCTCAATACCAACGTTTCCCAAAAGGGCCTGTCCCAAGGAGAACAAGTATTATCTTGAAACTTAAACACACATGGGGAAACTGAACAGTCCAATCAGTAGACTATGATAGGCTAAGCTAGCCAACTATGCTACTTTGTTTACAACATTTCCAGGCTTCAACCAGACAGCTGAATTAAAGAGGTAGAGTTGTAATAATAAAAAATAGTAGGCTATAGGCTAATCTGCATAAAGTGTGCTGTCATAAATATCAGTCATTCAGAAAAATATAAAGGATATAAAATAAAAGATATATTATATTGTAATTTTCTGGTGTTCTAAGGGAGACTATTAAAATGTTATTTAATAAAATGTCTAGCCCCCCCCCCCCCCAAAAAAAAAAAAATCGAGATTCGTATTGAACCGTGGGTCAAAAATAGTGATACAAACCGAATCAGCCCTAGCTAGACTGGATATGTGTTGCAGATATCTGTATTTCAGTTTTGCCTAGTCAAAATGAACATTTCAGATATCCGCAACTACATTCTTCCATAATTGTCATTTCAGATATCCACAAAGACATTCTTCCTAGGGCAAATGACGCCACATTTGCCATTCATTTCTATGGGATTTCATTACGGATATCTACAATTCAGTTGCAGATATCCACTATGTGAATTACGGATATCTGTAATTCCAGTTAGAGATATCTACAATTTGATTTTGACTAGTCATAAAGATATCTTTAATTTAATTCAAGATATCTACATGTTCCTTTTCAGATACCTTGAATTAACTTTTGACTAGGCGAAATGACGTAGATATCTGTAACTGGAATTATGACTAGTCAAAATGACAGATATCTCAAACTGGAGTTAGGGATAGACATAATTTAATGAAGTTATAGATATATTGAATGAGTATTATGGCAAGCGATTTTAACATTTTCCCGCTATACTGGATATGTATTGCAGATATCTGTAATTCAGTTTTGCCTAGTCAAAACGAACATTTTAGATATCCGCAATTGAATTCTTCCTATCCATAATTGTCATTTCAGATATCCACAAAGACATTCTTCCTAGGACAAATGACGCCACATTTGCCATTCATTTCTATGCCATTCATTTCTATGGGGTTTATCATTACGGATATCTACAATTCAGTTGCAGATATCCACTATGTGAATTACGGATATCTGCAATTGAATTGTAGATATCTGTAATTCCAGTTAGAGATATCTACAATTTGATTCTGACTAGTCATAACTCCAGTTGAAGATATCTTTAATTCACTTCAATTCAAGATATCTACATGTTCCTTTTCAGATATCTTGAATTAAGTTTTGACTAGGCGAAATGACATTAGATATCTGTAAATGGAATTTTGACTAGTCAAAATGATGTTGTAGATATCTCAAACTGGAGTTAGGGATAGTCATAATTTGATTGTAGATATCTATTATCAAGTTATATCTTGAATGAGTTTTGATTAGAGATATCTGAAATTGGAGATATCTAACTTTCATTCTGCCTAGTCAAAATGTAATTATAGATATCTTGAATTAGAGTTTTGACTAGGCGAAATGACGTTAGAGATATCTGTATTGCTATGCAAATTAGGCCCGCATCCCACTTTAGGCGGGAGAAGAGCGTGTTGTTGTTCAAATCATCAAATCACATAGCACCTGTTACTGTTAACTTTGTAATTAGCACTTAGCACCATGTCAGAGCAGCCAGAGGGCGAAGGAGTTTTTAATCGTCTTTTTAATGCTGCCTATGCAAGACAGGAGCTGGCAGCAAGAATTGATGATTCAATGTTGCTTTGATTTTTTTCGATTACAGCCAACATTATGAATGGAATTTCCTGTAGATGGTGCTGGTGCATTTAGTAGCCTAGGCCTACTAATTTATGTAGGCTACGACATTACAGCTTGCTTATTCTTCTTCCATTCATAGAAATAAGGAAATAAGCCCACTTTTTCTTCGATTATGTTGGGGAGGGGAAATTAGCTGACAGAATGTCTAAGTAGATGGGCTCTAGCCTAGAAATCTAGACGGGCTCTGCTACGGAACTAAACAGCAACGTCTTGCACAATAATTTGCACTAGTCATAATGACGTTTGAGATATCTTCACCTTTCATTCTGCCTAGTCAAAACTGAATTAAAGATATCTGCAATTGCCATTTAAGATGTGTGACGAGTTGAATGTTGTTTTCAATGACGTGATGACAGATATCTGTAATTAAGTTTTGCCTAGTCAAAACTAAATCTATCTCTATCTGACGTTTCGACTAGTCACAATTACGTTACAGATATCTTGAATGACAATTCCAACTATCCAAAATGTAATTGCGACTAGTCAGAAAGACGTTGTTGATATCTACAATGTTAATTCCAGATAGTCAAACGTAGCGGGTAAATGATAAAATCGCTTGCCATATGAGTATTGATTAGATATATCTGAAATGGGAGATATCTATAACTTTCATTCTGCGTAGTCAAAATGTAATTAAAGATATCTTGAATTGGAGTTTGGACTAGGCGAAATGACGTTGCAGATATCTGCAAACTTTAGGCGGGTTGCTGTTTGGCGGGAGCAGTGTGCTGTTGTTCAAAAATCATCAAATCACATAGCACCTGTTACTGATAAGTAAGCATGTCTGAGCAGCTAGAGGGCAAAGGAGTTTTTAATCGTTTGTATAATGCTGCAGCTCGTGCAAGACAGGAGCTGGCAGCGAGAAATGATTCGGTGTTACTTTCCACCACAAGATGACTATTTCGCCGGCAAGTTAATCGAGTATGGGTAAGTTTCTTTTTTAACATCAAAATTGCTAATGTGCTAGCAGACGTTTGGGGTAGAAGCTAGCTGTTTAATAATATGCTTACTTCAAGCAAAACCGTGGCCAAAATCCATTCTATGTTTTTTTTGTGAATGTATTTGACTCAAATGTTCTAGAAACGTTTAAAAAATATATGTCAGATAAGGACCAGAAGGGAAAAAAACTTACATATAAACACTTATTTATTTTAAACTTAACCTTCCTCTGATTTTAATCACCTCAGTTATCAATCAAAGCAAAAAGGGGAAAGAAATAGCAACACAATCATGAAAACACTCAAATAAATAAATGTGCACATACATGTAAGTCTGAATGAACAGCAGCACTGGTTGAAGCCTGGAAATATTGTAAACAAAGTAGCTTAATTTGCTAGTTTATCATAGTCTACTGGTTAGACTGTTCAGTTTCCCCACGAGGGTTTAAGTTTGAAATGAATGCTTTTTCTCCTTGGGACAGGCCCGTTTGAGTCTTGGAAAATACATTTCCATTTGCATCGGGATTGAGATGATTAGAATTTAGCAGTCAATTTGAATGCAACAGTTTTGAACAAATTCGTGCAGCGTGCTAATGATGCTAACCGGATTTAATAGCAATTTAGCCAGTAGTCTTGCACGATTGTGATTGTTTGGATTACATGTGCATGCTGAGGAGGGATGCGCCTGTTGAGAGAGAGAGAGTGCATGGGGCAAGGACTCATTGAGAGTCTGTGTTGAGGTAGGCCTACTTCTATCGCCTACTCTGGTAGAGTTGCACATACTAGCTACAATGCAAGATATATTTAGCCTATGTATTTATGGACAACGTAAGGCGGGAGGTGTGTGTTGGTTTTAATTATCAGTTTGCTTGCATAAAATGATTACACAGATTTTGCAACAACACGCCAACAAACACGGGTATGTAGTGACCACTCAAAATAAAAATGTGCAATAAACTGACGCTTCGAATAGCCCAGGCTACTTTGGACTTGAGACTTTGACTAAACAAATGACAATTCCGACTGCAAGGTCCCAAATTGAAACGAGCGATAATAATGCCACATAGCTAGACAACAAGTGGCAGACTGAGCAACGTCACTTATGCTAAAGACTGTTTTTGAGTCACATCGTTGCAAATTTCAAACAATAATGCATCATTCCACAAAATGGTTTGTCTTCAGTATTAGGAAGTTATTCAGTAAGCTTAATACACATTTATGTATGGCCTATAATCAAATGCCTGACCTCTTTGGAAAGCTTAGACACTGTAGTTTATTGGACAACAATCAGAACTGTGTGATGTACTGACACAGAGTTACAGAGGCTAGAATATTATTTTCTCATTCTGCCGGAATAACAAGCATTTCTGAACTGGCCACATTTCAGCACTCTAGGTCATTTCAGATGACTTAGAAACACAACTGAGCCCTAACATCAGGTCTTGTGAAGCTGTGTGCAAAAGTAGATCAATATAGAATGAAAATGACTTTAGACCATTATTTGCCAAAGTATGCTCATGCGTTTTGTAACTCCCCATAGGACTTTTGGTTATCCAAAATGCATACTGACAATCAAATGTGTTGCACATGAACCCCTTTGTGTAGAAGCATAATCTTGGTCTCAAATGAAAGGTAACACTTTGAGGTTTCTTGTAGACTATTTAGATTGTATGTCAGGTGTTCTGATATAGACTGACTACACAAAATATGGAATAATTACAAAAAAGTCTATTTTTGCATTTACTTTGTTGGTTCAATGAGTGTGTATAAGATAGACTATACATCTGTACAACTAATATTGGATAATACAACATGAAGATTAAAGGAACCATATGTAAGATTGTGGCCAAAACTGGTACTGCAATCACTTTCAAATGACTGTAGAGCGGTGTATCCCCTCCCCCTCGACTCGAGGTTGCCAACCCGGATGCCGACTGACTTCGTGATTAGTAGATAGGTAGAGGGTGGCACATCAGGACAAAACACAACATCAACCTCAGTTGAGGGCTGCAACTTTTTAAATGACAATATCCTGGCCGGACTATTGTTGGCAGTGATATAAGTGTTTGAAATGAACATGATTTCTTAATGTCTAGTGACATATCAGGGCATTTTATGATTAATTGAAATACATTTCTTACATATGGTTCCTTTAAATTTCTATGGATTATTGTGAATATTTCAGTACCCAATATGTTGCATCTAGCCAGAGGTCAGGGTAGCACCAAAAGTGGGGGAGGGGGGCATTTTGGATCAAATTTAATTGAGACATAAGATTAATCTGAGAATGTAAAGCACTATACAGATTGTACATGAAAAAAAGTTGTCATTTTTGGATTCCCAAGAGTCAAAGCTTTCAAATGGTGTATAACATTACTATACTATAAAAAAAGTAGTACTTTTTTTTACTACTTTTGCCTTCGTTTTGCTTACTAATTATTCTTTATTTTTAAATGATTTTACCTTGTTTTATGTTTCCTTTTTATTATGATCTTTACCTTTTAACTATTCTTTGACTATATTGCCCTTCTATGCTTTTATTTGTTATTATTGTTTGGTTTTGTTTATGTAAAGCACATTGAATGACCTCTGTGTATGAAATGCGCTATATAAATAAACTTGACTTGACTTGACTTGACTATGCTACATAGCAATATGGTGCGTACAATTGATTTAGAATGTTGGGGGAAGGGGGTAAATGACCCGGTACTGGAACATGTGCTGCTTAACATGTGCTGCATATGGTGTCATTTTTACATGTTTCACAACTCGAGCAATACATTTGGAAATAGCCAATTCACTTGACACTGTCAATGTACAAACGCAATCCGCACATTCATAAGCAGACGAGGGCAAGTACGGCAAATAAGATCTGACAATGGAACCAATCTGACTTCAGCTGACCGTGAATTAAAGAATGCCATAAAGGAGTGGAACCGAAGCAACAAACTCCAAGTTGCTCTGCAACAAAAAGGCATAGAATGGACTTACAACCCACCTGCCGCTTCTCACTTTGAAGGAGTATGGGAGGTTAATAAAACGGGTCAAACAAACACTTCTATCACTGACAAAGGATAAAATACTAGAAGATGAATCCCTTTACACTTTCATCTGTGAGGTAGAAGCCATAATAAATAGTCGCCCACTTACCACAAATTCAGATAGTCCAAATGACCTCGAACCTTTAACGGCCAACCACCTTTTACTTCTCAAAGGGCAACCCACATTACCGCCTAGCTTGTTTCAGAAATCAGATGTGTATAGTAAACACATATGTTTTGGAAAAGATGGGTTTAGAGAGTATCTTCCAAACCTACAAGAAAGACAGAAATGGTTTAAAGAGAAAAGAAACTATGCAAATGGTGACATTGTGTTAATTGCAGACCCTACTGCCCCTAGGGGATCTTGGATGTTGGGGAGAGTTATTGACACAAAGAAAGATTCAAAGGGAATTGTTCGTAGTTTGACTTTAAAAACAAAGACAAGTGTTATAGACAGGCCGATTACAAAGGTTTGCTTATTGTTGGAAAATGACACGTAAATATAGCTAGTTGATCTACCGTAGGCTACATTGAGAAGGCGAACGATAGCTAAAGGGTGAGTGGAACTTGTTTACAGGACCCGCCGTGGTCATAGCCCATTTAGTGAATTAGCAAACAGGTTCCCAGTAAACAAAATAAAGTCCTGGCAAGGTCCCCTGGCGAACGTCACCTCCTCGACATTGTGCAGGGTTCCCTTGACGTCCCGCGGACCTCTGTTCGGGAGGTCTAAAAGACGTCCCCGAGACTTCGTAATGGTCACCGCGACGTTATGCGTGCAACGTTTATATTTCTGCGATCGTAAAAAAAAAATGAATCGTGGTGTAACGGTATTTCAGTCTATATAGGCTTCACCGCTGGTAGGAGAGAGGCTGTCGGAACATGAACACGCAGTTTTGAATTGTATGGCAATTACTTAATTAATTACACTTACCTCATATTAACACGTCATCCAGTCATATATGAAATCACGTCCTCCTTGTGCATTACACTAATGATGAGTAGACATTAGGGCTGTCACTTTACGTTCGAAAATCGATTGCACAATCGATTGGACCAACCAGCACAAGTTTCGAAAACTAAAATAGGGAATCGATTTTAACCAAATATGTACTATTAATTTTAAACAAATTAAACAAATAAAAAAGATAGATGTAACAAAACTCACAAGCAAGCAGAAAAATAACAAAGAATTCCGTGCAGTAAGCATTGCGAAAGCTAAAAAGAAAATTCCCACCAATTTTACGCACCGGAAACAGCTGTTTCAATCGGCTGCTGTGCTGCTGGCAAAAAAATTAGGACAACGCGATCAACCTGTGCGACATGAGAGAGACGAGTTATAGGCCCTAATAACTTGAGGAGTTTGATATGGAAGTACTTCGGGGTTTGGGTATATCAGTCGTGAGTTCTACATAGGTGAAATTTGTTTGACATTTCTAATTGTAAACGCAGCCACGTTGAAGCCTGCATTTGTTTTTCACTGATGTTATGGCAGTCCACTCTGCTAATTGTTTTTTGAGAATGTTGCACTCCTGTTTGTCATTGTGGACGAAACTTCACGCCAATAAATCATCAGAAATATTGCTGGCCTTTACGTTCGCCCTAATGCCTGTTAGTTGTCCGTGGATTGGCCTATATTTGGCGTTGTGAAATTTGTTTGACATGTCTAATTGTAAACGCAGCCACGTTGAAGCCTGCATTTGTTTTTCACTGATGTTATGGCAGTCCACTCTGCTAATTGTTTTTTGAGAATGTTGCACTCCTGTTTGTCATTGTGGACGAAACTTCACGCCAAGAAATTATCAGAAATATTGATGGCTTGTGCGTCTTCAAGCGCCCCCTTTACGTTCGTCCTGGGGGGTATTCCAGAAAGCAGGTTTACTGGCTTAACTGGGTATGTTAACCCAGAGTTAGCGGTAAACCTGGGATTTCAGTTCCAGAAAGCTCAAAAATGATCAGGCTATGTAGCCTGATCATTTTTGAGCTTTCTGGAACTGAAATCCCAGGTTTACCGTTTACTCTGGGTTTACATACCCAGTTCAGTTCAGAGCCTAGTTAACTAGGCTCTGAACTGAACTGGGTATGTAAACCCAGAGTAAACGCTCTGAACTGAACTGGGTATGTAAACCCAGAGTAAACGGTAAACCTGGGATTTCAGTTCCAGAAAGCTCAAAAATTGCAATTCACCGTGAGAGGGCGATAAGACCACGACATCACATGATAGGCCTAGCCCATACATGGGCAACATACGGCCCGCGGGCCACATCCGGCCCGTGGGCTTTCCCTGACCGGCCCGCGTAAGGTCCGTGAAAAAACAATAGTCAAGAGCCTAGCATAGAGATAATGCACGCAAATCAATATCGTTGCTTTTATTTTGAAAGCGACTGCTATTTGTACGCCCATACATTTGTGCATGGATGCATACGATGTAAACACCCTCACTGATGTGCTGATGAATAGAATTTATGCTTCTGCGTCCGACACAATGCAGTTGCCTTTAAGTCGGCGTAAACCTTTCAAAGTTTTGTGTCTCTTATGTCTGCGTCGCTCACCACCGCAAAGGTTGTCAGAACGAACTCCTGCTGTTTGTTGGAGATACGAAGTGTTAATTTCAAAACGTTACTGGCAGATAGACAGTTTACATTCGGATAACCCCGTCACTGTAACCAAAATATGTCTGAGTTTATTTGCAAAGCTTATGTTAGCGAACTAGTATGATGCTACTACCCACAGGTTGCTTGAAGCAGCCGGCTCAACACACAGGGCGAGTTGGCCAATCACAGTTTTGTGCATAAAGTTAAAGCAAAAACATAGCCTACATTTTTAAAATACTTTTCTTTGTGCATGTTGATTAACTAATGACAGCCTACTATTGTCTGCTTCACATTTTCATAGTCTAATTCTGCATAGAGTTAAAGGGAAACTTGGCAGGATTTCACCCTCTGCTGGAGAAATTGTGCATTATGCTATTTCAAACTGTGGGAAAAGGTAACGATAAAGCACATGGATTTGTTTACAAGCTAGCGAACGGTTAGCATAAGTTTGGCAGAACTATGTGGATGTTACAAGGTAAGAAACACGATTTAAAACGAGTTTCTTGTTTCTCACTTCTCTTTCCGGGACGGTAAGTCTCAATGTTGCAAGGTTGGTTTTCCGCCTGGGGACGCTAGGCGCAGCGGGGAAAGTCACCATTTTCACCGGAACAGGTCATTTAAACATCCGAATGATTTCTAAACGGGTTTATTACGTTGAAATAGTTGCCAAGTTCTCCTTTAATTTAATGATGGTAATGATTTAATGATGAAATATTGCTGAGTAGGCTATTGATGAAATGGTGGCACAGGCCTATGGTTGTACTGACTCATTCACATTTTCATGGCCTAGCCTAATTATATAGATATTGTAGTACTTTTTTATCAGCAGGTCTTGTAGTACTTTTTTATCAGCTGAAAACTTTGAAAACTGAAAAAAAAAATGTCAATGTCAAAAAATCATTTTACGAGAATGAGGATTAAATACTGGACATAGATTAAATAGCCTATTGCTGTTTTTCCTTGGTCTCCCTCACATTTTCATCTGTTCTTACGAGTAGTAAACAAAACCATATGATTTACTTAATGTTATACAAGAACAGAATAGAATTGGACAGAATTGAGTTCAGACTTGAGTTCGGTATTTTGGGTCCGGCCCTCCTCAACAGTCCCAGTTTGTCATGTGGCCCCTTGGGGAAATTAGTTGCCCACCCCTGGCCTAGCCTATCCATTCTTTTCCAAACGAGTTTTTCAAGAGTGCTAGTTTTTCAGCTGAATCCTAAATATAGGCTACTTGAAAAGCATTCTCCATCCCTACATTACGCATGGTGGATTAGAATAGAATAAAATAAATCTTTAATGTAGGCTAGCTAGCCTAGGCTACACCATAGTGGACATTTGTGTTTGGCTCACCAGACAGATGGACAAACAACATCTCAGACACATTGAAGATATGATT
The DNA here is from genome assembly GCF_046254945.1 of Alosa pseudoharengus. NCBI lineage: Eukaryota > Metazoa > Chordata > Actinopteri > Clupeiformes > Clupeidae > Alosa > Alosa pseudoharengus. The sequence goes on along the minus strand of NW_027468870.1, from coordinate 28,627,142 downwards.
AAAACAAGTACAGTACAAAAAAGGGGAAACAGCCTATAGAAAATTAATAAATAAGTTTAAATATAGCTGTACAGCTCAGCCGGGTATGCATGTTGTCACTAAGTTTGGTTAAGAATGCTGATGACATTTGGGATAAAATATTTTTTTTAATAGGCTACACACGCTCTCCGACTGGGAGTTTTTGTAGTGTTGGAGACGCAGAGCATATCGGCAAGCTGTCGGTTGGTGCATAAAGTTTGCCTTGCGCTAAAGCAGTTTCTGCGCAACTTCATTCGTTTTCCTGGACACAAACCCACGAGGATCCAACTGGCAGGTCAGCATCGCTTATTAAATTTTCCAAATGTGCACCGAAATGTGTCCAATAGGCCCATGCCTTCCGACATTCACCCTTCCGATGATGGAGCGCAAAAATTGAACTTGGCTCACAGCTGCAGAACCCGCGTTAAAATAGAAAATTACATTTGGGATTCTCAAAGAATTCTATGGCCCACTCAATCTGTAACAAGGTATGCTAGTTTAAGAAAGCATCATTGAAAGCAGTATACAATACGTGATGTCCAGTGAATTATTTAATTGTGCTTTTGACATTAAATAGGCTATCTTAAACATACGCATTTACACGGTCAGTTAGGCTATTCTCTGCAAAGCAAGGTCTCGGACGCAGGCGCTTAAGTATTGCTCTTTTTTTTTGTTATTACAGTTCTCTCCCTCCTCGTAAGCCTCGACTACTCCGCCTCTGAAAAATACAGTGCTCTTCCTTTCGCCGGTTTCACTCATGGTTTCGACTCTCAATAGATGATGCCTTTATAAGTTCGCCGAGAACACGCACAACTCTAGGTTATCTAACACAGGGTTGATTGAACTAACTGGTAACCGGTGTTTTGGAACCGACACCTCGGGTTTAGTCGCCACAGGTTCAGACAACCCAGAGGTTAAGTTTTATCTCAGTGTTTGTTAAACCTCCTTTCTGGAATACCCCTCTGATGCCTGTTAGTTGTTTGTGGATTGGCCTATATTTGGCGTTGAAAATTGAAACGTCTTTAGACATGAAAAATTTTACAATCGATTCAATGAACAATTATGTCTCAAGAATCGGAACAGGATTTTTTCACAAAAGTGACAGCCCTAGTAGACATGGACCTTTATACCGGGGTAGGATGTGCTGCTTTCACATCTACTGTGTCTTTTTCTTAATAAACTAATACAACGTTTTATGCATATCCCGTATCATATTGTTCAAAACATCATCAGAGTAGGCCTAGGCTAGCCTAAGCTAAATTGTTCAAACCATATTGTTTCAAAATAAAAAAAACTAAAAATACGTAAATGAATCGCAATGCATGCTGGGAAGCAAAACTCAACATGAAATGAAGTACATGAAATATAACTAGAATGCATTGACGTTATATCCACTCCTTCTTGGACCTGTGATCAAACAGGGACAGACTAAAACTAACCTATCTTCCTGGAACATTGCAGATAAAGAAAAATGTATCGTTTTCTCTAGGCTATGAATGCTCTTTGTAGCCAACTTTAAGCTGAAAAAAATAGATTCCAGATGTTTCTATTCCATATCATATTTTATTCATAAACAGTAAGGCAGAGATCTTCTGCTCCTCGTCAGAAATCTCATCGGATATGTGCACAGTGCACTCTTTGTTGCTGTTTCCACAAGGAGCTGCTGTGACATAGGGGACAGCTATGCGTGACACTTTTAAACGCGAGTATGCGTCAAATAAATTACAATGACATTTAAACAAGTCACGAAGAAGCAGTATCCTTAATTCTTCTGCAATGTAGAGCTAGATCGTTTTGCTTTACAAATTAAGTAGTCACTTTTGCTAGGCAACCCTAAACAAATGCTACATGGTCTGTTTTTAACATTTCTCTAGTTTAATTGTATCGTATTCACCTCCAAAAGTCCTCGGTTCAGCCCCAATTCGGCCGTGTGTGTGTTTCTGAAAATAAAACAGATAATAAGTACGTGACTAGGTTAGATAAACAACTGCCTATTTAGAGCATGTTACATGCAGAGTCTGATGATCGAGTTAAAAAAAACTAGATGTACCGCAGAGCGGTACAAAATATGACCGCCGCCCAGTCCAGCACATTTTTTCCACAAAAATAAATCACGCTGAAAGGCCTATATGATTCTAACTGTCTCACTAAATTGCATTGGCCACACTCAATTCTCACTGGTATCTGCTAGACAACAAGTACCAAAACATGATTAGTTCATAGATTTCACATGTAAAATTAATTTTATACAACCCCACCCCCATCTTGTCTGTTCATAATTCTGAGAAATTCTTGAATTGTGTGCATGTGTGCGTGTACACGTTTATGCTTATGTGTGTGTGTGTTTGTGTGTGTGTGTGTGTGCGTGCTTGTGTGTTTGCCTGCGTATGTGTGTTTGTGCATGTGCATGTATGCGTACATATGTCTACTGTGTGAGTATGTGTCATACGTATGATTACTGTGAATGTATGTGTGTGCGTGTGTATCTGTTTATGCACATGTGTGCACATGGAATGGGTTAACATGACCCCTGGAGGCAAACATACGGAAAAAATTGGTCATCCTAGGCCCTACGGTTCTCAAGATATTCACAGAAAACTGTGTCTGCCCTACCCTCCTTTCGGGGGGTCCAGTACAGCGGGGGGGTTACAGATCAAAACGAAAAACGACGGTTCCATGCTATCCATGTGGGGTTACATGCCCACCAAGTTTCGTGTACCCCGGTCTTTCAGTGTCCCGGGACTCATTGACGGAAATTTGGGCATGCGAAAAAGAAAAAAATCTGACTAAACCTATATGACCGCCGCTTCGCTGCGCGGCGGTCATAATAATTGGCATAGTCCCAGGTCACCTGCAGGACGCACACTGAGGCAGTGGTGTAGTCTACGTAGAACGCAGGTATACGCCTTATACCCACCTCAAAATTTTGGTTATTTCAGTATACCCACCTCAATATTTAGAATAGCACAGCCACGTTTCATCAACGGCCACTTCTCATGGAAGCCTTGTAATTTAACAACACAACAATATTACACTTTAAAATATTCATTCGGAGATTGCGGCAGTCAATCTTCCATGGATTCTCCGTTAGTTGTTTCCAGATATGAAACCATGCAGCGTTGACCACTGGCACTGCTTTCTATGGGGACGAATGGCTGAATGTCAGCAGCAGCACAGCAGCGTTCCAGGTTTTTAGTTGGGGACGACGAGGATGGCCAGGCGCAAAGGACTGCAAGACCTTCGGAACTTTTTTAATAAGGTTGCCCGACCTGACGTTTCCGAAGGTAAGTTAAGAGTCAAAAACATCATTCACGCTTTTTATGAGACTTGTATTGCTACCAAGTTACCCTTCTAGGTTGTTTAATTTGTGGACATAACACGGTAATAACACAGGCTAGTCATGCTGTAGTCTAGCTTTCGTTCTTCTCTCAATACTAGCAAGCTAACGTACTCTGATCCACGTTACCCTACTTAGTTTTAATTTCTGGACGTTTGTTTATCTGGGATTCTTCTTTGGGAATAACTCCTAATCGCCATGTCTGTCTGTAAACGGTCTACATGATGTGTACTGTGGCTGTCTGGATTAAGTATCTATCATGAACTTTATTTACTAGCCAGAACCATGCTATCTCCATGGTATGCATGGATGGAGAGATATATTATCTGTACTTATGGGTAATAACATTATCTACCACACTGTTACTGCAATATAATGCCAGATGCAAAAACCTTTAGTGCATGTGATGAGTTTACAAAACAGGCTATATTTCTATTGACCAACATTTAAAAATCAACTAATCTAATTTTGTTTGGGCTTGACTTGCTGTAGGCCTACTCGATAGTAACATTTTTGATTGTCATAGATGAAAATGCTTAAAAATGAAACTTAAAATTGGCCTATTTTTGTCATAGCTTTTAGAGGGCTTTGCATCTGAACTCATATGAAACAGAGTTGTTCATTGTTTTCTCTAGATGGCAGTGGCAGTCAGCAAGAAGGTGCAAGGGGAGCTGGAGGGGACCTTGACACTGAGATGGTGGACCAGCAGGAGCAAGCAGGAACTTCAAGAGCTGGAGAGGGTATTTGATGATTATTTACTATTGGTTTTGAAAGTGAATGTATGCTGTCCCTCACAGTCGAGTCCCGACCCCTAGTTTGGTAACCACTGAGCCCATTACTGGCCAAAATATACAGTATGCCCACCTCAAAAAAGTAGACTACACCACTGCACTGAGGGCATACAGAGATTTTGTTCATTTTTAGGCCAGGCTCTTTCTTTTACTGTCTATAGGCTATGAGTGAAATCTGGGGAATGGAATCCCATAATGTTACCACTTGCGGTCAAAACACGCTTTGTTCATGCATTATTAGCCTATGGTTATTTAATTATATCATGCTATTTTATTCATATGAAGTGAAGTTTCAAAGTTTGAGATTCGAGACAAATAAAAGCTACAAGGTAATCAGCTAATAAGCTCAGATCAGCGGAGAACTACTTTGGGGGAAAAACTCAAGAGGGAAACAAATTAACGTTAGACCAAGAATTCTTGTTGCGAAATCAACATTCCACTGGAGCTCCAAGCATAGGCTTTACACAGCCTTACACTGTTTACAGCTCTTAATGATACCCTCTGATCGCAGCGCACCAAACTCAGAACCGCGGAGAGGAAATGGCTCAAATCCAAACTAACTGATGACCTCAAAAACTACCAGACACTCCTGACCTTCTTAGCCAGCATCACTGCTGCTAAGACAGCTTTCTACAGTGACAAAATCAACAGCGCTACAGACACTTTTCTCAACCTTCAAATCGCTACTCAGCTGCCTCCTCCTCCATCCAGCCTTACTGTGAATACCCTCGCCTCATTTTTTACAAACAAAGTGGCGGCAATCCGCAGTCAATTCTCTACATGCCCACACAACACATCTGACTCAGATACCGCACTCCTACAACCTCTAGGGGCTGCTGGAACATCTTTTTCAGCATTCGCGCCTCTCTCCGAGAGTGAAGTATCTAGACTCCTGACATGTAGCCGTCCTACCACATGCTCGCTGGACCCTATACCTACGAGCCTACTTCAGTCCATCAGCCCGACCATCGCACCAGCTATCACACATGTGATCAATGCCTCGCTAACCTCCGGCACATTTCCAACAGCGTTCAAAATGGCCCGGGTAACACCGTTACTTAAGAAAGCTTCTCTCAACCCTGCTCAAGTCGAGAACTACCGCCCTGTCTCACTCCTGCCTTTCCTATCCAAAGGCATTGAACGAGCAGTCTCCAAACAGGTCTCTGACTTCCTTTCACAGAACAACCTTCTGGATCCAAATCAGTCTGGGTTCAAAAGTGGCCACTCTACCGAAACGGCTCTGCTGTCTGTAACAGAAGCCTTAAAAGAAGCCAGGGCGACCGCTCGGTCATCAGTACTCATTCTGCTTGACTTATCGACTGCCTTTGACACGGTTAATCACCGCATCCTTCTCTCTATACTCGCTAACATGGGAATCTCCGGTTTTGCTCTCTCCTGGTTTGAATCCTAACTCACAGGACGCTCGTTTAACATATCATGGTTTGGTCAGCTATCTGCACCTCACCATCTCACCACAGGGGGTCCCCCAGGGCTCAGTGCTGGGCCCCCTTCTCTTTGCTATCTACACCACCTCCTTGGGACAGATTATCCGTTCGCATGGCTTCTCATACAACTGCTATGCAGACGACACACAGCTCTATCTGTCCTTTCCACCTGATGACCCCTTGGTTTCAGCACGGATCTCGGATTGCCTCTCAGACATAGCTACATGGATGAAGGCACACCACCTCCAGCTGAACCTCTCATAGACCTAAACCTACCATACACCACGACATCAACATCAAATTTGACTCCCTGTCTGTTTCACCTACCAGGACTGCAAGAAATCTAGAAGTTGTTCTCGACAACCAACTAAACTTCTCAGATCATGTTGCCTCAGTCGCCCGGTCATGCCGTTTCGTACTCTACAACATACGGAAAATCAGGACTTACTTGACTCAAGATGCTACCCAACTTCTGGTTCAGGCAATAGTCATCTCACGACTCGACTACTGCTACGCCCTCCTGACAGGTCTCCCAGCCTGCGCAGTGAAACCCCTTCAGATGATCCAGAACGTGGCGGCACGCCTTGTCTACAACCAACCCAAAAGGGCACATGTTACCCCGCTGGTCATCCAGCTACACTGGCTACCTATGGCGGCCCGCATCAAATTCAAGGCTCTAACGCTTGCCTACAAAGTAGTCTCCGGTTCTGCTCCCGCCTACTTGAATGCCCTCATACAGACATATGCTACCTCTAGACCGCTGCGCTCCTCAGACGAACGACGTCTAGCTCTACCACCGGTACGTTCAGGCCAATCCAAACTTTTCTCATCTGTTGTTCCTCGTTGGTGGAACACCTTGCCAGTTCCTACAAGAGGAGGGACATCCCTCTCCATTTTCAAAAAACTCCTGAAGTCCCAGCTCTTTAGAGAACATCTCCTCTCATAGCACCACTTACAACAAGTCTTGCTGATCCTTACCAGCCGCCTTGAACTGACTCGTAACTGTTAAAAACAGCACTCACTTATGCACTTACTCTTACTGTACTCTACCGTTTTTTAAATTGTCCTAAAATTGTTGAGAATTGCTTTAAAACTTTTAAAACTATTTCTTTAAAACTGTTTACCATGTTGTTAGTCACTTTGGCTAAAATGCGTCAGCCAAATGTAATGTAATGTTATTGTCAAGTTCAAGTTGTTTATTGTCATGTACTCATAAAAGGACTTATAACTAACGGAATTTGATCAAGAGCCAGCTCAACTTTAAAGGATAAATTAAAAGTAGGCTATTCATTAAGAAGGTAAATATTGTGTGTGTATGGGAGGGGGATGAGTCACTGTACAATGTAATTTTTGGTAGGAAGATAATGTATACCCTTATGGAGTGGGTGCTTGCGTGTCTTTAGGAATCCACAGTCTTGGTTTGTATAGAAATGAATATTAAGTGACACATATGCGTAAAAGGGCTAAGTTGGACTGGAGTTTTTTTTTCCCGGTGGGGAGGTGGGGGGTTGTGTTTCTCTCTTTTTTCACCACACGTGTGTTTGCATCCCTGATAGTAAGTCATGGAAATTCAGGTTTTTTGTCAGGGAAAAGTCATGGAGAATTACATTTGACTTAGAGTGGGAACCAAAGATTCTAGAACAGAGCAAGATAGATCAGTTACGTCATAGGCATGAAGTACGCTCTGAGCCCGACAGGGCGCCATTTTGGTAAGCTCAGCGCAACATTTCATATACAGTTCCAATTCTATGAGCCCACCTGAACAGCTGTTTTTAACGTTGCCAGCTGTTTTTTTTTACTCGGTAATGAACTGCAAGAACTGACAGTGTGAAAGGCCTGATTTATCTTTTTCCAAGTTTACACTGAATAAGGAGAGGTAAATAGGCCTATTATTTAGACAGAAGTAGCTATTGCACTGGTAAATAGATCACATAAATTCCCATTGAGAGACTGTATAGCCTACTGATAAGCTAGCTAGCAGGCAAACTAACTTAGCTAACGTTATATTATCACCATTGTTCTTTTTTCTACCTGTAGGCTATACGTTAACCCTTTGTTCACGGCCTGCTTAAACACAGCGCATAGGCCTAATAGGCTATTATTATCAATCACTAATAAGGTCAAGATTTCACTCAAGCGTCTGATGTAACTTAAATAAATGCAAATAGTTGGCCTAGGCTAAACAACCGTGCTTGACACTAATTATTATCGTTTCCATGCAGTCAAAAACTCCCAAATTGTTCTGCTTGCCTATGTGAAATGCATATGACCACAGAAGTTCGTTTTCAAAAATCATTAGCCTATATACAGGCTGGAGCCAAATTAAAACATGTCTTTGTAAATGGCTTTGTAAATTAGGCTACGTTTAATTAAAAAGTGTTTCTTGCGTGCGTTCATTCTCTCATTCCCTCTCCAAAATGTTCCTGTTCTAGGCTGGCCAAGTGCATGAACCCAGCATCGCGCGTCACATGAAACACAATTGAGACAATAGATTGACCATATTGTACAACTGCAAAGCCTTATCATAGGCATGTTACATTCATGACATGAAAAGTGGAACTTGACGAAAATGACAAATTACGCAGTCGGCTAAACGTTTTAAACTTGCGCAAAACTGATGAACCCAGCATCGGTGCTTCGCATAAATCAAAACACAAATTGAAGCCACACAGCTTGACCATTGGACAATCCTACCACAAAACCTTTCCATAGGCATGCAACGTTTATGACATAAAAAGTGGAATATGAACTAGGGGTGAACGATTTTGGAAAAAAATCTAATTGCGATTTTTCTCACCAATATTGCGATTGCGATGCGATATGCGATTATTTTTAAGCTCTTTATCTTCCGTCTTATTCAACAAAGACAAGTAATATATTATTCTATAGTATGACCAACACAAAATTAGATAAGTTAAACATAAACTGTTCTTTCCTGGAGCCCAGGCCTATGTTATGATGGCATTAGGTCATTGAATAAGATTGATGAATGAAATATTTTTTATTTAACTACTTTAATCACATTAGTAGACCTATATTTGTTGAACTTCCAGCCTTATAAACATTTAATGATTCTGATATGACCTTCTTTCGTTAGTTAACAAATAGGTCTACTTGTAGTGGCACTGACACGGCTTCTCCTTGTCCTGTGCTCTCCATACACGCGCGCGCACACACACGCACATGCGCGCGCACACACACACACACACACACACACACACACACACACACACACACACATATAGACCCGCTCCTCTCCTCTGTAGGCTACTTGCACGTGAATCGGAACAAACTACTGTAGATTGTTGTAGCGCAAATAAATGCGGCCGAATGACCGTTTGTTCGGCTCGGTGTTAACTAAAGGTTAGCATCATCAACACCGCAGCGCAATACGCATGCATGCAAATTAACTAGTTTGTTCATATCACAACAAAGCCAATCGCGGAGACAAAACTCTTTAAACAGGCAAACTTATCAGCAGTTAGCAGCATGTATGTAGCCTAGAGCCTTAGCTGGTAAGCTAATGTTAGAACAGCTGGGTTTTTGGTGGTTAGCTGTGTCAACTACTTGCGGATAACATTTGTGCCGCCAACCCCCTTGGATATCGCAAATGCCCCCACTGTCACTGTACTCCAGTAAACAAAGTCCCCAGTGCACAGGTGAATGGCTGCTGTGCAGCCTAAACAGTCGTGGAGTTTTAATCGTCAGCTGGACAAGCGAAGGAAGTTACCAGCCAGAGTAGCAGCACAGGGGAATTATGAACTAGAACCAGGGACATGGTAGGTTCGAGCAAAAGGTAATGAAGAGGTTTATTTTTAACCAAAGTAGCTCTACTGATCAGACCTTTCTTGACACTGTTAGCTGGTCCTCTTGTTTACGTTTTTTGCTTCTTCAGTGGTCGGTGAGAAGAGTCGATGGCGCGTCGGCAAGCGCAAGTATAAATGCGTTTTGGTGACGTCACATATTACAAATCGCAGCCTTTGCGGTTTGAAAATCGTGTTTCATCATATCGCGATATTATCGCAAATGCAATAAATCGTTCAGCCCTAATATGAACGCATTTCATCACACCTGACAAATAAACGGGGCTGTGGCCGCGATTTGACTGATTTATTGAGCTCTCAGCGCAGTGCTGACTTGCGCGTCTTTGATGAGCGTATACGAAGGAAAGCCCTCTAATCAGGCGGGCAAGACTGACACAATAGTTCTTGCACAAGCCACCGTTTTGATTTCCGTAGGGGAGATGCGGGCTGAACCCGCTTGAGGGAGAGAGGTGCAGGGTGCTCTACACTACGCACATCAGATCTCTATGAAATAATGTAGCCTAAACTAATCATTTTAAATATTTTAAATAAGCAATCATGGAAACAATAAGTCAATAGGCTAGACAGATATTGTGAGTATAGGCCTAATGCAGGAATGGACGTTACAGTTATTCAGTAACTATAACGAATTACTGAAATTTAAATTGTAATGTGTTACCTTTAGACTACTTCGTTTCCCAATAAAGTAACGAAATTACAGTAACACGTTACCCCCAACACTGGCCTATTGAACTTTGGTGGATGATGGACAGATGTCAGTGCCCTAGCCTAATTTACCCTCGGAAATAATTCTACATTGTCTTTATACAATATATTTAACTGGTCTAGACATGGTGTGGTCTATTGGGTTTCACATAATTTCAACATACAGCTTTACAGAATAAATATTGTTAACATGTTAGGATCAGCGCCATAGGATTCCCACGGTAGCCAGCGTCTGTGACGACACCTGAGCTTACCAAAATGGCGCCCATAGAGTCATAGAACGTACTTCAACATATCCAACGTATTCTCCTGCCAGTAATCTATCTTGCTTTGTTCTAGAATCTTTGGTGGGAACCCTGGTATTTATACTGTACATTTGATGGTGATTTGTGAGAAATGCTAGCCTGACGAGCCAGACCCACATTAAAATGTAGGGTCTGGGCACTCACCATTCGCAGTACTCAGTCCGAGGGGCGGGATAATCGGTTGTCTTTCAAATTCCCTCTGCACGCAATAGTCCCATGCGTTTCCCACCAGCGGAGCTAGTTGGCTACCGTTGCAACTCTGCCATCAATCATTATGTTAAGCCCGCCTAACGACTCTATACACGATTTGATTGGCCTGATAGAAGTTACATTTTTCGAGCTCACAAGCCAACGGAGGGTTGCTAGACTAGCCCTGGCAGCAAATGTAATTTTTTATGTTTTATTTTAGGCTCTTCAAGAATGGCAAGGAATACGTGCCCAGCAAGACCAGGAATATAATGAAAGTTTGTTGGTGGATCAGGAGAAGGTAATACTTCCAAGTTGTATTTATGTATGACTTACATTCTCTTACAGAATGCAGACATGGGTAGATAACATAGCAGAATTCAGACTGTCCATGTGTCACACACTTATAAAAAAGGGCAATTGTTAAGAATTGATATGGAAATATTGTAGGTCTGGTAGGTTCAAGTTCTGTCATATTAAATTTATTGGATTTGTATTTAACTTTTGACTTAAAATAATCATCCAAACATAAAAAATGTCATATGGTGTGACTGTCCACCATGTGTGCGAACTTCCTAAAAAGAGTGTATATCCATAAAAAGTATAATTACTTTAAAGTTTTACCATGCATATAAAATAATTGGATGTTTTTTACAACCACAGAAAGTTTTGATGTTTATGCATGCTGTCCAACTAAGTTATAATGAAATATATTTTGTCCATAAAGTGGTTGTCATATGGCGTGACACTATATTGTATATTTTGACCGGGCATTCATTTGGACATCATTATTGTGAAGAGGACCCTGCTTAACCAGGAAGTAACACTAGAATGTCAGGAGAAATTGGCATGGTCAAGAGGTGAGTTCTGCTTTTTAGATTTTTATATAAAAAGCTTTGAATTGGACATCATCAATCGTGGCCAAATTTTAGTGTCTTATGGTGTGACATTTGCCTAAAAAGTAGCTATTTTTATCAAATATTCTTCATAAATTCTTAAAAAGCACTGCTGCCATGTGGTCAGTTGCATGCTAAATAATAGCTAGTCATATGTCATATAGTGTGACGCTGCATCATATGGTGTGACAGCTTTTTTCAAGTCACACTATATGACATTTCTGTCACACCCTATGACAGGGGTGGGCAACTAATTTCCCCAAGGGGCCACATGACAAACTGGGACTGTTGAGGAGGGCCGGACCCAAAATACCGAACTCAAGTCTGAACTCAATTCTGTCCAATTCTATTCTGTTCTTGTATAACATTAAGTAAATCATATGGTTTTGTTTACTACTCGTAAGAACAGATGAAAATGTAAGGGAGACAAAGGAAAAACAGCAATAGGCTATTTAATTTATGTCCGGTATTTAATCCTCATTCTCGAAAATGATTTTTTGACATTGACAATTTTGACATTGACATTTTTTTCAGTTTTCAAAGACTGATATAAAAAAGTACTACAATATCTATATAATTAGGCTAGGCCATGAAAATGTGAAGGAGTCAGTACAACCATAGGCCTGTGCCACCATTTCATCAACACTCAGCAATATTTCATCATTAAATCATTACCATCATTAAATTAACTCTATGCAGAATTAGACTATGAAAATGTGGAGCAGACAAATAATAGGCTGTCATTAGTTAATCAACATGCACAAAGAAAACTATTTAAAAAATGTAGGCTATGTTTTTGCTTTAACTTTATGCACCAAACTGTGATTGGTCAACTCGCCCTGTGTGTTGAGCTGGCTGCTTCAAGCAACCTGTGGGTAGTAGCATCATACTAGTTTGCTAACATAAGCTTTAGTAAATAAACTCAGACATTTTGGTTACAATGACGGGGTTATCCGAATGTAAACTATCTATCTGCCAGTAACGTTTTGAAATCAACACTTCGTATCGCCAACAAACAGCAGGAGTTCGTTCTGACAACCTTTGCGGTGGTGAGCGACGCAGACATAAGACACACAAAACTTTGAAAGGTTTACGCCGACTTAAAGGCTGCATCTAAACTGCATTGTGTCGACGCAGAAGCATGAATTATATTCACCAGCACAATTCAGTGAGGGTGTTTACATCGTATGCATCCACGCACAAATGTATGGGCGTACAAATAGCAGTCGCTTTCAAAATAAAAGCAACGATATTGATTTGCGTGCATTATCTCTATGCTAGGCTCTTGACTATTTGTTCTTTCACGGACCTTACGAGGGCCGGGCAGGGAAAGCCCATGGGCCGGATGTGGCCCGCGGGCCGTATGTTGCCCATGTATGCCCTATGACCAAATTGCATTTTTACATAAAAGTTCTTGTAAAAACATGTTTTAAATTCAGATATTATATGTTTTTTTTTTGTTAAAGTATAAGTATAAGTATATATACTTTTTTGATCTCGTGAGGGAAATTTGGTGTCTGCATTTAACCCAATCGGTGAATTAGTGAAACACAAACAGCACACAGTGAACACACAGTGAGGTGAAGCACACACTAATCCCGGCACAGTGAGCTGCCTGCTACAACGGCAGCGCTCAGGGAGCAGTGAGCGGTTAGGTGCCTTGCTCAAGCGCACTTCAGCCGCGGCTCACTGGTTGGGGCTCGAACCGGTAACCCTCCGGTTACAAGTCCAGAGTGCCAACCAGTGGGCCACGGCTGTCCACTGAATCAAATCAAATTATCAAAATCTGTGATGTATCTGTACAATTCATATTTCTCTTACTTTTTTCTTTTATGTTACCATGCCATGTAAGTTTAAAAAATAAATACTATTCCTCCATTTCTTGTCAGTGTGAAGCAGATATGTCCGGCAAGGAGAGAACACGCAAGTACAGGGAAAGACTGAATGCAGACCCTGCAAAAAGGGAGGAAGTCCTCAGGGAAAGGAGAAAAAAGTAAATAGCCTATAATGACAGTTAAGGACAGAGAGGGAGAATAAGACAGTTTAAACAAGATCTGCAAAGCAGTTTCTTTGACTCTACTATTAATAAAACATTATAAATTATTATCTTTAAAATGGTTGTAATGCATTCAGGACCTTATAACTATGACGTTAGCATTTGTGACGGTTTATACATTCTTAGGTATTATAATGTTATCAAATAAACATTTAAAATTTGAAGTTTCATCAAACATTGTAAGCTTCTTTGACCTTCTCATACAAGGGAAACATACCACTTATTGATCATTATGGCCCCTTATTGAACGTCATCGTCATAATTATGTGTTCATCTCACTTCATGCACAGAGCGCTTGTAGCTTCATTATTTGCTATTACTGTAGCATTCAACATCATCAGCATGATGGAACCAAAACGAAACATTTGTAAATCTTTTGTCACAATATGATTTATCTTTAACAGGTACACAGAGAAGAAAAACAAAGGAGAGATCAACTCCTTCAATGTGCGTTCCCTTCCTCCATCAAAACAAGACAAACTAAGAGAGAGCTGGAAACATGCTCAACAGAAACGTAGGAAAAGAATAAGGGAAATAAAGGCCATTATGAATATGACCCCTCCATCTCTTGAGGTTTCATTGAATGAAGAGGATGCTGTGGCACCAGCAAACGTAACCCCACCCCCAGAGCCTTCTGTCCCTTTACAACCCTCCCCCGATCTATCACCTGTGAGGCCTTCTGAACCGCTGCCCATGCCAAGCAAGTGGAGACCTGCAAATGACAAGCTGAGGAATGAATTGAAGAGACTTAAAAGACCAAATCAGAAACTTAAGGATAAACTGAAACAGGAATCGTTGGGAAAAGATATGAACGAAACACACAACAGAAACCCGCTCGCACTGCAGGTGTAGCTTTCCAACCTAGAGCTCCCAAAAAAATGGCCAAAGAAAGAAAACAGAGGGATGAGTCTTCTCTTCTCCAAGATGAGAATAGCATTCTTCTTCCGGGGAAAAAGGACACAATTGGGAGAAAGGAGAAAAAACAACGAAGGGTTCTTACAAACACACTTAAGGAACTTCACGGTGCCTACAATGATAAAAGTGATGAATTGCACAGCATGTCTTATCGCCAGTTTGTCAGATACAACCATTCTACATCACAGAACCTAAAACATCAGATCGCAACACCTGTGCATGCCATCAGCATGAAAATATGAGGCTTCTAATTACCACTCTTTCAAAAAGAGGAATAATTACAACCACAAGTCTTTCCACACTTCTATCATCAATATGCTGCAGTACAGATGATGAAATGTGCATGAACAGACAGTGCACACAATGCTGTTTTGACGAGGCCAAAGTCAATGCTCATAATGCAGCTGAGAATATCACATGGGATCAGTGGCAGAAAGAGGATGTCACAGTTGGGGAAAAGACGTACAAGAACTGGGTAAAAAGAAACAAAAGTGGATCTGTTGGTGAGGTTGTAGGGGTGTTTCAGACAGATCTGGAGAATTTGGCTGGTCATCACTATAACTGGATTCACCAGATTAGGAAGTTCAGACAACTAAAAGAAAACATTAAGGAAAATGAAATGGTTCTCCATATCGACTTTAGTGAGAACTATGCTTGCACTGAAATCCAATCCTTCCACTTTGGAGGCAACAGGCAGCAGGCAACTATCCATACTGTCATGGCTTATGGTGTTGGTGAGCCCCTGAGCTACGCCTTGAGACACGACGAGAGGGCAGTGTGGGCTCATCTTCAACCAGTCATTCAAGATTTTAGGACAAAGAGTGTCCATGAAATTGATGCGCTCCACATCCTCAGTGATGGCCCGAGCACACAATATAGGAACCGCACAAATTGCTACCTTCTTAGCACCATTCCATTTACTTGGGGTTTCAAAAATGTTACGTGGAACCACTCAGAGAGAGCGCAGTGTTTCCTCTATGTTGATTTGGTAGTGGCGGCCCCCCACGGTTTAATTTTCTTCCCCCACGGTATCAGAAATGGGGCAGACGCACAATAGTCGCAGTTGCCTTTCAAAATTCATTGTGCAGACCTGTTGTAGATTCTCCAAATATACAGCTCAATCACAACTGAAAATAATGCCTCATTGTGTGTGAATAGAGGTGAATACATATAACTGTTTGTGTTGCAGCGAAGTGTCAGTTGTCAGTTCCGTGGGACGGGGGGGGGGGGGGTTCGGACAGGCCTGCCCCCACTGCTTAAAAAAATCCTAGAGGAAACACTGGAGCGCATGGCAAGGAGGCTCCTGATGGAATAGGTGGAGCGCTCAAGCAGAATGCAGACAAATATGTCCATGGAGGTGGAGATCTTCAAACACCTACAGATCTGTACAATAACTTATCCACCAACACAGACAAGGTCATCATCAGATGGGTAGAAGAAGGTGACATTGCTGACATTGATAGCTTGCTTCCTCCAACATTGCCTTCTGTGGTTGGAATCAGCAAGACTCACCAAGTCCTCTCTTTTTCCCCGGGGGAAATACTATACAGACGTCTGAGCTGCTTTTGCAAGTAACCCGATATGTGCCCATGCTTTCAACCGAAGACAATGCAGGTCATGGCTTCCAAAGTCAATGTCGAACAAAGTGTTGCTCACCTCAAGGTCACTGACGTGCAACCAGAAGAATCAGCCGAACCCCAAGCACACTTTGACACCAACGTTGGGAAGTTCGTCATCGTCAAGTATGACAACAAGCCCTATGTGGGCCAGATTGTGAAGCTCTATGACAAAGAGGCAGAAATTAATTGCATGAAGCAAGTTGGAGACAAGAATGTTTTCATGTGGCCTGAGAAAAGAGACTGCATACTTTACACCTGCGATCAAATTGTTTGCTCAATATCCGAGCCAGAGCCACGACAAAGGTCAACCAGGCTTTCAGATATTGACTGGTTGAACTTTATTGTAGCTTAAAGCTTTACAGCTTTTTGAATTTCCAATGTTACATCCATGTACGTTCATTCATACCCTAGGATTACAATGACATTACATTCTTAAGAGTTACATCAGCTGTTATGAAAACAATTAACTTTTTAACTCAAATGTTCCACTCATGGTCAGCAAAATTGATGGAAGCTTCTGTCCAACAAGCAACCAAATAAATGTGTGCAGGGATAACGTTTTACTTTGTAGCCTGCGGGCGTTCAAGCGCAGGTTCTTCAATCCTGTAGCAAAATTGGATGTTGTGTTTGTGGATGAAGATGACAATGGTGAGGGGGGAGTTGACGAAGGCGGCCTACCAAGAGAGTACCTAAGGCTGTTGATGAGGGCCGTCCAGTCAATTATCTTTGAGGGACACGAGAAAGATCGACGGTTGTCTATTGATACACAAGGTAGGAAAGCCCAAATTCTTAGGACTGTCCTCATTCAACTGGCAGAAATGTGGGAATGTATATGCGGAAACCCGTTTAATAATGATTGCTCCCTTATTTCTACTGTCTGATTTAGTGTGTTGCGAACTATTTGTTTCTCAGCAAAAGCAACAACGAAACGGTAACAAATAAATGTAAAGAGACATATTGTGGAGTTTATTCGGTTCGCCCTGTCGGGACTTATTTTCCCAATAATGGCCGGCGTTCTATACATTACCCCTTACATATTATTTTAAGGTATTACATTTTTAAGAAGCATTACAGCAGAGTAACATTTTACTGTTTTGTCTTTAATTTTAGCTTTGCAGACTAAACTTTGTATGTGGGTGGGAAAATGATTGCTCTGTGTGCCCTGTCCACGGTGGATGAAGTTGGTGACCATACGTTCAGGGAGCAGTTAAATAAAGTAAGCAGGAGAAAGGTGTTATACAGTGTACAGTACTGTGACACAGCCCTACTTTTCTATTAGCTTTTTATTATTTATAAATCTGTCTGTCTCTTTCTCTCTGTCCGTCTCTCTCTATCTGACTGTATCTGTCTGTGTCTCTATCTGTCTGTCTCTCTCTGTCTGACTTGGCTTTGGGTTCTTCCTGCTAGACATGCAGGATGCAGTGAGGGAAGGGGATGGTGAAAGGCTAATGAGACTGTATAAAGTTGCCCTGCTTTTCTACAAAGCGTATGGGCACAGCCATTATGCCTACAGCACCTTCCTTCTGACACTGCAGGTAAATGTCACACTGTCCCCACGCATGGCACACAGTGTGACATGGAACAGATTTTGGAATGGTAGAGGGAGAAAGGGGAAAAACATCCTCTTGACCTTCACCTGGAACACCTGAACAATTTTCTGAAATCGTTTATGAGAGGCTTGGGACCAAACATGTCAGAAATGTCAGCAGCCAGAATCAGTAGGTCCATTGGCATCGTCAAGGAGCTAATGGACAAAACAGACACAGAGTTGGAGCTGACAAGGCCGACTGGCATTCATCATGTGGCCCGAGAACAGAGGACGTTTTAACACTGGTAAACGTTTTCAGGGAGACCCAACTTTTCACCCAGACAGACAGTATCATGCATTCCTGAATTTCAAGAAAAACTTATTGGCAAAGCTGAATTACCGGAGTTATGGATGTGGATGAAGTCCAAAATAATGGACTGGAGAAATGTGCCTATTTAAATGGTTAAGGAAATGTGAAATGTAAATGTAAAATGGTGATGGTAATTTGTAAATATTGTTTTTATAAATGACAATGTAAATAATTGTGTTTTAACCCTTAGAACCCGATTGACGCAAAGTGCGTCAAAAAACACACCCCTTCTTCTCTGTTACATTGCTCCGGAACGGTTCATCGCAGTGAGATGAAACCTTTATTGCACTACAGAGCAGAAGTGGGGCTTTCCAACGAGACTACACACTTGTCTGTACGATCAAGTATGAAAATTTAAAAAAATCATGAAATTAAATCAAATTGCATCATATTTACAGTCTATACAGTCTATACAGTCTGCACACACATTACTCTAGTTTGAATTACTCGCGAACCCGTGATCGCATCGATATGGCAAGCATATCAGATGAAAGAGGAGGCACAGGGCTATCCATTGGTACCATGTTTATCGATCCTTCGGGCTTATAAAACCAGACGAAGTGACTGCAAAATAATAACGTCATGTACACAAACCAACGCTGCACACTCATTACTCTCGTTTGAATTACTCGCGGACCCGTGATCGCATAGATATGCCACGCATGTCAGATGAAAGAGGAGACTCAGATCTATCATTTGATACCAAGTACATCCTTCTGGGTTATAAAACAGACGAAGTGACAGCAAAATAATAACTTCATATAGCTGGACTTACCCCACGTTTTTGTCTGTTCTTGTGGCAAAGCATGTTTATAATCCAATGCTATCATGTGTTTCTCTATGGCAAAGCATGTTCATATTCCGGTTTTGAGATCCTAGCAAATTCCAGCATGGCATCCAATTCAAGGCTCACATTGCATCCCAATTTGTTCAACAAATAAACACCTTTTTTGCCTTTACTTTGTTCAAGGCAATGCAGTAAAAAGTTGAGAATTATTATGACAGCATACACACAGGCACGCAGGCTAACACATAACCTCGGGTCAAGTCAGGTCAGATCAGTTCGTGTCACAGATATGGAGCTCAGAAAGGTCACTATAAAAAATGGCATTTATTTCCGTAAATCACACAGCAAATATTTCTGTAAATTGCTCAGCCCCAGAGTATCCCTCCAACATGGCAATTATATTGCCCGATTCAGGACAGTCTGCCCTACAACCACATGAAATGCATGTAGAGCTGTGAGCTTGCTGTGGTGAGATACATGTCAAAATATAAGAATTTTTATAATACACTTTTTATATTTTAATTCTTTAAAAATCAAAATAAAATCAATGCTAGTATTAATACATGAAATGATGGCAGATCTGAATAGCCTAGACTCTCCTGAAAAAAACAATATATAATATATGTGTGTGGCACTTACAATGACCAGAATAAATCCTTATGAATAAAGGTAGTGAAAATGCCCTAAAAACAGCTTAGGGTTCTAAGGGTTAATATAATAGTGTATAATAGTAGTAGTCTACATTCTTGTGAGATTACAATAAATCACCAACAGATAATTTTTTATACCGGTTTTTAGTCAACTTTAGCAGAGGTGCCAATAATTCTGGAGGGTACTGTAATCTGTATTTTTTTTTAAAGTATATTTTAATATACCCCCCCCCCCCCCTTTTTTTTTTTTTAGATAAAGCCCCAAGACCCCTGACCTCACTACTTTTCAAACCCTGGCTGTGGTCCTGCTGGCCAGAAAATAGACAATTCATAAAAGATCCACTGGGTGGAGTTGTAAGGTCTATCCACATGGATAAAATCAGTGCCGATCAACTCAGATACACTGAAAAAAAAAAACAGATAAGCTCATGGTAGATTTTCTTTCATTATTATTCTTTTCATTATTGAAAATGAGTGTCAACTATTTTCAGTCAATCCAGAAAGAACAAGTACAACCTCAAATGCTGCTGAAAAAAATAGCAGACTTTTTAAAATGCTTGAGTCTTATTCAGACCATTTAGTAATAAAGCTTTATAATTAGAGATTTTCATTCCCTTGCAAACATCACATTTATTTTTCATTTCTGCCAGTGTGTTTCTGGTGCACTCTGAAACATTCTGGTAAGCAAGGAGTCAGGTTTATTTGGCCAATTGAGAAGTGTGCACAAGAATTTGGTTCAGGTGATGGAGTCCCCCTAGCAGTAGACAATGACAACACACAAAATGCAATATATGTAGCCTACATATTATTTAGTACAAGTAATACACAGGACATGACTGGAGAACTGAACATTAACACAAATAACTAATTAAGTCTAAATGACACTGAAAAAACAGAGAAATACTCAAAGCAATAAAGTTGCAATCGGTCTTGTGCATTTATTTGTCTAACTTGAACAATGACTTGTTTCATTAGCAGTTGAAAGTGTGTGTGTGGGGGGGGGGGGTATTAAAAAAAAGATTGTCAGTATTTTTCGCCAACTGTCCCATTTCTATTATTATTATTATTATTACTTCGTACACATTTGAATAACGTAAAATGCTGAATTTAACTTTGAATGACTGCATGTAAAAAGATTGGCTATGTCACAAGTAGAAATACTGATGAGGAGCATGTTGTGTGGGACCTGTCAGCAGTGCAAAGTGCATTGAGGCCTTACTGATACCATCTACACTCAACCCATATACGCCTTGGCCTGGTGGTTGTTTATGCCAGAAAGCAATTTCTCCACATTTTATTGGCGTCCAGTCTGACCTCCTCCTTGAGGTCACAGATGTTGGTTTTTGCTGAAGCATTATCAGTGTTAGCCGTGCCAAAACACTTTTCCACTTATCCCCAACCAGCAAGCAAAAAGGGCAAACAGAAGGAGAGAGGAAAGAAGAAAAATGGATGGCATATCGGAGTGTCAGTTGTGCAAAATATGGGTGCCGACGAGCATAAATATTTAGCATATTCTAGAGATTCTACTTCTGAATTTGAGCCCAAACTAATGAATTGAATGAATAAATGACTGTTGGCATTAGAAGCTTTTTGCACACCCTTTCAAATGCGGTTTTTGTCTCGGCCCCCTCAGCTGGCTCCTCTGGATCAGATTATTATCATGCTGGTGTGAATGATCATTGGGCTTGCTCCACACTGAGGCTGGCTACAACACCTGCACTCTCCAATAAGCATCGGCTCACACTGAAGGACGAAGGTAGAGAAAGGAAAGGTAATATAAAGTTTGCTTCAGAATCTGGAAAAGCGTTGAATGGCACACCAATTTCTTAAAGTCATTTTGTGTGTTATTCGGCTAATTTGACAGACTGCACAACACAAAAAGCTTTGAAAATTCCCCATCTTTTTAAATAAATGATTAATTCATATGATCAATTCTACTCCCTTTACCCCCTCAGCTAGGGATGTGACGCTCGAAGCTGACGTTTCGAAACAGTGTCGAGCTTCTGAAACGCAAGTGTTTCGAACAGTGTTTCGAAGTGTGGTTCAAAACGCCCATGTCACGTGACCATGGCTTAGTGAGGCTTCGTGGTGTTTCAATTTGGTTTGGACAGGTGCACAGCCTTACCGCGCGAGCCAATTACCCGAGTAAACACCTGTTTGATCTAAATTACAAAGTCCCAGAATGCTTAAATTCAAACACATCCTATCTTTGTGGGTTTTTTGTGAGGAGAGAGATTTTGAGAGATATAGCGACATAGAGACATATAGAGATATAGCGATTTATAGTGCATTCTTGTGATTGATAGGTTAGTGATATAGATTAGTTGACAGGCTAGAGACAGACAGTGAGTGATAGTTTAGATAGATATAGTCTAGTGACGTTAATATTTAGATAGTAGCAGAAGTAAAAAAATATATGACTGATGCCTTTATTTCAAGAACAGCTGACCCTTTGAAATACTGGCAGGAGAGGAGAGTGGTTTATCCAAACCTAACTGTGATGGCCAAAAAATATTTGTGCATGCCAGCAACAAGTGTGCCTTGTGAAAGAATTTTTTTCCAAGGCTGGGGAGGTTTATTCAAAAACAAGAAACAGATTAATAAATGCCAAGACGGCAGAACAACTGTTATTCCTAAATAAAAATGTATGTTGACATACAAAAAATGTGTTGTTTATTTTTCCCATGTTGTACCTGTTTAGTCTAACCTGCTTCACATGTATCCTTTATTTCCCTACAACATGTTCCCAAAAAAAACCCTGGGCCATAAGCATAGCCTACATTTTAAAACAATTGTAGCATTTTTCTCTCCAGCATATTCCAAAGGATAATGTACTATGAAACTGAAATAACAAAACATCTAACTGGCAGATATAAAAAATATTCTAGTTATTGAAGGCATATAGTCTGAAATTTCTAAGCACCAGCAGGGAATCGAACACCGGACGCTCCGGCCGAATGCAAGTGTGTTAACCACTCAACCATGTGACGAAATCTTGCGTTCCATGTTGGCTATTTATATTCTTCGTCTGAAGCAGTTGTGCTTCACGGTCAAAATATGATGGTGACATCTAGTGGCTAGTTTTGCTAACATGGAGTTACGGGTGTCGGATTGTTTCGAAACCTCGACACATTCCGGCGCAATTGCTTCGAACGTTTCGTTGTTTCACAAAGCCTCGTTCTGCCCATCCCTACCCTCAGCAAGTTGGGAAATGTTCAAAGTGTCCTTAAAAAACGTGGTAACTTTATTTTTGTCACGGATATATTGGTGGACCCAAGTGCAAGACTCCTTCAGACCAAGGTTCAAGCGAATACGTTTTATTACTACAAATTTACAGTAACAAACTCACTACTTACAGACAGGACTTCAACAGGGTGAACAGAGACGAACCGACAAAGGACAGAGAAACAGGAGGTTATAAATACACAGACTAATTAACAGAAAGACAGAGGACTGGACGAGACCAATAAGACAATAACGGGGAACAGGTGTGGAACAGAAACGGAGGGAAAACTAACAAGACAGGAAGCACAGACCAAATAAGGAGATGGAGCGGAGACAAAGACAGGTGACAGGCACGTAAACACAAAGCACATGGGGAACAGGCAAAACTAAACACAGGACACTACAGTAAATGGCCACCAGGGTGGCACAAAGTCACTCCATCCAGGCAGGATCATGACCATTTTAATGTTCACATGTTAGCCAAAATAAGTTGCTAGGTTATGGGGACGCTGGCAAGACACGCCGCTCCGCCTGGCATCATGTTTTTGTTTGTTTTTATGTAATGTTCGTAATTTTATTGTTCTATTGTTATGTTCATTTTTTGTATTGATTTGTGTAGTTAAATGTATTCTCTCTTTATTTACGTTATTTTTGATAGTTTTCATGTTATTCTTAGTCCCTTTTAACGTTACTGCTTCCAAGTCGGCTGATGTCATTAACGTTGGTCCATTGGGAGCTTGCTATGGCTAAGGCTAACGTTAGCTTTTGCCCTGGACTGACATCCATCCATCCATCCGTGAGTGGTGCTGCACTTCACTGTCTGGTCGAGGAGATTTCTCGGGACAGCTGGACCTAGATGCTACTCTGCGAAAGATCTACCGCGGCCGCCGAGCTGCTGCAAACCTGCGAGCTGCCATCTGCCTTGCCTGGAGTCTAGATTGTACAGACTAGCTTCTAGCTGCTAACGTTTGAAACTATGTTGAAGAACTGCAATGTCATAAGCCCACCGAGTTGCTGATCTGCAAGATCACCCACGACTTCAGACGGTTATGCCAGAGAGGGTTAAAGCGGAGCATCAAGGATCTTTGATTATGCTTCCAGTGATCTAGACTGCAGTCTAACTGTTACAAGTAGGGCCTACTAACATCACTTACTGAAGGCCTGTTAACGTTAAATCCTCCGGGGTGGTCTGAAGACACAGCTGTAGCTACGCCATATCATTGCCATTGGGCTGAGTTGGACTAAGTTAACACGGACTTTTCTTTATTTTAATTTCTTATTTATTTATTACTTGTTAATTTTTGTTTGTTGTCTGTCTTGTATGTCTACCGTTAGGTGTCTCGGGTACAATGGCGATTACGCCGCTCCATCAGGCATCTTTTGTCTTGTGCGTCAATTGTTATTTTGTAAATTTGTTTGTTTGTCTTGATGTCACAGGAACGCTGGTGACCTATGCCGCTCCGTCCGGCATCTTTTGTCTTATGCGTAAATGTCTAGTGTGTAAAGCGACCATGGGTGCTTTAAAAAAAGGCGCTATGTAACAAATAAAAGTATTATTATAATACGTCTAATTAATGCCTGTATTAGTGACTTGTAAGACATTAATCATTTGTTAGGCGTGTATTCACAAATTTCTTGTTCATGACGAATTAGGTCTTTATTCTTGATATAATCTTAATAATGACCTAGTATGCATTGATCTAAGCATTGGCTAAGTACCAAAAGAGAATATGTATAACCCACTAGACTACTGTCTGAATAAATTCCAAATAGTGGGAGAATAATTGTAGAATAAGCAAGTATATAGCTCAACCTCGCTGCACTTCACTGCCCATGTTGCCGTGTCAAACAGCACTTAACAACTGGGAGATTGGTTCCCATTCTAAAGTGGAAACTGGTTCCTTAGCAGCAAGCACATTATCATCAGTAATACCTATGCAGTATGTAAGGGATAATGTATATAACGCCGGACAGGGCGAACCGGTCTTGTTCCGCCCTGAAGGGACCTATTTCCCGATAATGACCGGCGTTATATACATTATCCCGCTTATTACACGGCTACTAACCAACACAAGAAAAATAAACTTCACACAGTAGTCTACTTTTATGAGGTCTGAATGATTTATTGCGATTTCGTGAAAAGAGAAAAAAATAAGAGAAAATTGTTCTTCAAAAGTTTAGACATTGCTTGGCAACGCCTTGGATTTCTAGTACCGCCAGGGCTAGGCTACTTGTTGAGGTTGACATTCCCGTTGAACGTACAATTGGAGAGGACGAATGATGCATCTCGGGGTAAGTTCGTACTCAAATCCCCATTCATTTCTTGACTTGATGCAACTTCTCCTCAATCGGCAGATACAGGGTTAATTCCAGGCACACCTGAAAACACAGAATAGACCACGTTGACTGCAGTGTCCACATTGGAAAAAATATTATGGGCAACTTGTAGCAGCTATTGTGGTAGCAACTCACCTGTAAGGATCTGTAATAGTAATCCATCCTTGCTCACATGCCAAAAATGTTTTGGGGTTCCGCTCTATACTTCTAGCCGGTTACATGCTGCTATTCCGACATACCGCTACTTAGACATTGGCGTCTAATTGTCGAAGTGGCGGCATTAACATTAATTTTCAAGCGTCCCACTACTGCGACATTTTTTTTTTCATTGTCGGAGTAGCGGCACTTGACCTTTTTTCAAACGTCCTGCCATTCCGACACGAGGTCATTAACAGTGCCATAGCTAGGGTGGGCCTTTATTTTATTTTTTCCAATAGGCCTATGGGCAGTATAGCCTAGGCCTACAGTAATCGTCCCAACTTTAAACAACACACGATTTCATCACAGCTCAGACGATTCATGGCAAAAAAACAATAAAAGGCTACATTGATAAATAGCAGGGGCATCGACAGGATTGGATTCTATAATAGCCTACGCACAAGAACTTTAACCGAATGAAACCGAAAGGTTAGTTGCGTCCTTAAGAGTGCGCCTCACACACACCAGCTCCGTTGAACATTGTATTTTTCGTGTTTAAGAGCTGAAACAAGTTGATTAGAGAGTCACATTTGAAATGTCGGGTAGTCTAAATTATAGTCTATAGCGCGTGCATCTCAGAGGAAGAGATTTTGGAGAGAGAGCTTTAACCTAGGTGACGATTATTTGTGTCTGGTGGTAATTAGACTTGAGTATAGATACCTACGAATTATTTTGAATAAAAAAAGATAAGACAACAAATGAAATGTGACCCTGCAAGGCGAAACCAGTCGTTTTGGTAAAATTTACAAAATTAAGTTATTGTACTCACACGAACGGTCAAACTAAACTTTCCAATAATATGCATATCGAGGGTATTGCAAATAGTATTGGGTATTGGATAGTCGCCGACCCTCATTAGTTAGGATAGCCTTCAAGAAACAAGGTTATCGCAGTTGCTGTGAGACATACGGCCCTTCTCCAGTCTCTCTCAAAATCAAAACACACCCAATTCACGCTTGGACTTTTCGATTATGTTTCTAAATGTTGGGACTGATGGACACTGGGGGTTATTTGAACGTTCGTTGTGAAGTGGTTTACTGTAAAAGGAGTGTCGGATATCCCGCCTGTCTTTGCACAATTATAGGGCCATGATAATGCATGCGCTAGCCTAGAGTCGAGAGAAAGAAGACTAAATAAATATGCAGACATGTTATGTGCAATTCAACAACTGCACGCATGACATAAAATATATATTCCTAGCCTACATTATTGTGTAGTAAATTGAGTTTATCCAACCTGCTGGCAAGACAAAATGCGTTGCACATGCTTTATCATTGTCCTCTAAAATGCAATATAAGCAACTTGAATATATCGCACACCCAGTTTGAACACCCTGATGGACACTGAACTTTGGGGGTTATTTGAACGTTCACTGAAGTGGTTTAGGTTACTGGAGCAAGAATTCCGCCCGTCTTTGCGCAATTGGCCATTGATTGACGGCCATTAATGAATTAATATAGGTGGCCTGCACGCACAGAGTTTGTTTGATGCATGGAGTTTCCGACCGCGTTTTCCCCTGAGAGCTTAGAGAATAAAATGAGGAGAGCTACCTGTGTTTTACATATAATGTGTACCGATATCAATTATTGGGAAAAACATTGTTTGGAGTGGATGGCGGGTGGATTGTTGATGTAGCTGCAGGTGCAAATGACATGACTACAGCTCATCCATGCATCTATGTTGGAATTTGATAGGAACTGAGATAAATTGAAAATGAGGATTGGTAATGTCGGAATAGCGGTACTAAAAAAAGTCGGAGTAGGGGCATGTCTAAATAGAGGCATGTCGTAATAACGGTATGTCGTAATAGAGGGTTGTCGTAATAACGGGATGTCGTAATAAAGAGTGAACCCCCTTCTAGCCCCCTGTGCTATGTACCAATGTATTAATATAGTTGTTATTTACACCAACCCTGTCACCTTTTAATCTTAGAGGGTACTAAAATCACAGATTTATTTTAAATTTTCATATTCAAAGTGAATCACTAAGTGTGGTTTACTGAAGTTAAATTGACAAATATCAAAATACAACAGCATTTGTACTTGTTTTTCCAACAGATTCACAGAACAAATCTGCAAATGTGCATTAAATGAGCAATCTTCAACTACAAAATAAAACAAATAGACAAACATTAATAATCAAAAATAAAATTCTGCAACCTGCAATGATTAAATAAATACATAAATAAATTAAAAAGCTTTGTTAAATGTGTCATGTCATATTAACAGGCTTGTAACAATTTGCCATCAAGAAAACCTCACCTTCTGTATCATCAGCCATGGAGGCAGACACTTGATGAAACATCAGGGGCAGGTAGAGTTAGGTAGAGGTAGAGATGTGCTCCAAAGTACTTCAACAGTGTCCCTGAAAAATAATATTGCATAAGTGCATAGTTGATCGAGCAGAATGAGTTTATTTTGCTATCATTACTTCATGTCACACATGCTGGCTCAGGCATATGAAACATAAGGGAGGTCCACGCAAGAGTAACAATAAAGTATATTTATTAAATAATTATAGAAAAGTCAGTATGTGTAGGCTAAAAAGTGTAGTGCATAGTGTCTAGGGGTATGAGTACAAGTGTTCGACAGCATAACATAACATAACCACTATAACGACGACCGAGAGGAGAGGGAGTCCGTCTGCATCCTGAGAGCGGGCCCTTTTAATGTCTGGCTCATCAGGACCAACCACAGCACACCTGTGCACACCGGCACGGCTACAGCCCCCTGCTAAAGATGGAATACAGAAAAGGGGCGGGTTGGTGCAGGTCTGACAGGGTCCTGACAACTTACACTCATCAACAAGCAATTCCACATCTAACAATTCATATTCAAATGAGGCATACTTGCAGTATGGTGAACGCTTAACAAGGTGATCTACTGTCTATTTTCATCACAGAAGTCTCCCCACCCAACATGGTATATTTTCTCATGAACACTACCATCTCTCACCAAAGATCTTAGAGCAGAGCGCACGTACTGTTCCATCTTTGCCTATGAAGCTGGAACGTTACCGACGTCCAGAGTCGCTAGTCAGTGGTTTGGGACTGGGAGCCTGGGCTTAGCCTGCTGTTGCTATCAGACTTACCACTATGTCACATATTATAGAACAGTGAACAGTAATAAACTATCAACACTTTCAGGTGCGAAATCAGAAACAATCCCTCTGTGGCAAATTTGCCTTCAGCTACGTTTTCATGTAGCTATAGTGCTAATGTCCACTTCAGTCAGCTAGCTAACTTTGATTTTCAACATAAGCCCACCTAGAGCTACATGCTTGATTGAACATCCAAAACAATCCCAATATCCTTGACATCTGAAATACACCTAGATAAATATATATGTGGTAGGGCTGACTCCAGGTGCCGCCACGCAGATCCAGGTACTCACGCCCTTTCAGGGGTGGTAACATTATACGTAGCTTCCTCCTGGCAGACAATGCCGGTTTCTTTGAATTGTTTGGCGTGCAGGTGCCTGTTAGTGTCCGTCGCTGGAAGAACTCTGGTAGGTTTTATGTTTTAATTTGTTCCTTAAATAGCATGGGTAACGTTAAGGATCATGCTAGAGATACTGTGATTTGTGCGCTTGATCAACGCTCTAAAGTTCTGACCAAACATTCTATGTTGCAGCCCCGTTGTAAAACAGCTGATCTTTAAGTGTGTTGCCGCGGCTGTGTAGGTGTATTTGCCGTCTTTTAAAAGCCGTAAGTTGTGCATATTCTTATCTCGTAATGTTACCGTATGTATGTGAGTCACCCAATGTAATCAGTGACATTCTATGAATTTATAGCCGTTCTCTTTCTTTCATTTCAAGGAGGAATGCCATAGCGGCTTTCTTTCTATCTCGCTCCTTCTCCTTCTCCCGGCCTCTCCCCTCTAGGGATTGGCTTGATGGTGGTAGCCGGACAGTTGAAAGGTAGAAATGTTTTTATATATATAATAAAATGTATTTGATGTATGATTGAGATCGCATAGATTACTGACCACAGTAACATGCTTTTATGACTGTTTATTTCAATGTCTATGCCTATGTACTATGCGTGTGTATCAAATGAGCTGGACTGATTTTGCTCTCTGCGTGGTTGTTTGTGTGTTTTAGTGATTCACTTCGTAGGCCCACTTCTTCAGGCCACTGTTTTCCCAGGGTTTAAGTAATTTCAACCGTGTTACCACACTAGCTAAGGGTAGCTGTCTTATTGTGTAACATTCCTGTTTACCTTATTTCATTTATCTTTTTATTTTGTGTGGTGTAATTGCATCCTCCAAACGTCCATCCAGTCGCTGTGGTCCGTGTAAGTGGCAGTGTAACCATAGTGGCGTGCACCGGTGTGGCAATCTCCCCCTAGTTGGTCTACTGTGTGAGTCTGGGGGATTGTGGTGTGTTAGCTTGCAGTGACATAAGTTTTGTGGCACCTTGTGTTCTTAGCTTGGCTTTAAGGGTTTGGCTTTGCCGTACTATTATTTGCTGTGAGTATTGACTGACCATAGTAGTCTGTTGTAATTGTTACCTGTAACTGATTCCTATGGCGAGCAGCGCTGGTGGTTGCGTGGTGGATGCTTATTTATTTCGTTTGTCTTACAATTGATCCCACTGTACTGGCCTCTACACTGTTGTGGCCCTTGGTAATTTCTATACATAACTCATTCAACTACAAAATATCAAAGAGAAAGAAGAACAAGAAAATAAAAGAACTACTATATTTCTGTAACCTTTGCCTCTTACTACATTCATTTAATTGAATAACCTAGGTTTCCATTACAACTGTTACATATATTAATGGGAGACATTTCTTTGCTGATGGTGGGGATTTTAGCTCTGGTGATAGGGTTGCCAACTTCCTCAACCCCAAATGAGGGACACTTCACTTCAAATGCGGGACCCCCCACCCCCCCCAAAAAAAAAAAAAAAAAAAAACTAATTTACAAATGGTGTACTGTCACTATAAGAGCATTGTCTACACGGTATTCATAATATTTTGCCAGCTCCATTCAAATATAGCCTATGGTCATTCCACAAACTCTAACATTGTTTGTGCCACATTTAGGCCTATAGCATAATGATAAGTATATTAAGTTGGTGTAAACAACCTTCATTCCTGTGGAAATAGAAGTAATGATGCTAGGTAGATATTTTCTGTTTGCAATTAAAAGTGAATTATGAACCTGGTAGCCACCTAGCTATCTGAGTGGAAAGTGTTTCAATTGGCATAGCCTATCATGTGCTTCATGTAAATGCTTAGTTTAAGGGAAATGGATTATTGAAGACTTCAAGACTCACCAATTCCATTACACAAAGGCAATTGACCACTCTTCATATTCTATCAGTCCAAATCACAGTGCGTGCAGCCTATGTCAAAGTGCCCTCACATTTTGTAAATGGTCAGTAGCATAGTGTGAACCGGATAATTCCGCAATCTCCTCGCGTTGTTTTTGTTGTTCTCATGATTTCCTTTTAAAAGTTTCTTATATTAAAAAGGTGAAATCAATTACCAACAATCACAAGCCAGCTGGAAACTTCCCCTCTCTCCCTCTCGTTCCCAATTAAAACGAGTAGCATAATGTTCAAGTTAGATCTGCTGCATAATAGAGAGGACCCAAAAAGTATCATCCTTATGTAAGATGCTGTTGCTGCAATTTGACATTGTAATCGTTCGCTAAGAAGAGTGAAAAGCAGTTCTCTGGCTAAATTATGGTGCCCCTTCTGTCCCTTGGTGCCGTGCGCACAGTGCGAGATGCGCGTGGTAGCGGCGACACTGGACACTTTGTTCCAGGTGCGTTTACAGTTTCCTACTATTGACAAGTTAACAAGGCCGATGAGCTGTGATTGAAAATCGGGAGTGGTGCTGTCCCTGACGGGACAAATCAAAGAGACGGTAGCTCGAGACGGTAGCTCGAGCACTCAGAAATAAACGTCCAGTGCTTGAGAAAGACATAATTTCTGTATCTCCACTTCTTTTCAACCCACAGGTATATTTTTAAACCTTTCCAATTTCTGTTAATATGTATCAAAAGAGTATTTCACCAGTACGTTTGTCTGTGTAGTGTAAAAAGTCATGCCATGTGTAGAAATGTGATTTAGAATGTTTAGAAGTATTTTCTTTATACTGTAGCTAGCGAGCTAACAGAAGCTAGATTAACTTAGCAAGCTACCGTCAGTTCAGCTTCCGTTCTCTCGTCTTTCTGTATGAACTATAAAACAGGTATAGCGTCGAGTGAACGTCAGTATTTTAATGTTTAATTGTATGTAACATGTATGTTAAGTTTCTCAGTACTTTGTACTTTTGTTTGTTTTAGTTGTGCTCCATTCTAATTTGCTAGTATATCTTGTTAGCCAGAGCCTGTCAGGTTCTCAATGTACATTGCCGCCAGTGTTGTCAGTTGGTGTGCGCGTGCATGTAGACACACGCAAACGGCAGACAGATGCGTTGTGTTGGTGAATAGTTATGACAGTCACATGAACAGTTTCAATCGTAGTTTTTATATTATTATCGTACAGTATTCTAAGTATTTGATTAATGAAAATGTTGTTAATGTATTTGATGAAAGTAACCCAATGTAACCGTTGTTATTTTATGTGTGTTCACTTTGAAGAATTAATTGATAACAAGATAGCCAAGTAGCCTGTGTATATATGTAGTCTATACTGGAATGTATTAGGACATTGTATGGTTTACATACAATGTCATTTGATGTATAGTGTTATTTGTTGAAGCATATTGGATATATTATAAAGGTATACCACTGTCTATTTCATACTATCTAGGTAAAGTGTTTTGTATTGTATATTATATATGCCAATGCTTTCTATATTGGTCTATTGATTGCATTTATTATATTAGTAATGTTTGAAACTATGGTTTATAATATCAAGAGGTATTTCAATGTTTATATTATATTGATATATTATATTATTATAGTATATTTTTATAATTGTATATTTTGGAATATGTCCAGTGCCATAGTGTGTGCTAGGCCTATCTGTTATTGCTCTCTTGAATGATTTTTTACTGCAGAAATAAACGTCCAGTGCTTGAGAAAGACACAATTTCTGTATCTCCACTTCTTTTCAACCCACAGTGCTATCCAGCCTGTGGTCTTGTACCTGCCCAGATTCCCCTAGGTCTGAGGCCGGTAACATATGCACGCGAGGTGTCTAGTTTATGCGCATGACTCAAAAGGCTGGCAGACACAGTAGCAGTAGGTAGGTATATTGATCATGAAATCCGAATTTTCTTGTTTTGATTTATTAATTGTTTCATTTATTTATTCATTTATGTCACTTATTTACATTATTTAATATGTAAAAAAAAGAAACTCGATTGGGGGCCCCAAGCAGCCGCTTAGTTCGCTTATGCTTCGGGCCGGCCCTGAATACCAGATCTTCTGCTGGTCGAGGACAGATTGTTCTTGCCTTAGAGGATGGAGGTAGAACCTCTTTGCATCAGGTGGGCAATGTGAAAGGTATTTCTTAAAACTTGCCACCGGGCAATTTGGGTTTCCCGGTTCAGAAAAAATGCACCCACGATAGTTATGTTGCATAGCGTCCCTTGGGTCTTTGTGAATTTTCGTTTCGGCATTAAACGATAGAGTGATATACTCTTTGCCATTTTCGTCCCGTTTGATGGTAAACGAATCCCTGGTCAGATCCCGGTTACCCTCCCTGCCTCTTCGTGTAAGGTGCAACTGGACTAGCTGATGGCTGTGGTCGTAGAGAGGGCCTCTGATTCCCTGATTCGCTTTAGATCAGCGCTTGAGATGGGAGGATGGTGCTGGCTGATGTCTTTGCCACTCTTGCGAATATCTTTGATTACAGATTTAAAAACATTGTTGCTGGACTTAAATTCTGGGTTCTGATGTATGTTGAATTTAGCATTAAATCGATTTATTCCACTACGGAGAGAAATGTAGCTCGCAACAGAATAACCATTGCCAGCACTGTTCCGCACAGATGGATAAAAAGTCCTCAACAGTTGGTTCAGCTGGTCGGCATCATATTCCTCCGTGGTATCAGATGACTTTTGACTCTCTGTTAACCAGTCTTTAAAAACTTTATGGCCCAAGAAGTGCTTTTGGTGTTGATTTCGTGTCTGTTTTCTTCTACTTTGTTTACCTCCTCGCATGAAGAGACATAGACCGGTTAGCGGTCTATGTCTCTTCATGTGTTCTTCATCGTTGTTTCCTTTTCTTTGGGGGGGGGGGGGATTCGCCGAATATATTGAAGTTAATAGGAAAGTCATCCATTTTTGCAAACCACAAGGTGTCGCCAAATGCTTATTGCTGTAGATCGTTTTTTTCCGTTAGGATAAGTGAACATCACTACATGCTGAATGATATGAAAGACGTATCAGAAGCACAAAACCCGTTGCCATTGACAGCGGTAATATGTTTGCAGCAGTAATTACATGAACATATTTTACTGTAGAAATCCCATTCAAGTCAATGGACCATTTTACTCGCCTTGTGAAGAGCCGTGTAATAAGTACTTCCTTGAAAATATGTTCCCTGTTCTAAAGTAGAGGTTTGGAGTATGTTAAAAATGGAAAAAAGATGAGAAAAGTGACAGCATTGAAAATGTTTATTTAACAACTTCTGTAAACATGTTTTAATATACTCTTAACAATAAACACAGCTCACAAAGCACATAAAGACTAGCAAAAAATAGTTTACCTAGAATTGACAGGATATAAAAAGTCTTTTTAACAAATAAAAAGTGCAAAAGACAACAAAAAAAATTGTCATTCAACACATCTGTGGTATAATAAAATGTAAATGAGCATTTGCCAAACCCATTCAAAATACATCATGGAAATGTCCTTAAATGATGTGCCTTTTTGTAGGTGTTCTTCAAAAAGTAGCGCAAAATGTACTGGTGTAAAGTGCATTTATCAAATTAGATTAGGAGATTTCCTTTTCTTATTTTGTCTGGTCATTTTCTTATAGTTTCTTACATAAAATCATGTACTGATGTCTCTTTTGTAAGTAGTAATAGCAGTTTGAGGGTGTATGCATTTCCCTACTTGTAAGTATGAGGTGTAATGTAATGCATCAAATACAAAATCTGCTCTTTATATGTTTAATTCAAACACAAAACATATTGTAAACAAAACCACTCAGCCTTTTTCTTTTTTTACATATATTGTGGCTTCAGTAAACTGGCTGTGGCCATTATCAAATCATTGTCAAAATGATCAAAATAATCAAGAACTCATCACACATTAAAGGAACCATATGTAAGAAATGTAATTCAATTAATCATAAAATGGCCCTGATTTATCACTAGATATTAGGAAATCATGCTAATTTCAAATACTTATATCACTGACAACAGTAGTCCGGCCAGGATATCGTCATTTAAAAAAGTGAAGTTGCAGCCCTCAACTGATGTTGATGTTTACATATTTGTGTTTTAGCCTGATCCGCCACCCTCCACCTATCTAGTAATCACAAAGTCAGTAGTGTTTCGGCATCTGGGTTGCCAGCTCTGCTCTAGTTACCACATATGCGGTGTACACCACTCTACAGTATTTTTAAAGTGATTGTAGTACCAGTTTTGGCCAAAATCCTACATACGGTTCCTTTAACATTCAATTAATTGTCAGACATTACAGTTTCTTGGGTAACATCTTACTTGACAGTTTCGACATAAGAGTGACATGACACTGTCATGACACATAAAACCTAACCCTAATCCTATAACCCCAACCCTAACTCTAAACCTAACCCTAACTTGTTATGACAAAAAACGAATGTCACTTAATAACAGAAGCTCCTTCCAGTAGCTTAAGTTCAAAGCATGAGTGGGTCCTAGTATGCATGCCTGGAGCACACTTCTCAACCTATGAAGAACCTGGACACTTTCCAAAATTATTCCAATTGTATGTCATGCATGTGATGGCAATTTTCATTGTGTGGCTGACAAGCATCTTGAGCATCTTATTCGTTCTGTAAAACACACAAAATAATGTTCATTCCTATATCTGATAGTGGAGTGCAATTGGAGATCAGGCATTATTCTTTCAGTGTAGAATTCTTGTGGGGTCCAAATAATGAAGTCGGCATATGACCGTTGTGTCACCATCAACTGACACTGTACTTGATAGTAATATGTGTGGTCTCTCTTAAAGGAACACGCCACCCAATGTCAGTAGTAATATATGTTCTTACCTTAACTTTCACGAGTTGAGTCATACCTCTCCCGTGTCGGTACGTGCACTCCAACGCTCTGGTGCGCGGCTGGACTGTGTTAGCATGTTGCTATGCTAGCGGGCTTTGACGGTAACTAAGCGTAGAAGTAATCAGAAACATCCACGTTTTCCCGACTTAAATACAGTTGCAATAGTAGTTGATAGAAATGCTACGGCCACGCAACATGAAACGTGGCGATTTTCCAAGCGAATAAACCGTAGAACTACAATGTGTGGCGCAATAGCACTTGGGAGTACTTCGACCTAGCGTAGTAGTATTGTTAACACCTAATTGTAGATCCTATCCACCACAGAGTTTAGAATCCATGCTGGATCGACCCTCCCTCCCCTCTGAGCGAGAGAGAGGCACACACACTAGAGATGCGCTGATGGGCTATTATTTCAACCATAACTGCATAGCAAAACTTATCATCCATCAGCACCAAAGTTTTTGACCAATTTTCGAAACCACACCCGCCCACCATCCGCTGGTTGTTTTAATGTAGGCTATGGGTGATGCAGCGCTGCTGACGTGAGGCTAGAAAGCCCTTGCCTGTTCTAGAAAGACTGATCTAATGCAGCAAATATATTAACCCATTTACTCCTAAAATGCCTGCTAAAAACGCCTATAGAATCCTATGGCATTCTAGACTAAATAACCTTATTTCCTGAGGGTTTTCTGAAAACATACTAAAAATTGTCAACGTCTACCAAAATGTAATATCTAAGCCTCTGTAGCACCTAGAAACATGAAATAAAAAGCATGCTGCAGGAGGGTCAATGTTGCGCTACGCAGCATCCAGCGGAAGGGTCAATGTTGCGTCATGCAGCATCCAGCGCGAATGGGTTAAAAGGCTAAAGTCGTACATTGGCTATGTTGTAGCCTATCCCCAGAATATCAGCAGCAAACTCAGTCTCTGTCTCGCAAAACAGTCTCCAAATAAAACGCACATCGGCCTGTTGCCTATTCTGCCAGCTTGTGACAATATATCGTCCAAAATGCTTGATTGCATTGCATTCTCCACATTTTTAGGTACATTTTCATGTACCACATCAGCATTTTTGTTCAGTGTTTGTCAATTGCTTTACAATAGCGTCGGGCCCTTGTCAGCAGCCTTCGGCTTGCCTCTGCCACTATTCACTCCTTGTCTTCCGATGTCATTTCTGAGTCATCTACAGATGTTTACACACATTCACCTCCCTAAATAGAACCAACTTGACGTTGACTTCAACCTGTGTTATATCTTAGATGACAGGCGCGCCTGCAGGTGTACGTCCGTACGCACTGTGCGTACCATCACTCAACGAGAGAAAATTTACCTTGTGTGTGTGTATATTCACACCATATTGGCCTACCATACCTTTCCAACTATGCACAGTATCCCATTAGTTGCATGCCATCAGGCTATTTACAATTTTCTATTAAGTAAAGTTAGTGAACACTTAAAAATGAACGCGCACACATGTTTGAGCAGGAGAGAATACGCACGCATAGGCTACTTGTTTTCTTTTACTCGGCTTTCTATATGGTTATCAGCACACAATGTTGAGCTAATTCACTAACTCAATACTCATCATGGATATCACAAGTTTAAACAACGAAAACAGAAAGGATGGAGGCAGCAATGCTAGAGGAGCTATTCAAGATGGGCAAGAACAAGGTTTGCTAAGCAATTGGTGTGCTTGTCAGAACGACTGCATTACAGCTGTTTAAAGCCAGACGTTACAGTACGCTATAACACAACTAAAGGTAGCTTTAGCCTGTATAGGGATGTATAAAGTTGCCCAAATGAATAGGTAATTGTAGACGTTGTTGTTGCATTATTGCATGTGGATGTTGTTATGCTATGTACAGTATGCACGAACCTAAAGGAAAAATACTGTCCACGCGTGAACGTTTTTTTTTTTTTTTTTCGGGGGCGGGGGGGGGGTGGGTGTGCGTACCATAGCATTAATTCCTGCAGGCGCCCCTGCTAGATGAGACTGCCTGGGTTATTTTGTTTCGATATTAGCCTAGGCCTATATAAAACACATAATTGTAGCCTACCATTCAGGGAATAGGCATTTAAAAGAGAGACAGAGAGTGATATGACTCAGAAATGACATCGGGTGATGGCAGTGCGAGATGTTCAGAACGTAAGAGCTAAAACTTCTATAAACTCAAGACCACATAAAGACCTCGGGATACTTCGGTTTGGCTTTAGGGACCCTCTACTCACTACCACGTAAGTGTTATGTTGTTTGGAACTGTAGAAGAGGTATAAAAATAGCGTTTTGTAGCGGCGCAATTGAAATGCCCCGCTCACTTCCAGGCTACGAGTTGTGACTGAAAACGGTACAATCGAACTTTCTCAAAAACCATCCGAATGACATAATTTTGATGTCAACTCAACGTATGTACCCCCAATCATCCGGAAATCGATCTAAAGTGCATTTTACTCCGGATAATTCCTTTAACTTTATGAGGAGGCACAAACTAACATTACCTGCAGCCAAATGTCTGCCGATCTGTAGATCTAATGAACATCTTCTTTCAGGTGATGATCCAGTGTTCAGGGATAGCAGCAGGATGAGGACGACTTTTAAGTTATTTATTTATTTGTTTGTTTGTTTGTATTGTTTATAATAAATTATATTGTTATCTGTAGGTTATAACTGCTGTCTGTTTTAATTCCTTATGACATTTAAGCTATGAATGGACTTCAAGATCCTAGAAGCTCAAATATCATGCTTAAAGGACAATTCCGGCGCAAAATGAACCTATAATAACACATGTGTACCGAGTTCGACCGTTCGTTGGGATTTATTTTCATGCTAGTCGAATGTGACCCGTTTTATTGCAAACCGCTAATTAGCGTTTAACGCTAGCCTTCGGGGCAGGAGGAAATGTAGTTGAACCCCTTAAAAAAAAAGTTGAGGTTTTTGCATTTTTGGCATCCTTAGGGCATGTAGTCAACATTTCTTGATGATAACATCAAATTTAGGCGGTGGCAATTTTTTTATTGGCATATTTCCAAAATGCCAGCCGCTGGAGACGCTGAAAACCAAATAAATCATATTTCAGGGCCTAATAGATCAATTTTGATGGTTTTGATATCAAACTATAGGTTTTCTGGGGTTCATTTTTGAATGAGGTTGAAATAAAGGTCATTTCAAGGTCAGTTACATTCTCAAGGTCATTTTGAGTAAAAATCCGATAAATTACCATATGTTAGATAATTACCATTTTATTTTAGATGACTGGACTATATCTCAACTTAAATATTTCTGTTTTCAAGAGAAACACAATAGTAGCACCATAATGAAATTATGTAGGCTAACTGACTGTTTCGTCGTTTAGAATGATACCAGCAGAGGCCAGGGATAAAGGTAAAGATTTAAACATTTATTTAAAATAAATATTACAATTAAATTTTAATTATAACAACAAGATAAATATTCTAGAAAAAAAACTTGAACAAAATGTGAACCTATTGGTCATCACCTGAGCCTAGTTCATCTTCATTTGACTTTTTTGTCAGTGGATTAAGACAATTATGGCCAGCCTCGCATGCACAAAAAACTGTACAGCCAATAAGATGGCATTTGCAGTTTGCCCTCTTACACCCAGACTTTTCACAACGGACTAATTCTAGGATTTCATCAGGAGCCAACTTTGTCCCCGGTGTAACCGTACGCGGCTTTAAGACAGAACCATCTTCCTCCCATCCATGATCTTTTGGATTGAGAGGTGGTGGTACACCAGACATGGCTGAAAACCAGTGTGCCACTTCCTCAAGATCTGCTAGAGGTTCACCAATGATGGACAGGCTTTCTGTGGTTATTGTTTGAAGGGTCTTAAGTGCAGACATTTTACCTACATTGTAAGTTGCAGCGAGCTATGGCATGTTGGGCAATGATGGGATCTGCCTCTTTATGACTTGATGTAAGGTCTGTACGCTCTAGAATTGCCCCGTTTATAATTTCTACCGGTACATCATCCACACCGGCCAGAGTTAGGCTGTGCCCATTAGAGGTGGGTCGGTCGCGAACGAACTAGTTCCTTCGAACGGGTCTTTAAAATGAACGACCTGAACTAGTTCGCCTTTCCAGTTCTTGTTCGTTCTTTCGTTCGTCGCTGAATCACACTGACCTAGTGCTGCTGTGAATGCCTCTGGCCCAGCTTCCTAAGGCGAGAGCCAAACCAATCGTATGCTGTTGTCTGTATTGTTTCTAAAACATTCTCATCGAATTAGCCAATGAGGGGCATGAATGCATAGCAACCGTTTCCATGAAAAAAAACAAATGGGCTAGTGAGACTAGTGGGAGAGCATACGATAAAAAAATAACGATAATGTACATTAACAATTCCATTTTGCATTTCAATATTGCCATTTACATTTAAATATCTGTCTAATGGTAAATGCATGCTGTCTTTGTATTTTCTGTGTCATGTCAGGTTAATAAATGTCTCTTCAATCTGTCTCGTTCGTTCTCACGCCAAGACCTGTTTCACTTCGGTCTGTCGTTCTCGTTAAGTCAGTCACTCGTTCTTGGCGGAGTGAAGCAGAAGAAGCAGAGTGATTATGGCTCTGTAGCCTGGGCAAAATGGGGACTTGAAACCTTTTCATCAATATAATCTTTCTGCCAAGCCTTTAAACATGTTTGTCGGCATAGCCTACTGGGTCTTTGTTCCTTTATGAATGAACACATTTTAAAAAAAGAAATTAGCTGATCTACCCGTAGTCTACTTCAATGTGTCAATTTAATGTCAAGATGAATGAACACATTAGCTACTGCTGTTTTGTCTAAAAGTACACATAATCATTTAGTTGCAGCTATATTTGCCGCTACAATTAGGCTACAGTGTTGTGTTGACCGTTTTCACAAACGAGGAGCTGAGAACCTGCATTCCATGATTCACCGCTGAACTACGTTGTAGGCTACCGGAAATGCGACTGAACGAAAGAATGAACGATTCAGAACGAATCATCTTGGCGAACTGAACGACGCGAACTGTGTCATGAGAACGAACGACAAAATCCACCTCTAG
This sequence comes from Alosa pseudoharengus, assembly GCF_046254945.1. Lineage (NCBI taxonomy): Eukaryota > Metazoa > Chordata > Actinopteri > Clupeiformes > Clupeidae > Alosa > Alosa pseudoharengus. The sequence continues at coordinate 28,586,733 of NW_027468870.1, read as the reverse complement.
TGCCCATTCTGTGTGGCAGGAATGTAGAAGTCCAGATCCAGCAGGGCCTCGGCAATCATTCTGTTCAGCTGAATCTTGTTTTTGCAGACTCCAAGGATTGCACTGTCCCATTGCCAGAGGCGGACAGAGTACACAGCTTCATTACTTGAGTAAAAGTACAGATACCCTTTGCTAAGTACAACAGTCAGAGGTCTACTTAAGTAAAAGTACTGAAGTACTTGTTTTTAAAAGTACTTGAGTATCAAGAGTACAAGAGTAGCCTACATTTTCTATTGCATTACTACTGCCACAGTGCTTACGTTTATGTACAGAAACGTCCTACATGGAGTTAAGAAAAATGTTAATGTTAATACCTTGGAGAATGTAAAATTAATTGGAAGTAAAATTAATTTTCATCTTTTTACCATGTTGCCAGGGATAGGCAGTATTTCTAATACATGTATTTAAAATACGTATTTCAAATACAAAATACTATTTTGTAATTGAAACACTTGAAGCGAAAACTATCATTAACTTGTTCAGAAAATTGAAATAGTCAATTTCCCGGGATGGACCTGCTGCGTCTTCATCCATTGTTTCGTCCATGGTTTCATCTCTTATCTAAATCTGACCATGGAGTTGACTTTGGCAGAAAGCTGAAGGTGATTGCTGATAGGCTGTCCCAATCAGTGGCGCCTGCACAATCCAATCACGTTTGAGAGGGAAACAACAAATTGAGGGTTTCCGAGATTTTTTTTTTTTCCTTTTTTTTAGAAGTAGTAACGGGTACTCACGGTTATGGATAGAAATGTAGTGGAGTAAAGAGTACAATTTTTGCCTCTCAAATGTACTTAAGTAAAGTCATGAGTACTGCCCAAAAATGATACTCGAGTAAAGTACAGATCCCTCAAAATTGTACTGAAGTACTGTACTCAGGTAAATGTACTCCGTTACGGTCCGGCTCTGCCCATTGCCTCAATAAAGGTAAACAGTTTTTTTTTTATCAAACTCATGGTCTCATTTTTCAGCTTTTCTGTATGAAATGTTGTTTGTTGTAAACGTTGTTATTGTAAGTTAGCCTAGCTACTTACAAGTGATTATTTGGTCGGGACTTTCGTCCAGCTGTCTTCTGAAGCAAGTTAGTCAGGGATATGTCTTCTTTCGTCTGGTAGCAGATATTGGTTTCAGACAAAATGCTGAGATTTCATCCGGAGTGTAATGTTTTTAATCCTCAGTGTCGGTAAAGTGCAGCTATAGGCTAGGATTTACCAAACCCAATGACCAAGCAGTAGCTGAATATACAGTAGTGTCAGCCAACACAACAGCTAATGTAGTTTTATCTTGTTCCACACTAAATGCCAATGAAAAGGAATTGCAATAATACTATCTTGTCAAAGTAGCTTCAGATTCTGACTGACAATCTCGAGTGAATTTCGCGAGCAGAGATGGTAAACACAAAAGTTATTGGTTCATTAAAATTCCAAATTCTAAGAAGTAAAACTTCACCTCTATAACATGAATAACCTATATAACTACACTGCATCATTCTGATGGCTAGTATATTCATGTAAGTTACTGTAACCAACCCTAAAAAAGTAATGTTTTACATTTGCCACTGGCAATAAGTTAAATGTGAAGTATTGTGATAATTGTAAAATGGCATTCAAAGCAACAATTTTAACCATGTACATTAATTTCAAGCATTTTCTCTAGTCTTGATCTTAAATCTGAGCATGGGATTGCATTCCCTATCTGTGAAAACCTATAAAAGCACATTACATTCAGGTTTTTACCTTGTACAGTCTAAAAGATAAGTGATTAATTAGATTTTCACCTGGTGGTGGCGGCCATATTGGATTTCTCCATTTTGAGGCATTATGGGACATTTTTGAGCCTGGCATACAGAAGATTTGAATTCAGCACCCTTCAAAACCCCTAAAATGTTGTATGCCAAAAATTAACATGATTTGCTTTCAGGGTTAATTTATTTAAAAAATTGACCTACATGTAGACTAACTACCCCTCTAGGATGATAGAATGTGTGTCAGCGGGGACTTGGGTTTGGACAGGTACATAGTTAATTAAGTAAGTGTCCATTTAACATGTCTTACTGCTACAAACACACAGTATAACGTTTTTGTGTTCTCCCCACTTCTCTCCTACAGCTGAGGGGTCTATTTGTCTACTTCCAGTCCCCAGTTACTCAACATCAACTGGACACACAGGCAAGCTTGGCGCTACTCACAGTTCACCAGCGCAATGATATGAAGGACCCACCCTGCGTATCAGGGAAAAAAGAGGTGGCACATTTTGGCTTTCCCATCAGAAGCTACATCACCTATGGCATAGTGTCCACCACCCCTCCAGGATAACAACAGAAGGAAATGTGTGTCAGTGGGGACTTGGGTTTGGACAGGTAGGTAGTTACAAGGATACAAGGAAGTTTATTGTCACATGCATATAGTTACTGGAAGTAAGAAATGCAGTGAAATTATGTCTGGTGTCAGCCTATTTGTGCATTTATGGGGGGGGGGGGGTAAAAAGTGCAGTAGAAGAGGGGTTTAGTAGATTAAGACCCAGTTTACACGAGCATGTGTATTTTTATAAACGAAGACATTTCCCTACGTTTTTTTTTTAAAACTCCGTTTATGCGTTTGATTCTAAACTGTGGTAAACGGAGTTTTGGGCAGCCAACGTCACAGTAAGCGACAGAAGTACACCAAATGTGCGACCAATGTTTACATTTACATGTTCTCACGTGCGACTTTTCAGGGTTCTGATTGGTTAATATGAGCTTGAGCTTATCGTTAGACTGCCACTGTGGTTTGGCGTGCTCATGACAGCATGTATGTACACGGGTTCGTGTAAACACATTTTAAAAATAAACGGTCTCGTGTAAATCGTTAGACTGCCACTGTGGTTTGGCGTGCTCATGACAGCATGTATGTACACGGGTTCGTGTAAACACATTTTAAAAATAAACGGTCTCGTGTAAATTCAGTTTTATTTGCAAACGTAGATGGCCAGATATTCGTTTAGGAAAATACCCTGCTTCGTGTAAACGTAGTCTAAGTGGCAAGGGCTGCATAAGAAAGGTGGGGGAGGATTGAGATGGGGGGGGGCACCAACAAGGAGCACCCAAGAGCAACAGGGGCAAGGAAAAACTCCCTTACCAAGGAAGAAACCTTGGGCAGATCCACGGCTCAAGGGGCTAACCCAACTGCCAGGGGTCTTGGTGTGTGTGTTGGGGGGATGACAGGGGAGATGGGATAGTGTGCTGTGTATTACATTACATTACATTACATTACATTTGGCTGACGCATTTTTAGCCAAAGCGACTAACAACATGGTAAACAGTTTAAGTTTTAGAGCAATTCTCAACAATATTAGGACAATTTAAAAACATTAGAGTACAGTAAGAATAAGTGCATCAGTGAGTGCTGTTTTTAACATTTAGGTATCAGTTTAAGACAGCTGGTGAGTGCTAGGATTAGCAAGACTTGTTGTAAGTGTTGCTATGAGAGGAGATGTTCTCTAAAGAGCTGGGTCTTCAGGAGTTTTTTGAAAATGGAGAGGGATGTCCCTGCCCTTGTAGGAACTGGTAGTGTGTTCCACCAACGAGGAACAACGGATGAGAACAGTTTGGATTGGCCTGAGCGTACCGGAGGTAGAGCTAGACGTCGTTCGTCTGAGGAGCGCAGCGGTCTGGAGGTAGCGTATGTCTGTATGAGGGCATTCAAGTAGGTGGGAGCAGAACCGGAGACTACTTTGTAGGCAAGCGTTAGGGCCTTGAATTTGATGCGGGCCGCCATAGGTAGCCAATGTAGCTGGATGAGTAGCGGGGTAACATGTGCCCTCTTGGGTTGGTTGTAGACCAGGCGCGCCGCCGCGTTCTGGATCATCTGAAGTGGTTTCACTGCGCAGGCTGGGAGACCTGTCAGGAGGGCGTTGCAGTAGTCGAGTCGTGAGATGACTATTGCCTGAACCAGAAGTTGGGTGGCATCTTGAGTTAAGTAAGTCCTGATTTTCCGTATGTTGTAGAGCGCGAAACGGCATGACCGGGCGACTGAGGCAACATGATCTGAGAAGTTTAGTTGGTTGTCGAGAAAAACTCCTAGATTTCTTGCAGTCCTGGTGGGTGAAACAGACAGGGAGTCAAATTTGATGTTGATGTCGTGGTGTATGGTAGGTTTAGGTCTATGAGAGGTTCAGCTGGAGGTGGTGTGCCTTCATCCATGTAGCTATGTCTGAGAGGCAATCCGAGATCCGTGCTGAAACCAAGGGGTCATCAGGTGGAAAGGACAGATAGAGCTGTGTGTCGTCTGCATAGCAGTGGTATGAGAAGCCATGCGAACGGATAATCTGTCCCAAGGAGGTGGTGTAGATAGCAAAGAGAAGGGGGCCCAGTACTGAGCCCTGGGGGACCCCTGTGGTGAGATGGTGAGGTGCAGATAGCTGACCAAGCCATGATACGTTAAACGAGCGTCCTGTGAGGTAGGATTCAAACCAGGAGAGAGCAGAACCAGAGATTCCCATGTTGGCGAGTATAGAGAGAAGGATGCGGTGATTAACCGTGTCAAAGGCAGCCGATAAGTCAAGCAGAATGAGTACTGATGACCGAGTGGTCGCCCTGGCTTCTTTTAAGGCTTCTGTTACAGACAGCAGAGCCGTTTCGGTAGAGTGGCCGCTTTTGAACCCAGACTGATTTGGATCCAGAAGGTTGTTCTGTGAAAGGAAGTCAGAGACCTGTTTGGAGACTGCTCGTTCAATGCCTTTGGATAGGAAAGGCAGGAGTGAGACAGGGCGGTAGTTCTCGACTTGAGCAGGGTTGAGAGAAGCTTTCTTAAGTAACCCGGGCCATTTTGAACGCTGTTGGAGGTTAGCGAGGCATTGATCACATGTGTGATAGCTGGTGCGATGGTCGGGCTGATGGACTGAAGTAGGCTCGTAGGTATAGGGTCCAGCGAGCATGTGGTAGGACGGCTGCATGTCAGGAGTCTGGATGGAGAGAGGCGTGAATGCTGAAAAGGATGATCTAGCAGTCCCTAGAGGTTGTAGGAGTGCGGTATCTGAGTCAGATGCGTTGAGTGGGCATGTAGAGAATTGGCTGCTGATTGCCGCCACTTTGTTTGTAAAAAATGAGGCGAGGGTATCTGCAGTAAGGCTGGATGGAGGAGGAGGCATCTGAGGGTTGAGTAGCGATTTGAAGGTTGAAAAAAGTTTTCGAGTGTCTGTAGCGCTGTTGATTTTGTCATTGTAGAAAGCCGTCTTAGCAGCAGTGATGCTGGCTGAGAAGGAGGTCAGAAGTGTCTGGTAGTTTTTGAGGTCATCAGTTAGTTTGGATTTGTGCCATTTCCTCTGTATGTGGGGAGAGGGCAGTGTGCAATATGTGTGTTGGAGAAGCTTCCTCATGAGACAATGTGCTGTGTAGGTAGGGGAGAGGGGGGGGCAGTGTACTGCAAGTATGGTGAAGGGACTTACTATTGCAAGCAGAGTACTGTATGTATGATGTATGTGAGTGATGACAGTGAAGATGTGTGTGTGGGCGGGAGGGGAGTGGAGCAGTGACTGTGTGTGTGTGTGTGTGTGTGTAGTGTGTGTGTGGGTAGGTGGGGGCAGTGTGCTGTAAGTATGTAAAGGATGTGTGTTGGAGAAGATCCTGAAGACAATGTGGTGTGTATGTAGGGGGGGAGGGGGGGCAGTGTGCAGCAAGTATGTAGAGGAGGCTTACTGTAGCAAGCAGTGTGCTGTATGTATGTGAGGTGATGACAGTGATGATGTAAGTGTGTGTGTTTTGTGTGTGTGTGTTGGGGATGGATAAATAATAAATAAAAAGTTCTATAGAGATGTGCAAAAGTTGGAGAAAGTCAGATATGTGTGTGTGTGTGTGTGTGTTTTGACGTGTGATGAAATAAGAAAATAAATAAAAGGTCTGTAGCATAGGGAGAGGGATGTAAAAGTGCTAAAAGTCATGTAGGTGTGTGTGTGTGTGTGTGTGTGTGGGGGGGGGGGGGGGTCATGAGTGCTGAGGAGTGAATGAGTGCAAATTCAGTATAGTGTGAATTCAGAGTTGGGAAATGTTTGAGAGTGCTGAGGAGTGAATGTGTGCAAAGACAGTATAGTGTGAGTTCAGAGTTCGGATGGCCTGGGGATAAAAAACTTCTCCTGAGTCTCTCAGTTCTGGCTTTGTGACTACATAGGCGTCTTCTTGATTTCAGCAGTAGGAATAATCCATTGTTAGGATGAGAAGAGTCCTTCAGAATCTTTTGGGCTCTTAGGAGTACTCTTCTGGAATAGATATCTTGTAGAGCAGGGAGTTGAGTTCTTATAGTACGTTCAGCTGAGCGCACTACTCTGCAGAGTACTACAATCTCTAGTTAGTGAACCGCGTAAGTGTCCATTTAAGATGCATTGCTGCCACAACACACGGTATAATGATTTATATTCTCTGCTTCTATTTTACAGTTGAGGGACCCATCTGTCTACTCCCAGTCCCCATGAACTCACCATCAACTGGACACACAGGCAAACCCAACACCACAAAATATCAGGACATAGAGAAGAAGGATTCCAGCACGGAATCAGAAGAGCTGGAACTTTTTGCCAATTACTTAAACCACATCAGGACCAAACACATCAATCATATATAACAGGTCTTGAGGATTTGAGATGGTATATGCAAAGTTGACAAAGCTATATTTTTTACTCAAACTTCAACCCAATTTTTGCCTCAAGACTCAGGCAAAGACTCAGATCTCATTGCTGTAAACTGTCACCCATCATGAAGCTTTTCACGGCCTTCCTCCCTGTTTTACCCTGCCTTTATTGATCTCCCTCTAACTTTCACTCATTCTACAATAAAATAAACATTTTAAAGTTTTGTTCGAGAAGGGTCTTTGCAGTGTTGAAACATATCCTTTAAAATCGATGAGCTTTCCACTTAACTCGATTGAAAACCTGCTGCCATTTTCAGATTTTATTTCAAGGTGTTTTCACACAAAAAGTCTATAAATTGTAAACAAAGTTACATCACAGTGAACAGTTTCTGATGAACACATTGACATTGAATAAAATCAAATGGCACCCTTCACAAAATTTTTCATGCCGTAATACTAATTTAGAAGCTTTTTACCAATGATAGTCTTACAAGGCACCATTTAAGTGAACAATGATTACAAGGGAACAGTTGTGACAGACCCAACTGTCTCCAGTCATATTAAAATATCAAAGCCAAACAACATGACAATACTATGCAACACTAGCCTGGGTGCGATTTTATTCACGCTGCTAGGCAGCCTGGATACCATGGAGCAAATTTTCGCCTCAGTTAGGCGACCAATCACAGAACGGAGGGAGGGCAGCAAGACGATGACGACACACCGAAGCCGTTATGAGCTACGTACAGACGGATTTGACAGACATTCGTAGCGCCCAATAAACGGCTCTGGGCATTCATAAACCACGTTTCAAATACGAGAAAATGAATGCCTAGTTCCCAGACCCCATCTTAATGAGATGAGGTCTGACGTTAGCCAGACTAATGCAACACGGCAACTTTTCAAAACTCATAACTCAGAAGAAGTATAAAAACGATTTATTTATTTAGTGCTATTATTATTGTTAATAATAATAATAATATTTCAGATCACACAATGAGCTGTGTCATAATATTGGGCACAGATGCAAACTATATCTTATGCTATCTGGCTATATCTTGGCTTCAAACGAATTTAGATAAATTTAAATTTAATGTGGCATCATCATCATTAGCCTGTTATATCAGGCCTAGCAAGGCCGTAGTCATGATGTCAACATTGGGGGGGACCAAATCTGTGGGGTCTGGGGGACCCCCAAACAGAATTTCAATATATTTCCTGCCATGAAAAATATTACTAAAAATCACATTAGTTATTAGTTCAATGTCATTAGTTAAGTCAGTCAATTAGGGTATTCCAAACTTTTGACAGACGTAGGCATGAATGGTTTATGAACCCCTGGGCACAGATGCAAAAAGTGTCTTATGGTGTAAGACATGTGAAAGAAATGAATGACATATGAACAAATTCATCATTTAAACTAAAAGGGCACTAAGTTTCACTTTCGCTATCATTGCAAGAAATAGGCTACAATATGGAAAATGCTTCAAAGATCCCTTCAGTCTGATCGGCTCCAAAAATGAATGGGGTTTCCTTAGCCTGTGCTACACCTTTTCAACAAGTTTTATGATAATTGTACCGGTAGCTTTTGCGATATTGTTGACATGCCTACCGCTCCACATGATGCAGTAAATGGAAGCTTTTGATAGCGCACGCCACTTACGAAAAACGCAAAACCACCAGGACAAACCCCTCAGTGTGTAGGCTACTCTCTCTGGAACCATCACTAGGCTAATAATTTGTGCGTTATTTACATTTGATTACATTTCAGATGGTGGTGTTTGTTGGTTTCCTATAGTAGCCTATTAAAGTATAAATTATCCGGAGTAAAATGCACTTTAGATCGATTTACGGATGATTGGGGGTACATATGTTGAGTTGACATCAAAATCATGTCATTCGGATGTGTTTTGAGAAAGTTCGATTGTACCGTTTTCAGTCACAACTCGTAGCCTGGAAGTGAGCGGGGCATTTCAAACTGTTGTAACACGCTCTGGAAATTCACAATTTCGTCGCCGTTTAAAAAAAAAAAAAAAAACATAGTCCAGTATTTCTTTCGAAATTGAAATGAAGTTTTTTTTTAAACGGCGAAGAAATTGTGAATTTCCAGAGCGTGTTACAACACACTCAGCAATAAGACTCCTACGGACTTTCCCCTGAAGATGGCGGCAAAGATGGCAACATTTCCGGAAAGGTACTGGCTTGATGAAATTCATTCTGGACTCCTTATTCGACCACATAAAGACCTCGGGATACTTCGGTTTGGCTTTAGGGACCCTCTACTCACTACCAGGTAAGTGTTATGTTGTTTGGAACTGTAGAAGAGGTATAAAAATAGCGTTTTGTAGCAGCGCAATTGAAATGCCCCGTTCACTTCCAGGCTACGAGTTGTGACTGAAAACGGTACAATCGAACTTTCTCAAAACACATCCGAATGACATGATTTTGATGTCAACTCAACGTATGTACCCCCAATCATCCGTAAATCGATCTAAAGTGCATTTTACTCCGGATAATTCCTTTAAGGTTTTGCACCTCCGTTCTAATGTTACGTCACCGTTTGTTCACAACTAGAGTGGTAGGCAAGAATGGGAGGCAAGGCACTGCAGAGTGGTAGGCAAGCAGGGCCTGAAGTTAACTTTTTTGGCCACCAGCCATTGTGGCAGGTGAATTTTGAAATCCACCTACCACAGTGGTTTTTTACCAGCCAAAATTATTTTGTGCCCAAAATAAAGGTGAACGACTCAGAAAATGCATAAGAATGGTTCTTGAACTTGTACAGAATACACATTACAGTACTCAAGTAAAAGTAAAAAAGTACTTTGTTAATAAATTACTCAAGTAGGCCTAACAAGTTACTTTTTTGTAGGCCTACATTTTTATATTTTTGATGGACCTTTAAAGGGATACAAAAGTATCCTTTATGCCTATTCTCCTCCTCTGTAGGCTAATCATATAGTGAAACATATTTTAAAAGCCCAATTCAAATATATTTTATTTAATATACTTTGTCATAGCCAGAATAAGCATTACGTGGCTATGGATCGAAAAGCAGTCTTCCAATACATTGCAGCTGATTCTTCTGCTTTGCATTGCTAGAAGTCTGGTTATAACTCCACCATACAGACAATGTAACCTAAAAACAATGGCTATATTATGGGTAGACCTATATTTAGGCTATAATAGTCTAGGCATATCCACTCGGGCAGAGCGACAGAGCAGGCTATCTTTTTTCTCAGCCGACCGTCTCATGTCATGTCCTGCAACATTGAGGCTACATAAATGAATGCTAGGCTTTTTCTAACTTGTATGCTCGATTTCCAGTGCATTTGATTTGCTTGTAAATTAAGTTGTAGGCCTGCTTTCCTTGTCCAATGTGATTGTTGAACGATGCTGGCCAGAAATTAATATATGTGAAAGTTTCCGTGTCATGTCATAGCCTACCTCTAGTCTCGTTGCTACTCTGGCAGCCTCACCAGAAGATGCAGCAACTGTATGTCATTGTGTTAACTGAGCTGTTAGCTAGGCCAGGCATTACTTTTATAATCGTGGGCTAACGCATTCTGAAGCCCCGTTTCTTTTCTCCTGGGAGAGGTGCGCTTTTCCCTCTTCGAGATACTTTCTCCAATAATAAACTTATGTAAGGCAATTGAAATGTAGCGGAGTAAAAGAGTAGATTATTGGCTCAAAAATGTACTTGAGTAAGAGTAGAAGTAGGCTACCGTTTTGAAAAAGGAAAGTCGTTTGCCGTTCCTCGAAAAAAAAAATGTAACGCGTTAGGCTACTACCCACCCCTGCAAATGGGTTTGATCTCTCTTTCTCCGAGCCTACAAACGGCAATCTGGACAGTGCATCTCCTTGCTCAGTGTTGTGTTGTCTTATTGGCTACCCGCCAACGTGGCAGGTACATTGACAGTTTCACCCGCCAATCACAAAAGTTACCCGCATTTGGCGTGTGGGCGGGTGCCAATTTCATGCCCTGTAGGCAAGCCTACAACAGTCGGGTTGCATAGGCTGCACATAGCTTCAAAATTGAAATTTTAATATCAAATATTGACCGGGATGCCGACCACTTGTGTAGGCCCTAACAGTTGGTTTTACAATAAGAAGCAAAAAGGCGATGAACGACCGTTCAGCCTACCTATCCTCATGGTTGTGGAGGATGATCGTTAGCAGCTGTGAAGTCTTTTATTCTCAAGATGGCTTAATGGTATAGCCTAGGCCAGCGGTCCCAACCCGGGCCGTAGCCTACGACATGAGTTTAAAAAAAAAAGCATGCAAACTAAACTCAATTTAATTCGCAATAATGTCACGTTTTTACATGACATAGGCCTATATGCAGTTGTTTGATTGCACGCATGTTTGCATTTTGCAAGGTCTATTTTCTAACGTCTGTCTGTCCCGCCTTCAACACTTTACATATTGCCTTCAGCGCTGCGCAGCCTCAGGTCAGCTCACTTCACTTGATCAGTTCTTGGCGAACGGTAGTGTCACACGAAATTAGCTAAACTGCTAGAATGAGCAACAAAAAACAAGCATCTTTAGCAGGTCACTGGCCAGAGTGTTTGAGTTGCGAGAGCCGCTGCAGAGATTTCTTACAGAAAAAAAGTCACCGTTATCTGCACATTTTAGTGATGAGGACTGGGTGTCAAAACTCGCTTACCTGTGTGACATATTCGGGTTGCTTAATGACCTCAACCTGTCACTCCAGGGGAGAATGACGACCGTCTTTAAACTGGCAGATAAAGTCGCTGCATTTAAAGCCAAGCTTGATTTGTGGGGACGACGAGTGGACCGGGGTGTATTTGATATGTTCCGAACAGTAGTTGGGGTTTTGGGAGAGACTGCAGGGCCCTTTCTCTCGCAGCTGGTGCGCGATCACCTTGTTGCGCTTTCATGAGTTTGAGCGTTACTTCCCATCCTCCAAAGATCCACGGCAAACCAATGAGTGGGTCCGCAACCCATTTGTCAATTGATCGAAATTGCAAATGACGGTGGTCTTAAGAGTGTGTATGAGGAAACCTCTCTGGCGGGTTTTTGGATCAAAACCAAAGCAGAATATCCCGAGATAGCCGTAAAAGCGCTGAAAACGTTGCTACTATTTTCCACCACGTAGGCCTATCTATGCAAGGCCGGGTTTTCGGCAACGACTGCAACTAAGACCAAATTCCGCAATCGACTGGACATTTCAAACACACTGAGGGTGTCACTATCTTCCATCACCCCCAGATGGAACCTTCTTGTTGCAGGGAAACAAGCACAGGGCTCCCACTGATTATATTCGTAATGCACGTTTAGTTCCCATGTTTTGTTCCCATATTTTGTAAACATGTTCACACTTGATAGATGTAGCTTCAAGTTGTTCAATATTCATAGTTCATATTGTTTAATTTTCACTTCAAGTTCACGTTTTTCACATGTTTAAGAGTTCGTTACCTACTGGAGCTCGTTCGTTCATACATAACTGGAGCTAGTTCTTTTCAAGTAATGCATGCACAACACATATGGAACATTGAACACCCAACCACCCCCCCACCCCCCCCAGTCCGTGAAAAAAAAATGGGAATCAAACCGGTCCATGGTACATAAAAGATCCCTGGCCTAAGCTACTATCTACGAAGACGTAGGCTAAAATACAACTATCTACAGTCATCCAAAAATGAATTGCCAGAGATAGGCTATGAAGGGAAAAAGTGCAGCATTTTAAACATGGCAAGAATATTTTTACCGGAATAGTTTGTTCTAATTTGTCTCGTGAAATGCGTGCTTGTGGACATCAATCACCTATCTTCTGTCCTTCTATTTCAAGTTATCATGAGTGTCATTTGATTATATAATCACAAAAAATGCTAATAAATGAAAACAGAATAGGCTTATGTGCTAGCCTACTGGTCAGTTAGGCTAACTCCCGTATGTCAAAATAAACTGATTTGATCCTATGAATTGTTTAGCGATCACACACAACAACTTAACACAGTGTAACTCGGTTTACCGGACAGGCTCTGGGTTAGCACTATCAAGTAAATTCTGTAATATCTCTCACTAGATTCATTCAGGGTTATCTTAAGGTTCGTACAGGAGGACTGCAGTAATGCTCAATTACTAAGTCTTGCACCCAAACCCACAATAACAACAGCAGACCAATCAGATTATGTATCAAAAGATAAGCTTGTATTAACAGGAGGTGTCATCACATTAAATCGGAATGTATCAGGAAAATTATATAAAAGAAAAATGAATATGTATATTCTGTATATTAAATGTAGACACTGGACCTAATTTCCAATTGTGTTTGTAATTACCAAAAATGTGTGGTGTATAATATGAAATACCAAGGCAGATTAAAATACCAGTGAAACGTGGTGTATAATATGAAATATCAAGGCAGATCTGGAAGTAGGCTACCACCAGTGGCGGAGCTAGGGGGTGGCTTAGGGGGCTTAAGCCCCGAATCTTTTTTTAGTGTTTTAAATTCCCGGCAACTCTTATTTCCAATATAACTTCCCCTCGGTTTATCTATAAATGTCACCAAATGCTCTATTACTGAGGAAATATATCCCTTATTTTCAAAGCCCAATATTGAAAAATAATTTGACTTGCTACACGATCTATGCCAGGTCTCTGGGCTATCCGCTATGGTGATTTCAATGGTTATATTGATTTGTTTAGATCCAGTGAAAATGCTGCCTTGACAACGCTACGTCATGGCTTCGGTGTTCCAAAAAGCCTCTGTCAGAAGTCTGTCACTTTTACAGTCTGTGATAAAACACTTTGTGTACATGTTGTTGAAACGTTATGGATATTAGAAAGTTTTTCAAAAGACCACCCAGCTCCGTTCAAGCAACAGCATCGCCCAGTGAACTGACGGATGGTGTTGTTTCAGGTTGGTGATTTCACGTTAAGAGCTTTCAGTCAGTTAGGCAGGCTAACGTTAGGCTACTTGGCTAGCTCCCTAAATGCTTAACGTTAACGTTAAATGTCCTCGTTCGTCGGCGTAAAAGGCAAATTCAGTACTCTCATAGGCTAGCTGCTAGCTAAGCCTACTGCAGAATAAGAAATTCCAGCTCCCAAAACAAAGTGATCCTTGTCTTGTAATAAATTAGGCTACACTGTTTTGAAATGTCAGAAAAACCCATTAACAGTTATCTGCCCATGTCAACTTTTCAGTTTCATATGTTGCACAAAAGAATGTTAACTGTTAGCCTAACTTAAAACCTTATTGATATCCTATCCACCACCACAGATCTTATAATCCAAGAGTCCACATAAATATAAAAGTCATGTTATGTTGTTTTGGCTGCCTAACTAATTATTAACTAAAAAATGATATATTGAGAGGAAAGGGCCCTTTCCATAAGTGTGTTAATCAAGCACCATGCAGTCTGAATTCATAATCTTGCTTGATTTTATGCACCTGTGTAAAGGGACCTGAAATTACAAAATTAATATAATTTAGAAACGCCTATGTCAAGATGGTAATGCATTCCTTCTAAAATACCCTTGTATCATGATGACTGGCCATACTGTAATGATGTCATAATATTATGTATATTATAGTATAAGATATTATATATATTTGTCACACAGATGAGATCAGGGAAGAGGAAGAAGGAGAATAGCAATAATAAACAATAATGTCATATCAAACAATAGCCTAATGAAAATAAACAAATACTATAATATACAAACCATAAGAAACGCTTAATTAACTAAGTACATGCTAAACAGATATGAACAGATATTGCCTCTTGAAAGACCCAAAACTATAATTTTACACAGGGTAGTGCTAATAAATATTAAATGGGCTAAGCCCCGAATGTTTACAATGTCTGGCTCCGCCCCTGGCTACCACTAATGGAACGTGTGATGAGTAATATGAAATATCAGAGCAGATCATAAGGCCTTAGCTTGTAGAACATGTAGTGAACCACATGAAATCACACATGAAATATTAGACAATACAAATCAACTATGTTGGATCCCCCCAAAAGAAAATGTAAATGTCTTTAAGTTTGAGATCTCATAAAAAAATGGAATCAAGAGCTCGAGCTGAGATGAATGAAAAAGGGAGGAAAAAGTTGTGTGTGTTTCAGTACGAAAGTTCTGATCAGTATGTCCCGTCCTACTAGCCTCGTGAGACCATCCTGATCTCGCGAGCTTCAGGGTTTCACTCGCAGATCAGTCTGGATACTTTCCGTTAAAGAAAATTTGGAGCAGTTCACCAAACGAACGTCCAATCAGCGTTGGCTTTGAGGCGGGTTGAGGTGTGACGCAACGAACAACATGACGGCATCCACAGAGATGAGCATAGCTATCGCGCAAGTTTTATTCAAATTAGAAAGTATTCCTGGGTAAACTGTGAAGCTATGAGTCTCAGCCATGCAGCTGGGAGGAATGAACGACACAGACATCCTCCACGGCTGATTCCAGTTCATAATGGAGGAATATACTATCTTCAGAAGTGTAGGGCCTACCGTGAAAACTTGATGGGAATTGTCGTTGATTAGGTTCATAAATGGTAAGTTAAAACATCTTAACGTTTGACACGTTACCTAACTTAATTGTATGTTAAACGGCATTAGAAGAATACTTTGTTCATCTAATTGGTTGATTTGGCCCGTCGATAACCAACAAAGGTGGTGATAGACAGATGGTTTATCCAATCAGCTAACCAGTATGTCCGCCCCCTCCCAAAAGTTCTTCAATGAAAAGTTCCCAGATGGATATGCGGAGCAAATCCATCTGGCGGAGTCAGGTTACCGTCCTACCACGCTCCTGGGCGAGATCAGTCCGTGGGAAGGCGTCCTACTCAAGTAACTTCTCAGTCCATGGAACACAAGCGAATACAGTGTGTGTGTGGGGGGGGGTGACGCTTCTAATCCTCACCAATGCATGCACGGCACTCAGGGGGGGGAAAACCCAAGCATGCACACACGCGCACAGCGATTAGCAAAACTACATTCTGGAACTACGCTGTTCATCAACATTTGGGATAAATCATTCATTCTCCATGTCATCTTAATATGAACATACAACAAGTGTTTATATCAAAAGACACAATAATTACTTTTCTTCATTCAAATACGTCTCCTAGGTTATTCAGCTATAGCAAGATAGCTAGTGTCTAACACAGCTATCTTATATGAACGTATACCACTGTAATAACATGATATTTGCAAATTTCATGACAGTTACACATCACACTTGCAATTATAGTCAACCTATCCTGACTGGTTTACAATGCAATTCTTTTCATTTGACATGTGTATGTCGTGAACAATTTAGCTAGCACTGCTAAGTGTCCACGTTTCAACAGTAAGTTATAGCTGAACACTTCCAACTCACCAGGATAAGTTCAAAATAAATCAAAACAGTTCTCGGAAATCTTCAAGGTGTTAATTACAACTCTTAGTCTATTCTATGTGTTCTGTGTTGTATGTAAGCGATAATGAGCTATTTGCTATACGTCTTTTGTGAAATCTCTGATCTGGTGGATGGTGTGAGTGTGGGGAAAATGAAAGGGAGGAATATCGTTTCTCTACAAGGGGGAGGGATTTAGAGAGTGTCCGATAACACCCCACCACCACTACTGGTGCAGCCAAAGCGAGGGACCATCAAGTGGGTGAAACTAAGGAGGGTTACAACAGCAACCTCAAACACCACTGTTGAACCTAGGCTACTGCTTCAGTCATGTAAGAAATTAGCAGTTTATGAATTATCTTTACCCGTTTAATCAAGTCCACATGACCAAAATTACAGCATTTTTAAAGGCCATGGCCGTGACGCCCCTTTGAAAATCAGAGGTTTACAGGCCACGGTGGCCTTGGTGCCCCCTTCTTTAAATATTCTGCTTTGCGTCCTACTAGCGATATATATATTTAGCCTATGGCCTGTCAAAACAATCTTAGCATTCACAGCGCAAATTACACTATGGAGAAAGTCCAAATTCACCCATTCTTCTCAGTTGAACTACTCGCAAAGTAGCCTACTCATCACACAGACATAACAAGTATCACATGAAAGAGCTTTTTCTCAGTTTTTAAACGATGTTAGCCGCTAATTGCTGTGGTGAACGGTTCGCGAGAAAAGTGAATAATATCATTCAATTTAATCAAATTCTACTGAAGGTTTTGCGTCCATCTCATTCATCTCGGTGGAATACTTCACGAACCCTTCGTTTAACATATGACAAACCATATATCAGAATAAACAGAAGACCTTACCCAACAGAAAGGTGTAAAGCAGCCCCCTGTACAGTTAGCCGTTCAAGAGTAATCCCGTTTTGAATTTGCAGTAAATTTCAACATACATGCATGTCTCCAAATTTGGGATTTAAGTTTTACACTGTGTTTAAATTGTTCCACATTATTTCATAACGGGCCAAATACAAAATAAATATTACAAATGTCGCCTAGATATCGGTAAATCAGAGGACAGCTGACTAAGAGTTTGTGAAAGTAGCCTTAATGAAAGTGGCGGAACAAGCCAATGATGGGCCCAGGTGCGAGAGCGCTACGCGGGCCCCATACCAACAATCTTTGACCCAGGATGAATTAACTCTGATACATGCAATACACATTAAGGGTGACTTCAATTGTTTATGCAAAGGGCCTGAGGCACCGAAGTAGTTTAGTAGTAGTAACACACGACTACATAGTAGTAACACACGACTACATAGGATCCATTACATGTGAAAACATTAAAAATAATTTTATTAACGGCCTGCAGGCCAGGGTAATCTAATATTACTGCATTAACATCAACTCGCATGGAATTATGGGAACACTCAATGCGCCTATTCAATCCTCTGCTGAAACTGCAAGCTTAGGTTGCTTGCTTATAAACTCACACTGAGCAGAAACAAACCTTAATGTAGCCTAACTTATTTAACCGCGCAGAAACCAAATAAAATCATTCATATGCATACAATCCCCAATATGCGTGAACTAGGCCATTAGAAGAAGGCCATCTTACGAGCCTTTCGTTGTGCAAAATCGTTAACGATGTTCCCAATATTTAATGCTCTGGCTCTCGTATTTTCAATGGACAGGATAGCTAACCCACTGAGCCTATCCTGCCCCATGCTGCTCCTTAGGTAGGTCTTAATAAGTTTGATTTGGGAAAAGATCGCTCAGCTGGGATAACGTTTCATCATCACCTTTATTGATGCCTGAAATGTTGACATGCTGAAATACAGAGATGTAGCCTACTGAGAGGCAGCTGCAGACAACGATGTTCAAGGTTCAACTTGTCCCTTGCCTACCAGGTGGATGTAAACAAAGCTGGAAATAGGGGGAGTTACTATATAGAACGATATAGAACCTAGAATACATCACATGAAAAACGTTAATACCTATCGTCTTTTTTCTTTCTTTCTTTTTCTATGTCCGTATATGGGGAGGGGGGGGGGCGAAATTAATCTCGTTAATTAGGCTACATACGGAGCTGAATGACTACTGTTCCTGTCAGATAAAAAAGGTTTTGTTCTGATATCTTGTGGATGGAATAACAGGCGAGATCAGTGAAACGGTGTACATGACATAGCCTTCGACAGTAATTTCGTTCAATCAGAGCTGCAGGAGACTTCAGAACAGTGATTGAATTGTGACGTTCATTTCCATGCAGACGCAAACCGTTTATGACGACCTATGTCATAATGGCCACAATGCATTTCTTTGATGTCATCGTCAGAATTTGTATCAATTCAGCTGATTTTACAGTATTGCCCCAGTCCCAGACGAGAGATTCAATCAGTCAAGAGAAAATACAGTTTTCATAGTATTTCATTTCGACTAATATACGATTTCAGTTGATGTAAGTTTTCAGACAACTCTCTAAAAACTAGATTAACAATTAGATTTGTTAAAATTGTAATAGATAGTCTAATTACATGTATCTTTTCATCTCTTTATTTTACCAGAGACAGTTACACTGGGCTTCCGTCTCAAGGGTATAACCATGAAAGACATAGGAAACCCAGGAAAGGAGCCACCTGAAGACCATTCCTCCAGGCGCCGCGAGGATTGGCCTCGTGAGTCGGAGCCAAGGTTACATTTCCCGCTTGTAACCCAACGGGACATCTTCCCTGTGGCAGATAGTCGTGTGACGCTCACGCCACACGAGCCCACCCGCTTCCCGACACTTCACGGAACAGTCTCGCTGACCTCCACCGCAGCCACGCTCCACCCAAGGCTTCAGGTGACAAAGTCCACCGCGTCTCATGGAAGGTTGCCTCTGGCCAGGAACGGGGTGACTCAGAGGGAACTGCGAGCAGCAGTTGGGCCGATGGGCCGGGCACCTGGAGGAGACCCTAGGAGCATCGCGGCAGCTGGTCAGTCCGCACACATGATGCAGGCCGGCCCCTCTGGGAGTGGATTGGACCTTACGGGCTCTGCAGGCCCGAGGCCACTCAGACCACTGCTTCCTGCAGACACGAGGCCCAGGGAGCCCAGCAGACCCACGCAGCCGAGAGCAAGCAGGCGCCGCAACAAAACAATGCAGGGTGAGGCGGTCCATGCAGAAGAGCCGTCCCGAGTTGTTCGCCTGGAACCAATTCCACCACCACAGTCTCCGGCAGCACCTAGCGACATCTAGGGTTGGGTATCGTTTGAATTTGAACGATTCCGATTCCAATTCCGATTCCTAGTTTCGATTCCGGTTCCTAACGATTCTCGATTCCGATTTTTTTAAGAGGCAGGGTCAAAAAAAAGTTTAGGATATTTTAGCTAACCAGCGGTCTTTCTGAATGAAATAGTCTGACCTTCTCCATGAATTTTAATTCTATGAACTTTTACTTTTTATGAACTTTACTACAAATTTCTCACAGGGCTGTTTTAAACTACAATATAAATATCAAATGGATGAACTAGAATATAAATATTATAAATAATGAATATATTTTCTCAGGGATACACTTTCCTCAAGAGAGCTTTATTTTTGAAAACCTCATGAAAATACATGTACACATGAGTGTATGATGCTGCAGGTACTTAAACATGTTACCCAGTGCTCCCACTGATGAGCTAACCTGGTGCAGAATAGCACTTAAACAATAAGAAATAACTTGTAAAACCCAGTCCAGATTAGCAGCAGGTACAGTATAAAATCATAAACAGTTTTTGTTTAGGAAAATGATCATATCTGCCTTCTCAGGCAGGATGCGTGCACGTTCTGGACAGATAGTGTCTCCTGCTGTGGAGAACACACGTTCGCTGGGTGTAGAAGAAGCTTGAACGCATAAATAGGAGAAAGCAAGATTTGACAGCAAAGGATATGTCTTTTGTTGGTTCCACCACCATGCAGCAGGGTCCTCAGACATGAGGACCGGTGGAACTTCCTGGTATATCTGCAGCTCTCTCTCCACTCGTTTCTTGATGGACATGGAGCTCTGCTGTGACACTATGTTCTGTGCATCTTCCTCAGCGAACAGCTCCTCCAGTGGAGTCTTCCTGGGCAGTTTGCAGGGAGGCTGTTGCTAAAAAACAAAACAAAAGGTTCATCAGTATAATCAGTATTATCACTAAAAAAAGGGGAAAACCTCCATTAAAGGCATGATCATTATTTAAATTGAAAACCTATATAATATCAGCTATCGTACACTTACACTCTCCTCGTCCTCGTGCTCATCCTCATCCTCATTCTCAGACTCCATGGTGTCCCCATCAGCTCCACAGTCTTCCTCTGTTGACTACAAAGAACATAATTAGCATTTAGATCTTAGATGTTAATAGCTGAAAAGGAAAGTTGTGCATGAATGACATTTCACCTGTTCAATCAGCTTTCTCTGGATCTGGTCCCAGATGGTGTCATCATCCAATTTATGTTTAAAGCGTGGATCCAACGCAGTGGCCACTTGGAGAAAGTTCCTGATTTCATCATTCTGCAAAACACATGTTCTTTAAATGTTTTAACAAGCCACAGGATATTTCTATTCTACAACAATTTCTTTTCAGGTGCACTGCCTCAGTCACTTACCTGGTAGCGCTTGGATAGGTTTCCCCAAACCTGTTTTTTAAGGTTTGACACAAAGACTGTGTCTCCCTCTTTTACATCCAGGTGTGCCTCAAGCTTTTTGAGGATAGGCAGAATCTGTCCGCATGTGGGACTCTTTTCGGAGGATACGCAGAGTGTTGAGGTGTAGAGCACCTTCATCAGGTTGATGAAGTCTTCAGCTTTCCTAAAATCCTCCTCAGTTAGCCGAGCAAGTCTGTATGAAAAATAATTAAGAACACATAGATTGGAGTTAGATATATTCTCTTTTTTTCTTAACAAAACACCTAACATATGCACTCCCTACATTAGCACATTCATATTCACTCTAAGGAATGAGCTACACCAGGTATGTAACTGAAGCATTCCGTTCGCGTAGCATCTGCTGCAACAATTAGCTTCCACTATAATCAATGGAAGTAGCTACACCAGAGGTGATAGCGGTGCGTACGTTCGAAAAAAAATCTTCTAAAATGGATTTTACATGTCGCGAATGAAACGCTTCAGTTATGTGCCTGGTGTAGCTATCTCTACCTGTCCCTATCCATATTTTTTCTCAGCCGTTGATCCAAGCTGGCTGCTTGAATGGCAGGGTACTGCTCTGTGAATCTCTCCAGCATTAGGTACAGAGAGTTCCAACGTGTTCTCACATCAAGTATGAGTGAATGTCGAGGCAGCTCTGATAAAAACAAGAACATGAATTTTAAGTCATGTAACAGATGCTTTTCATTAGGAGACAAACAATACTTTTGTAAAACTGGATTCAAATACTGTAGTACTACTCTGCAGAGCTCATAAATAATAATAAGATAGATCAGACGTATAAAGTCATTACATGTCAATGCACAACAATGAAATAAAGTGAAGTTTGTGTGTCTTACGTAGAAGTTCTTGCTTCTCCCCGAGAACCACCTTGGCCATCGAGCACCTCTTCATCCACACAACAATGGTTCGGACCTTGGCCACCCACTGACTCACTGAATTTAGGGAGTATAGACTTTGTGCTGCTAAATTAAGTGTGTGGGCGAAACAGCACAGTTTCACAAATCGCAGGCGCTTAATAGCCACATCCATGTTGGCAGCATTATCTACAGTGACTGCAACAATTTTATCAGATATGCCAAACTCTGACAGAACATCACCGATTTCCTCTGCTACAACACAACCGGTCTGTGCTCTGTACACAGCCTTTGTTTTTAGCACTTTTTGCTGCATTTTGCCCTCCTCTATGTAGTGTGCTGTGATGGTGAGGTAGTGGTCCTGTGTGATGCTACTCCAGCCATCACATGTGAGTGCAACAGAGCTGACCTCACTGAACTCTGTAATAATGTTAGACTTCTCAACCTTGTACCACGATGGGATTAATGTGTTTGACAGGTAGTCCCTGGAAGGTGGTGTGTATTTGGGGTTTAGAGTTTTCGCCAAGTCCCTGCAAAACATAAACAAAAATATAATGTTGCTCTTACTGTTTAGCTCAGTATCAATTAGCTTAGCTCTATCGTTATTGCTTAACTAACCTAAATGTTGGTGATTCCACCTATGAAAAGGGATGCAGCCTTTTCACGATGTGTGCAGTGACCTTTCTGTGGCACTCTTCCTTTTGTTGCACCGACATCTTCCCCCTTGCCGCTATGGTGAACGGAGTAGGCTCAGCACATCGCGGAGTCGTGGAGTCACCAGCCTGTCTAACGTTCGCTATCTCAGGTCGTAAATTGTCTATAGAAAAAATACGTGGGTTAATTTGTTAGCCGCCTCAATATTGGTGCAAGACATAGCATTTATTGTATATGTATTGTTTTACTTACCGGATTCCGACTGCAGTGCAGTCACTGCGATGCCAGGCTGGGGGTCGGAGCCAGAGGAAGAGGCAGCAGAGGACGGTCGGCGCAGCGCGTCAAAGACGGGGCACACGTTTATTTCTATTCCATGAACTCGGAGGAGGTGTTTTATCATGTTAGACGTGCACCCTCCTATGCACGAAACAATCTTGTCGCAAATGTTGCATTTTGCCAATATTTCGTTTTGTTTTGAAAAGTGAAGCCACACTTTGGACCGCCGACGTACACTGTCCATGCTTAACTCCCTCGTTTTTGTAAACACTTCCGTTGGGCGCTTCTTCGTTGGTGTTCAGCCGTTTCTTCTTCCGGTCGGCGGACTGGGAATCGAAACTAGGAATCGAAATGTAAACTTTTGAACGATTCCGGGAAAATCGCAAAGATAGTCCCGGTTCCAACCAATTCTCGATATTCGATACCCAAGCCTAGCGACATCGGGAGGCGCCCAGGAAGACGCCGAGCAAGGCACAATCGTGACTCTCCGGCTGATACGTATGTGTCAGCAAACACAAATGAATGCGTTTGCTTCGCTGCTGGTGACAGCATTAGCACCAATTGGAGTGAGTACCAGGAAAGGACCAGGCCACGGACGGCACCACAACTTCCTCCATTCGAGCAATCTCCACTGTCTCCACTGGCCCCGAGGCCACGTCTTCTACCCAGGAGGCCACAAATGGAGCCCAGACCCCTCAGTAGCACTGTTGACCAATCCACCACATTCCCTTCACTGAACCAGAATGCATCTATGGTCTGTAACATCAGTGATCAACAGCAGATGAGGGAGCTCCAGCAGGCAACCAGCGTGCCTCACAGCACAGCCTGGGATCACGAGCCGCCACGCATGATCCTGTCCGCCTTGAGAGAGACGCAGCAGCAGCAGCAAGCATCCGTCAGCCTCCACGGCCGCGGGAGTAACGTAGCCGCTTCCTCTAGGACCCAGAGGGACCCTGGGTATGAGCAGGACGTGCACAGTGTCATCCCCGAGCACGCAGTTCCACTGGAGACTTTGCAAAGCGACGCCAGAGAACGCAGACGCACGTGCAGACCGCCGCACAGGCGCCGGAGACGCCTCACGCTCGCCTTGCCGATGGCCCGCCCCTTCCGTCTCAGAACCCGCAAGCCCATGTCCACTCACAGAGTGGTCCTTGGATGAGCGCCGCGGCGCTGTGTGTCTGCGGGGACTTGGACTCAGACAGGTAAGGGTTCAAAAGCCCGGCAAGATCCAAATATTGTTCATTCAGTTCATTTAAGCGTAGGGAATAACCACACAATAAGCCTAAGCACCACAAACTAATCATGCTTCATCCTGTTCTTCTAGTCAGTCAGAGGAGGATCCATTTGTCAACTTCCAGTCCCCAATTCACTCACCATCAGTTGGACACACGGGTACACATGATGCTACTAATATCAGCACAACAATTAGAAGGATCCAAGCATAACAGAAGGGATGGCATTTGATTTTCCACCATATCAACATCAGAGGCCACAAACTCCATCGATACAACAAGGCATGAATCTGTGCATTCTAGGAGCACACTGATCCTCTAGGTTTGGCCAGAGGATGATAGAAATGGAGCTGTGTGTCGGCAGGGATTTGGATGTAGACAGGTTAGGGCTACTCAACAAACACCCATATCACTACAAATCAATGCTCAGTGTCAGAAACACAGTAGACTGCTTTTAGTAATCTGCTTCTCTTTCACAGTCGAGGGGTCCATCTCTCTACTTCCGGTCCCCAACTACTCAACATCAACTGGACACACGGGCAAGCTTGGCGCTACTCACAGTTCACCAGTGCATTGATATGAAGGACCCACCCTGCATATCAGGAAAAAAAGAGGTGGCACATTTTGGCTTTCTCATCAGAAGCTACATCCCCTATGGCACCTATGTGCCCACCACCCCTCCAGGATAACAACAGAAGGAAATGTGTGTCAGTGGAGACTTGGGTTTGGACAGGTAGGTAGTTAGTGAACCGAGTAAGTGTCCATTTAGGATGCATTGCTGCCACAACACACGGTATAATGATTTATATTCTCTGCTTCTATTTTACAGTTGAGGGACCCATCTGTCTACTCCCAGTCCCCATGAACTCACCATCAACTGGACACACAGGCACACCCAACACCACAAAATATCAGGGCATAGAGAAGAAGGATTCCAGCACGGAATCAGAAGAGCTGGAACTTTTTGCCTATTACTTAAACCACATCAGGACCGAACACATCAATCATACGTAACAGGTCTCTGTAAGTGAGGACTGAGAACCCACCACCTGGCTACAAGTCCAGCAGGTGAAAAGGAATGGAATTGTGTGTCAGTGGGGAGTTGGATTAAGACAGGTAAGATCCAGAAAGTGTGTGCTGGACCACTAATACTTGCCTGAACACAGTGTAACACCTGTATGTGTTTCTCTTTTACAGCCTAGGTTCCATCCGTCTGTTTCCACTCCCCATTCAATCAACATCAACTGGACACACATGAGAATAGTCTCAAAGATAAGGATCTAAATAAGGAAGAACTTAAGAAGACATCTCTTTCAGACAGGATTTGAGATGGTATATGCAAAGTTGACACAGCTATATTTTTTACTCAAACTTCAACCCAATTTTTGCCTCAAGACTCAGGCAGACTCAGATCTCATTGCTGTAAACTGTCACCCATCATGAAGCTTTTCACGGCCTTCCTCCCTGTTTTACCCTGCCTTTATTGATCTCCCCACTTTCACTCATTCTGCAATAAAATAAACATTTTAAAGTTTGGTTCGAGAAGGGTCTTTGCAGTGTTGAAACATATCCTTTAAAATCGATAAGCTTTCCACTTAACTCGATTGAAAACCTACTGGCATTTTCAGATTTTCACACAAAAAGTCTATAAATTGTAAACAAAGTTACATCACAGTAAACAGTTTCTGATGAACACATTTACATTGAATAAAACCAAATGGCACCCTTCACAACATTTTTCATGCCGTAATACTAATTTAGAAGCTTTTTACCAATGATAGTCTTACAAGGCACCATTTAAATGAACAATGATTACAAGTGAACAGTTGTGACAGCTCCAACTGTCTCCAGTCATATTAAAATATCAAAGCCAAACAACATGACAATACTATGCAACACGGCAACTTTTCAAAACTCATAACTCAGAAGAAGTATAAAAATGAGTTATTTATTTAGTGCTATTATTATTGTTAATAATAATATTTCAGATCACACAATGAGCTGTGTCATAATATTGGGCACAGATGCAAACTATATCTTATGCTATCTGGCTATATCTTGGCTTCAAACGAATTTGGATAAATTTAGATTGCTACCTTTTTATTAATTGGCCATTACTTTAGTAAATAATGAATTGTATAGCCAATCTAATGTGGCATCATCATCATTAGCCTGTTATATCAGGCCTAGCAAGGCCATAGTCATGATGTCAACATTCGGGGGGGGGGGGGGGGGGGGACCTCTGTGGGGTCTGGGGGACCCCCAAACAGAATTTCAATACATTTCCTGCCATGAAAAATATTACTAGAAATCACAAACAAGTCATTAGTCATTAGTTAAGTCAGTCAATTAGGGTATTCCAAACTTTTGACAGACATAGGCATGTATGGTTTATGAACCCCTGGGCACAGATGCAAAAAGTGTCTTGTATTTCATTTCATTTGTAATTCATCATTTAAACTAAAAGAGCACTAAGTTTCACTTTCGCTATCATTGCAAGAAATAGGCTACAATACGGAAAATGCTTCAAAGATCCCTTCAGTCTGATCGGCAGCATTTTTAAGCAATTCATATTTTAAAACAAATACTTTTCATACTAAATTATAGGCTATAATAAATGTATTTTTTTAGGTGTGTGTCGTGGGGGGTTGTTGTGCGGCCCGCCGGCCAGTTTTCAAAACCCAATGTGGCCCTTGAGCCAAAAAGTTTGCCCACCCCTATTCTAGAGCGCTACGCGCAAGATGGATTACTGGCTGGAAAATACGTAAGGGATAATGGACGACACGGTGGTCTGTTAACAGAAGTTAATGCACGTCGAGGTTGTAAAACGACCCCGACGCGAAGCGGAGGGCCGTTTAAACCTCGTAAGTGCATTAATTTCTGTGAATAGACCACCGTGGAGTCCATTATCCCGCTTATTCCACTGTTGCCACTTGCGTTGTGTTCATTTCCTGTTACAATTTAAACGTTTTAATCGCTAAAACTGTCTTGTTTGTAGAATTAATTTCTTCCGACACATATCAACTAATTTCTCAACTTGCAGGACAAACTGCCGTTACTAGTTCTAAATGGATGGTTGCTACGGCCAAAGGCCAGTCGTTAGTTCTATCTCTCCCGTTGTCAAGTGGGCGTATCCCAAGATTCTGATGAACTTTAGCAAACTGCTTTCAATTAACATATCATTGCACAAATTAAGTTCAACGGTTAGATTGATCTGGACGTCTTTTAAGTTGGCTGCAGCCTGTAATGATTTTTGAAAACGAACTTCTGTGGTCATATGCATTTTACATAGGCAAGCAGGACAATTTGGGTGTTTTTGACTGCATGGAAACGATACAATATGTCAAGCACGGATGTGTTTAGCCTAGGCATACCATTTGCCTTTATTTAAGTTATGAACATCAGACGCTTGAGTGAAATCTCAACCTTATTAGTGATTGATAGCCTATCTTATGCGCTGTGTTTAAGCAGGCTATGAACAAAGGGTTAACTTATAGCCTACAGGTAGAAAAAAGAAAAATGGTGATAATATTAGTTAGTTTGCCCGCTGGCTAGCTAGGCTATACAGTCTCTCAATGGGAATTTATGTGATCTCAGTGTAATTTCAGTGATTTCGGTGATCTCAGTGTAATTTATGTTATTTCAGTGTAAACTTGGAAAAAGATCAATCGGGCCTTTCACACTGTCAGTTCTTGCAATTACCGAAAAAGAATAAAAAAACAGTTGGCAACGTTAAAAACAGCTGTTCAGGTGGGCTCATAGAATTGTATATGAAATTTTACGCTTAGCTTATTAAAATGGCGCCCTGTCAAGCTCAGAGCGTACTTCATGCAAAGATCCTTGATTACTAGCAAGATAGAGCAACGTAATTCGTTACTATGGGAGCAAAGCGGGACAGTTCCGGTCTGCATAAGTGGGATTGTCACCTTACGTCACTAAAAAAACTTTCTCTCTTAATAAGCAATAAGAACAGATAAACATAAATGTGTTCACAGTATTATTGTCTATAATCATGTATGATACCAATGAATCATTCTTTAGGACATGATATAAATAATTTAATTAGTCATGTGAACCGAGCTAGCTTAAAACGCCATACAAGTGGATGGTAGTAGCTATGGCAATATAGCTATGCGCTAACAAGTGACTAATAGTTGAAGGACTTCGCTTAAACTTAATATACTGTTGCAAATTCGCTTGAGTATAAACTATCCACTTTAACTAATGTCAGTAATGTTATTCAGCTAGTTGTCATTTCAAAGAAATTACACTTCTCCGTTTAAAATGTTACCTTAGCTAAGAGGCTAGCTAGCATGCTAACAACCGGACAGTAACTGGCAGCAGCATGGTCTAATATTAAGTTATTACAGTGCATGAAAATGCACTGTACTGTTCTTCCTAGGCTTCTTATTCTTCTTCTTCTAACGCAATTAATGCAGCTTCAACCGCTTAACGTAGAAACTTCATTCAAACTATGTTACGTAGGTCTTACTTAGGACATGGGTGCTTTGTATTTTTCAGCTTTGTAACTTTTATACTTTTTAAACTATTAATTAAAAACTGTTCAAAATTTCCCCATAGACTTAACATGGGCTGATGACATCACAATAGAGCCGTTAAGCAATTAGAATCCTATGGCAGGTGTTCGGGCCAGCTGCATCAACTGCCAGTCTCAGGCTTTAAGCATACAAACTGGCCCTATTAAGACTACACATCCTGTTCAACTGCTTCCTCTGCCAAAAACTGTTTCAAAATAAAAGTCCTCACTACAATATTTCACTGTTAAACAATTTAACCCTTTAAACTACTGAACTTTTATTTGTTCAGCCATTGTAACTGTTACTTGTCATCAACTATGACTCCTACCCACTGTAGCTAGTTAGCTAAGATAGCTAAGTAACTTGGTTAGCATAGTTAGCATGCTAGCATGTTAGCATGCTAGTTAGCATGCTAGTTAGCATTTTTAGCAAAACTGTTAAAAACGATTAGCTAAGTTAGCTAAGTCACATGGTTAGCATAGTTAGCATGCTAACATGTTAGCATGCTAGTTAGCATTTTTTGCAAAACTGCTAAAAATGATTAGCTAAGTTAGCTAAGTCACATGGTTAGCATAGTTAGCATGCTAACATGTTAGCATGCTAGTTAGCATTTTTTGCAAAACTGCTAAAAATGATTAGCTAAGTTAGCTAAGTCATATGGTTAGCATAGTTAGCATGCTAGCATGTTAGCATGCTAGTTAGCATTTTTTAGCAAAACTGCTAAAAATGATTAGCTAAGTTAGCTAAGTCACATGGTTAGCATGTTAGCATGCTAGTTAGCATTACTGTTAAAAATGATAAGCGAAGTTAGCTAAGTCACATGGTTAACATAATTAGCATGTTAGCATGTTAATTAGCATAGTTATCATAACTAATAAAAATTATTAGCTAGGTTAGCTAAGTCATATGGTTAGCATAGTTAACATTTTAATATTGTTAGCATGCTAGTTAACATAGTTACTTGGTTACCATTATTATCTTTAACATAGTTAGCATAACTACTAGCAAACATTGGAGCCATTCCAACTGTTAGTTATCGTCAACTATCTGCCTAAATAATTTAACCATTTCAATTATCAACCTATTTAACTGTTCAGTCATTCCAACTATAGTAAACCTTATCTACCAAGCAAATAATTTAACCATATGAACTCATCATATTTTTGCATTTTCATGCACTGTATTTCCTTCAGGAAATGCTTTTCTAGTTTTATTACAAATCCGAACACTAAAAAATTACACTATTAGGCTTGAAATGATCCCAAACACTAACAGATTATGACACAATTTTCCAAAAAACCCTCAACAAATCCAGAAAGACACAATGACCGATTTATTGGTAAAATTCCACAAGTCTCCATTGACATTAGTGCAGCAATTGGGCTTACTCTGGTCTGCATAAAGGGGGATTTCCCCCCCTCCCCCTTGCAATAATCGAACGCGGAAATTGTTGAACGTTTGCGCCTCTCGCTCCACTTGACTCACATGCCTATGACGTAACTGATCTAGAATCTTTGCTGCAGAGTGGTAGGCAAGCCTACAACAGTCGGGTTGCATAGGCCAGTGTTTTTCAACCACTGTGCCGTGAGAGATCATCAGGTGTGCCGCAGAAAATTACCCAAATGTCACTCACTGGTCCAGAAAAGCAACTGTTGCATCAAAGAATTTATAACCACATGCTCTCATTGATTGTATGATTGCACTATTTGTGGTATGCAGGCATTGTACAACGGGGGCCCCATATCCAGTATTCACAGAATCATCACATATCCAGTTCATAACAACAATTAAATTAGATATAGTCACCTACAAATGAAACAGAGGGCACTTGTTTTATTGAGCAGGTCTTGCATAGAAGCCATAATAAGGCCATATCTGTGTATTATTTGAAATTTTAGGCTATGGTATGTTTATTTTTTCTTCACACAGGATGTTAGTGTGCCGTGGGACATTTTAAGTGTCAAAAGTGTGCCGTGGCACAAAAAAGGTTGAAAAACACTGGCATAGGCTACACATAGTTACAAATAGCTTCAAATTTGAAATTTTAATATCAAATAGCCGGGATGCCGACCACTTATGTAGGCCCTAACAGTTGGTTTTACAATAAGAAGCAAAAAGGCGACGAACGACCGTTCAGCCTACCTATCCTCATGGTTGTGGAGGATGATCGATCGTTAGCAGCTGTGAAGTCTTTTATTCTCAAAATGGCCTAATGGTCAAGTCAAGTCATGTCAGATTTATTTGTATAGCGCATTTAACATGCAGTGCAACCCAAAGCGCTCCACATATAAGACATTGTCATTGACACAGACTAACAAAGACAATAGATGCCGGACGGAGCGGCGTAGTCGCCACCGTACCCGTGACACCAAGACATACATTTAAGAAATAACAAACACAAACTAGAAATGCAATTCCGAGGAATTACACGAGGGGATGCAGTCTGCTGGTTAGGGTGTTGGTGAGGCTGTTGAGCTTGCTGCTAACTGTTTGGTAGGGTAATTGTGATACCTGCAAAGGTGCTTTTGCGTTGACTCTGTAAGAGCCCTTAAGGTAAGAACATATATTACTACTGACATTGGGTGGCGTGTTCCTTTAAGCGGTTTAGGCTGAATAGCGCGCACCAAAAGGTAAAAAAAATAAAATAATAATAACTAGAAATGCAATTCCAAGGAATTACCAGTGCATGAAAATGCTAAAGTTGTGATGTAAAATATCATGTACTGTATAGTTAAAACAGATAATACAGAGATGGTTACTACGGTGATGCTAGGATAGACATGGTGGTTGCATAGCTTAATAAAAGTTGATAGTTTAAAAGTAGACTGTTTAAAAGCTGAATGTAGATAGTTTAAGTGTTTGATAGACAGTAGATAGTTTAAAAGTTGTTGATAGACAGCTAGTTTAATAGATAGTTTAATGATAGTTTAAAAGTAGACCGTTTAAAAGTTGAAGGTAAATAGTTTAAAAGTTGTTGACAGACTGGAAGTTTAATGAATGTTGATATTCAAATAGTTTAATGGCTGTGTATAGGTAGATATTTGACGATAACTGAAAGTTGGAATGGCTCTAATGTTTGCTAGTAATGCTACTTAGCTAATGTTTTATAGCAGCGCTAGCAATGCTAACATGCTAACCATGTTACTTAGCTAACGTTTTCTAGTAGTTTTGCTAAACATGCTAACTATGCTAGCAATGTTAACTATGTTAACCATGCTACTTAGCTAACTTAACTAACGTTTTCTAGTAGTTTTGCTAACTATGCTAGCAATGCTAACATGTTAACTATGTTAACCATATGACTTAGCTAACCTAGCTTATCATTTTAGTAGTTATGCTAACTATGCTAACTAACATGCTAACTATGTAAGTTAGCTAACCTAGCTAATCATTTTTAGTAGTTATGCTAACTATGCTAACTAACATGTTAACAATGCTAACTATGCTAACCATGTGAGTTAGTTAACCTAGCTAATCATTTTTAGAAGTTATGCTGACTATGTTAATTAGCATGTTAAGAATGCTAACATGCTAACTATGTTAACCATGTGACTTAGCTAACCTAGCTAATCATTTTAGTTGTTATGCTAACTAACATGCTAACTATACTAACCATGTGACTTAGCTAACCTAGCTAATCATTTTTAGCAGTTTTGTTAAAAATGCTAATAATGTTAGCGATGCTACCATGCTAACCATGCTAACTAGCTACAGTAGGTAGGAGTCATAGTTGATGACAAGTGTTGACATAGTTGATGACAAGTTAAAAGTTGTTGATAGACAGCTAGTTTAATAGATAGTTTAATAATAGTTTAAAAGTAGACTGTTTAAAAGTTGAATGTATATAGTTTAAAAGTTGAATGTAGATAGTTTAAAAGTTGTTGATAGACAGCTAGTTTAATAGATGGATAGTTTAATGATAGTTTAAAAGTAGACCGTTTAAAAGTTGAATGTAAAAAGTTCAGTAGTTTAATGGGTTACATTGTTTAACAGTGGATTATTGTAGTGAGGACTTTTATTTTGAAACAGTTTTGGGCAGAGGAAACAGTTGAATAGGATGTGTAGTCTTAATTGACCCAGATTGTATGCTTAAAGCCTGAGGCTGCAGGTGGCCTGAACACCTGCCATAGGATTCTAATTGCTTAATGGCCGTATTATGATGTCATAATCGGCAATGTTAAGTCTATGGGGATTTTTTAAAAGTTTTTCTTTAATAGTTTAAAAAGTATAAAAGTTTCAAAGTTGAAAAGACATAGCAGCTTGGTCCGTTTGAATACCTACGTTACAAAGTTTGAATGAAGTTTCTAAGTTAAACTGTTAAAGAGAAATAGCGTACGGAAAAAAGTGGTAAGCGGAATAATAATAATAAGAAGTTGTTGCCTAGGAAGAACAGTACAGTGCATTTTCATGCACTGTAATAAGAAGTCTCCGGATTTCAATAGAGGGGATGCATCCCCTCTAAAGATGCCGGACGGAGCGGCGTAGTCGCCAGCGTACCCGTGACACCAAGACATACAAGACATACAACAAACAAATTAATAAATAAAATAAATAAAAATTAAAAATAAAATTAGTATTATTAATGGTATAGCCTAGGCTATAGGCCTACTGTCTACGAAGACGTAGGCTAAAATACAACTATCTATTCTACAGTCATCCAAAAATGAAAAAGTGCAGCATTTTAAACATGGCAAGAATATTTTTACCGGAACAGTTTGTTCTAATTTGTCTCGTGAAATTTGTGCTTGTAGACATCAATCGCTATCTTCTGTCCTTCTATTTCAAGTTATCATGAGTGTCATTTGATTATATAATCACAACAAATGGTAATAAATGAAAACAGAATAGGCTTATGTGCTATAGCCTACAGGTCAGTTAGGCTAACTCCCGTATGTCAAACTGATTTGATCCTGTGAATTGTTTAGCGATCACACACAACAACTTAACACAGCAACCTCAAACACCACTGTTGAACCTAGGCCAGTGTTTTTCAACCTTTTTTTTGCCACGGCACACTTTTGACACTTAAAATGTCCCACGGCACACTAACATCCTGTGTGATGAAAAAAATAAACATACCATAGCCTAACACTTCAAATAATACACAGATATGGCCTTATTATGACTTCTATGCAAGACCTGCTCAATAAAATAAGTGCCCTGTTTCATTTGTAGGTGACTATATCTAATTTAATTGTTGTTATGAACTGGATATGTGATGATTCTGTGAATACTGGATATGTGGCCCCGTTGTACAATGCCTGCATACCACAAATAGTGCAATCATACAATCAATGAGAGCATGTGGTAAATTCTTTGATGTAACAGTTGCTTTTCTGGACCAGTGAGTGACATTTGGGTAATTTTCTGCGGCACACCTGATGATCTCTCACGGCACACTAGTGTGCCCCGGCACAGTGGTTAAAACACTGACCTAGGCTACTGCTTCAGTCATGTAAGAAAGTAGCAGTTTTATCTTTACCCGTTTAATCAAGTCCACATGACCAAAATAACAGCATTTTTAAAGGCTGAGCTAGCATAACAGCCTATAGCCGATGCTGCAACGGATAACTAATAAAACGTTTCATACAATTAATGAACTTTATCACTCACATTCTGAGTTTTTCTGGGTGGTTATATATCCATACAGATCGTCTTCGAATAAGCCATCGCTGTTATATGTTATAATATGTTACAGGATTCATGACTTGAACGCCACTAATGTTACATGATGCTGACTGACGCTGGCTATAACTGTAGGCTACCGTTTTAACGTCTGCTGAGTCTGCCTACCAAAACCTGTCGCTGTTCAGTTGAAGTTAAATGATTGATTGATTATATATTGTTTGATTTTGTGTCAACTTTCAGAGGGAAGACATGTTCCTTTCTGGCCAAATTTCACAGCTTCTAAGAAAGTCTATCGTCTTCGTGTAAACCGAGTTTTGAACAGAGAAAAAAAGTTAGGCTAGGCTACATGCAGGTTCTCCCATAACGTTATCGATACAGATCAATGCACCAAATCAGGGCGATTTTAGCGAAATAACGTTCCTGTGACAGGCTTTCAAATATTGAACAATGGGATAACGTTTCATCATCACCTTTATTGATGCCTGAAATGTTGACATGCTGAAATACAGAGATGTAGCCTACTGAGAGGCAGCTGCAGACAACGATGTTCAATGGGTTCAACTTGTCCCTTGCCTACCAGGTGGATGTAAACAAAGCTATAGAACCTAGAATACGTCACATGAAAATACCTATCGTCTTTTTTCTTTCTTTCTTTTTCTATGTCCGTATATGGGGAGGGGGGGGGCGAAATTAATCTCGTTAATTAGGCTACATATCACGGAGCTGAATGACTACTGTTCCTGTAAGATAAAAAAGGTTTTGTTCTGATATCTTGTGGATGGAATAACAGGCGAGATCAGTGAAACGGTGTACATGACATAGCCTTCTACGACAGTAATTTTGTTCAATCAGAGCTGCAGGAGACTTCAGAACAGTGATTGAATTGTGACGTTCATTTCCATGCAGGCGCAAACCGTTTATGACGACCTATGTCATAATGGCCACAATGCATTTCTTTGACGTCATCGTCAGAATTTGTATAAATTCAGCTGATTTTACAGTATTGTCCCAGTCCCAGACGAGAGATTCAATCAGTCAAGAGAAAATACAGTTCATAATATTTCATTTTGACTAATATACGATTTCAGTTTATGTAAGTTTCAGACAACTCTCTAAAAACTAGATTAACAATTAGATTTGTTAAAATTCGAATAGATAGTCTAATTACATGTATCTTTTCATTTCCTTATTTTACCAGAGACAGTTACACTGGGCTTCCGTCTCAATGGTATAACCATGAAAGACATAGGAAACCCAGGAAAGGAGCCACCTGAAGACCATTCCTCCAGGCGCCGCGAGGATTGGCCTCGTGAGTCGGAGCCAAGGTTACATTTCCCGCTTGTAACCCAACGGGACATCTTCCCTGTGGCAGATAGTCGTGTGACGCTCACGCCACACGAGCCCAAATGCTTCCCGACACTTCACGGAACAGTCTCGCTGACCTCCACCGCAGCCACGCTCCACCCAAGGCTTCAGGTGACAAAGTCCACCGCGTCTCATGGAAGGTTGCCTCTGGCCAGGAACGGGGTGACTCAGAGGGAACTGCGAGCAGCAGTTGGGCCGATGGGCCGGGCACCTGGAGGAGACCCTAGGAGCATCGCGGCAGCTGGTCAGTCCGCACACATGATGCAGGCCGGCCCCTCTGGGAGTGGATTGGACCTGACGGGCTCTGCAGGCCCAAGGCCACTCAGACCACTGCCTCCTGCAGACACGAGGCCCAGGGAGCCCAGCAGACCCACGCAGCCGAGAGCAAGCAGGCGCCGCAACAAAACAATGCAGGGTGAGGCGGTCCATGCAGAAGAGCCGTCCCGAGTTGTTCGCCTGGAACCAGTTCCACCACCACAGTCTCCGGCAGCACCTAGCGACATCGGGAGGCGCCCAGGAAGACGCCGAGCAAGGCACAATCGTGACTCTCCGGCTGATACGTATGTGTCAGCAAACACAAATGAATGCGTTTGCTTCGCTGCTGGTGACAGCATTAGCACCAATTGGAGTGAGTACCAGGAAAGGACCAGGCCACGGACGGCACCACGACGTCCTCCATTCGAGCGATCTCCACTGGCCCCAAGGCCACGTCTTCTACCCAGGAGGCCACAAATGGAGCCCAGACGCCTCAGTAGCACTGTTGACCAATCCACCACACTCCCTCCACTGAGCCAGAATGCATCTATGGTCTGTAACATCAGTGATCAACAGCAGATGAGGGAGCTCCAGCAGGCAACCAGCGTGCCTCACAGCACAGCCTGGGATCACGAGCCGCCACGCATGATCCTGTCCGCCTTGAGAGAGACGCAGCAGCAGCAGCAAGCATCCGTCAGCCTCCACGGCCACGGGAGTAACGTAGCCGCTTCCTCTAGGACCCCGAGGGACCCTGGGTATGAGCAGGACGTGCACAGTGTCATCCCCGAGCACGCAGTTCCACTGGAGACTTTGCAAAGCGACGCCAGAGAACGCAGACGCACGTGCAGACCGCCGCACAGGCGCCGGAGACGCCTCACGCTCGCCTTGCCGATGGCCCGCCCCTTCCGTCTCAGAACCCGCAAGCCCATGTCCACTCACAGAGTGGTCCTTGGATGAGCGCCGCGGCGCTGTGTGTCTGCGGGGACTTGGACTCAGACAGGTAAGGGTTCAAAAGCCCGGCAAGATCCAAATATTGTTCATTCAGTTCATTTAAGCGTAGGGAATAACCACACAATAAGCCTAAGCACCACAAACTAATCATGCTTCATCCTGTTCTTCTAGTCAGTCAGAGGAGGATCCATTTGTCAACTTCCAGTCCCCAATTCACTCACCATCAGTTGGACACACGGGTACACATGATGCTACTAATATCAGCACAACAATTAGAAGGATCCAAGCATAACAGAAGGGATGGCATTTGATTTTCCACCATATCAACATCAGAGGCCACAAACTCCATCGATACAACAAGGCATGAATCTGTGCATTCTAGGAGCACACTGATCCTCTAGGTTTGGCCAGAGGATGATAGAAATGGAGCTGTGTGTCGGCGGGGATTTGGATGTAGACAGGTAAGGCCTACTCAACAAACACCCATATCACTACAAATCAATGCTCAGTGTCAGAAACACAGTAGACTGCTTTTAGTAATCTGCTTCTCTTTCACAGTCGAGGGGTCCATCTCTCTACTTCCGGTCCCCAACTACTCAACATCAACTGGACACACGGGCAAGCTTGGCGCTACTCACAGTTCACCAGTGCATTGATATGAAGGACCCACCCTGCATATCAGGAAAAAAAGAGGTGGCACATTTTGGCTTTCTCATCAGAATCTACATCCCCTATGGCACCTATGTGCCCACCACCCCTCCAGGATAACAACAGAAGGAAATGTGTGTCAGTGGAGACTTGGGTTTGGACAGGTAGGTAGTTAGTGAACCGAGTAAGTGTCCATTTAAGATGCATTGCTGCCACAACACACGGTATAATGATTTATATTCTCTGCTTCTATTTTACAGTTGAGGGACCCATCTGTCTACTCCCAGTCCCCATGAACTCACCATCAACTGGACACACAGGCACACCCAACACCACAAAATATCAGGGCATAGAGAAGAAGGATTCCAGCACGGAATCAGAAGAGCTGGAACTTTTTGCCTATTACTTAAACCACATCAGGACCGAACACATCAATCATACGTAACAGGTCTCTGTAAGTGAGGACTGAGAACCCACCACCTGGCTACAAGTCCAGCAGGTGAAAAGGAATGGAATTGTGTGTCAGTGGGGAGTTGGATTAAGACAGGTAAGATCCAGAAAGTGTGTGCTGGACCACTAATACTTGCCTGAACACAGTGTAACACCTGTATGTGTTTCTCTTTTACAGCCTAGGTTCCATCCGTCTGTTTCCACTCCCCATTCAATCAACATCAACTGGACACACATGAGAATAGTCTCAAAGATAAGGATCTAAATAAGGAAGAACTTAAGAAGACATCTCTTTCAGACAGGATTTGAGATGGTATATGCAAAGTTGACACAGCTATATTTTTTACTCAAACTTCAACCCAATTTTTGCCTCAAGACTCAGGCAGACTCAGATCTCATTGCTGTAAACTGTCACCCATCATGAAGCTTTTCACGGCCTTCCTCCCTGTTTTACCCTGCCTTTATTGATCTCCCCACTTTCACTCATTCTGCAATAAAATAAACATTTTAAAGTTTGGTTCGAGAAGGGTCTTTGCAGTGTTGAAACATATCCTTTAAAATCGATAAGCTTTCCACTTAACTCGATTGAAAACCTACTGGCATTTTCAGATTTTCACACAAAAAGTCTATAAATTGTAAACAAAGTTACATCACAGTAAACAGTTTCTGATGAACACATTTACATTGAATAAAACCAAATGGCACCCTTCACAACATTTTTCATGCCGTAATACTAATTTAGAAGCTTTTTACCAATGATAGTCTTACAAGGCACCATTTAAATGAACAATGATTACAAGTGAACAGTTGTGACAGCTCCAACTGTCTCCAGTCATATTAAAATATCAAAGCCAAACAACATGACAATACTATGCAACACGGCAACTTTTCAAAACTCATAACTCAGAAGAAGTATAAAAATGAGTTATTTATTTAGTGCTATTATTATTGTTAATAATAATATTTCAGATCACACAATGAGCTGTGTCATAATATTGGGCACAGATGCAAACTATATCTTATGCTATCTGGCTATATCTTGGCTTCAAACGAATTTGGATAAATTTAGATTGCTACCTTTTTATTAATTGGCCATTACTTTAGTAAATAATGAATTGTATAGCCAATCTAATGTGGCATCATCATCATTAGCCTGTTATATCAGGCCTAGCAAGGCCATAGTCATGATGTCAACATTCGGGGGGGGGGGGGGACCTCTGTGGGGTCTGGGGGACCCCCAAACAGAATTTCAATACATTTCCTGCCATGAAAAATATTACTAGAAATGACAAACAAGTCATTAGTCATTAGTTAAGTCAGTCAATTAGGGTATTCCAAACTTTTGACAGACATAGGCATGTATGGTTTATGAACCCCTGGGCACAGATGCAAAAAGTGTCTTGTATTTCATTTCATTTGTAATTCATCATTTAAACTAAAAGAGCACTAAGTTTCACTTTCGCTATCATTGCAAGAAATAGGCTACAATACGGAAAATGCTTCAAAGATCCCTTCAGTCTGATCGGCAGCATTTTTAAGCAATTCATATTTTAAAACAAATACTTTTCATACTAAATTATAGGCTATAATAAATGTATTTTTTTAGGTGTGTGTCGTGGGGGGTTGTTGTGCGGCCCGCCGGCCAGTTTTCAAAACCCAATGTGGCCCTTGAGCCAAAAAGTTTGCCCACCCCTATTCTAGAGCGCTACGCGCAAGATGGATTACTGGCTGGAAAATACGTAAGGGATAATGGACGACACGGTGGTCTGTTCACAGAAGTTAATGCACGTCGAGGTTGTAAAACGACCCCGACGCGAAGCGGAGGGCCGTTTAAACCTCGTAAGTGCATTAATTTCTGTGAATAGACCACCGTGGAGTCCATTATCCCGCTTATTCCACTGTTGCCACTTGCGTTGTGTTCATTTCCTGTTACAATTTAAACGTTTTAATCGCTAAAACTGTCTTGTTTGTAGAACTAATTTCTTCCGACACATATCAACTAATTTCTCAACTTGCAGGACAAACTGCCGTTACTAGTTCTAAATGGATGGTTGCTACGGCCAAAGGCCAGTTGTTAGTTCTATCTCTCCCGTTGTCAAGTGGGCGTATCCCAAGATTCTGATGAACTTTAGCAAACTGCTTTCAATTAACATATCATTGCACAAATTAAGTTCAACGGTTAGATTGATCTGGACGTCTTTTAAGTTGGCTGCAGCCTGTAATGATTTTTGAAAACGAACTTCTGTGGTCATATGCATTTTACATAGGCAAGCAGGACAATTTGGGTGTTTTTGACTGCATGGAAACGATACAATATGTCAAGCACGGATGTGTTTAGCCTAGGCATACCATTTGCCTTTATTTAAGTTATGAACATCAGACGCTTGAGTGAAATCTCAACCTTATTAGTGATTGATAGCCTATCTTATGCGCTGTGTTTAAGCAGGCCATGAACAAAGGGTTAACTTATAGCCTACAGGTAGAAAAAAGAAAAATGGTGATAATATTAGTTAGTTTGCCCGCTGGCTAGCTAGGCTATACAGTCTCTCAATGGGAATTTATGTGATCTCAGTGTAATTTCAGTGATTTCGGTGATCTCAGTGTAATTTATGTTATTTCAGTGTAAACTTGGAAAAAGATCAATCGGGCCTTTCACACTGTCAGTTCTTGCAATTACCGAAAAAGAATAAAAAAACAGTTGGCAACGTTAAAAACAGCTGTTCAGGTGGGCTCATAGAATTGTATATGAAATTTTACGCTTAGCTTATTAAAATGGCGCCCTGTCAGGCTCAGAGCGTACTTCATGCAAAGATCCTTGATTACTAGCAAGATAGAGCAACGTAATTCGTTACTATGGGAGCAAAGCGGGACAGTTCCGGTCTGCATAAGTGGGAGTGTCACCTTACGTCACTAAAAAAACTTTCTCTCTTAATAAGCAATAAGAACAGATAAACATAAATGTGTTCACAGTATTATTGTCTATAATCATGTATGATACCAATGAATCATTCTTTAGGACATGATATAAATAATTTAATTAGTCATGTGAACCGAGCTAGCTTAAAACGCCATACAAGTGGATGGTAGTAGCTATGGCAATACAGCTATGCGCTAACAAGTGACTAATAGTTGAAGGACTTTGCTTAAACTTAATATACTGTTGCAAATTCGCTTGAGTATAAACTATCCACTTTAACTAATGTCAGTAATGTTATTCAGCTAGTTGTCATTTCAAAGAAATTACACTTCTCCGTTTAAAATGTTACCTTAGCTAAGAGGCTAGCTAGCATGCTAACAACCGGACAGTAACTGGCAGCAGCATGGTCTAATATTAAGTTATTTTATTACAAATCCGAACACTAAAAAATTACACTATTAGGCTTGAAATGATCCCAAACACTTACAGATTATGACACAATTTTCCAAAAAACCCTCAACAAATCCAGAAAGACACAATGACCGATTTATTGGTAAAATTCCACAAGTCTCCATTGACATTAGTGCAGCAATTGGGCTTACTCTGGTCTGCATAAAGGGGGATTTCCCCCCCTCCCCCTTGCAATAATCGAACGCGGAAATTGTCGAACGTTTGCGCCTCTCGCTCCACTTGACTCACATGCCTATGACGTAACTGATCTAGAATCTTTGCTGCAGAGTGGTAGGCAAGCCTACAACAGTCGGGTTGCATAGGCCAGTGTTTTTCAACCACTGTGCCGGGGCACACTAGTGTGCCGTGAGAGATCATCAGGTGTGCCGCAGAAAATTACCCAAATGTCACTCACTGGTCCAGAAAAGCAACTGTTGCATCAAAGAATTTATAACCACATGCTCTCATTGATTGTATGATTGCACTATTTGTGGTATGCAGGCATTGTACAACGGGGGCCCCATATCCAGTATTCACAGAATCATCACATATCCAGTTCATAACAACAATTAAATTAGATATAGTCACCTACAAATGAAACAGAGGGCACTTGTTTTATTGAGCCGGTCTTTTATAGAAGCCATAATAAGGCCATATCTGTGTATTATTTGAAATTTTAGGCTATGGTATGTTTATTTTTTCTTCACACAGGATGTTAGTGTGCCGTGGGACATTTTAAGTGTCAAAAGTGTGCCGTGGCACAAAAAAGGTTGAAAAACACTGGCATAGGCTACACATAGTTACAAATAGCTTCAAAATTGAAATTTTAATATCAAATAGCCGGGATGCCGACCACTTATGTAGGCCCTAACAGTTGGTTTTACAATAAGAAGCAAAAAGGCGACGAACGACCGTTCAGCCTACCTATCCTCATGGTTGTGGAGGATGATCGTTAGCAGCTGTGAAGTCTTTTATTCTCAAAATGGCCTAATGGTCAAGTCAAGTCATGTCAGATTTATTTGTATAGCGCATTTAACATGCAGTGCAACCCAAAGCGCTCCACATATAAGACATTGTCATTGACACAGACTAACAAAGACAATAGATGCCGGACGGAGCGGCGTAGTCGCCACCGTACCCGTGACACCAAGACATACATTTAAGAAATAACAAACACAAACTAGAAATGCAATTCCGAGGAATTACACGAGGGGATGCAGTCTGCTGGTTAGGGTGTTGGTGAGGCTGTTGAGCTTGCTGCTAACTGTTTGGTAGGGTAATTGTGATACCTGCAAAGGTGCTTTTGCGTTGACTCTGTAAGAGCCCTTAAGGTAAGAACATATATTACTACTGACATTGGGTGGCGTGTTCCTTTAAGCGGTTTAGGCTGAATAGCGCGCACCAAAAGGTAAAAAAAAAAAAAAAATAATAACTAGAAATGCAATTCCAAGGAATTACCAGTGCATGAAAATGCTAAAGTTGTGATGTAAAATATCATGTACTGTATAGTTAAAACAGATAATACAGAGATGGTTACTACGGTGATGCTAGGATAGACATGGTGGTTGCATAGCTTAATAAAAGTTGATAGTTTAAAAGTAGACTGTTTAAAAGCTGAATGTAGATAGTTTAAGTGTTTGATAGACAGTAGATAGTTTAAAAGTTGTTGATAGACAGCTAGTTTAATAGATAGTTTAATGATAGTTTAAAAGTAGACCGTTTAAAAGTTGAAGGTAAATAGTTTAAAAGTTGTTGACAGACTGGAAGTTTAATGAATGTTGATATTCAAATAGTTTAATGGCTGTGTATAGGTAGATAT
The DNA here is from genome assembly GCF_046254945.1 of Alosa pseudoharengus. Classification (NCBI taxonomy): domain Eukaryota; kingdom Metazoa; phylum Chordata; class Actinopteri; order Clupeiformes; family Clupeidae; genus Alosa; species Alosa pseudoharengus. The sequence goes on along the minus strand of NW_027468870.1, from coordinate 28,544,027 downwards.
TTGACGATAACTGAAAGTTGGAATGGCTCTAATGTTTGCTAGTAATGCTACTTAGCTAATGTTTTATAGCAGCGCTAGCAATGCTAACATGCTAACCATGTTACTTAGCTAACGTTTTCTAGTAGTTTTGCTAAACATGCTAACTATGTTAGCAATGTTAACTATGTTAACCATGCTACTTAGCTAACTTAACTAACGTTTTCTAGCAGTTTTGCTAACTATGCTAGCAATGCTAACATGTTAACTATGTTAACCATATGACTTAGCTAACCTAGCTTATCATTTTAGTAGTTATGCTAACTATGCTAACTAACATGCTAACTATGTAAGTTAGCTAACCTAGCTAATCATTTTTAGTAGTTATGCTAACTATGCTAACTAACATGTTAACAATGCTAACTATGCTAACCATGTGAGTTAGTTAACCTAGCTAATCATTTTTAGAAGTTATGCTGACTATGTTAATTAGCATGTTAAGAATGCTAACATGCTAACTATGTTAACCATGTGACTTAGCTAACCTAGCTAATCATTTTAGTTGTTATGCTAACTATGCTAACTAACATGCTAACTATACTAACCATGTGACTTAGCTAACCTAGCTAATCATTTTTAGCAGTTTTGTTAAAAATGCTAATAATGTTAGCGATGCTACCATGCTAACCATGCTAACTAGCTACAGTAGGTAGGAGTCATAGTTGATGACAAGTGTTGACATAGTTGATGACAAGTTAAAAGTTGTTGATAGACAGCTAGTTTAATATAGTTTAATAATAGTTTAAAAGTAGACTGTTTAAAAGTTGAATGTATATAGTTTAAAAGTTGAATGTAGATAGTTTAAAAGTTGTTGATAGACAGCTAGTTTAATAGATGGATAGTTTAATGATAGTTTAAAAGTAGACCGTTTAAAAGTTGAATGTAAAAAGTTCAGTAGTTTAATGGGTTACATTGTTTAACAGTGGATTATTGTAGTGAGGACTTTTATTTTGAAACAGTTTTGGGCAGAGGAAACAGTTGAATAGGATGTGTAGTCTTAATTGACCCAGATTGTATGCTTAAAGCCTGAGGCTGCAGGTGGCCTGAACACCTGCCATAGGATTCTAATTGCTTAATGGCCGTATTATGATGTCATAATCGGCAATGTTAAGTCTATGGGGATTTTTTAAAAGTTTTTCTTTAATAGTTTAAAAAGTATAAAAGTTTCAAAGTTGAAAAGACATAGCAGCTTGGTCCGTTTGAATACCTACGTTACAAAGTTTGAATGAAGTTTCTAAGTTAAACTGTTAAAGAGAAATAGCGTACGGAAAAAAGTGGTAAGCGGAATAATAATAATAAGAAGTTGTTGCCTAGGAAGAACAGTACAGTGCATTTTCATGCACTGTAATAAGAAGTCTCCGGATTTCAATAGAGGGGATGCATCCCCTCTAAAGATGCCGGACGGAGCGGCGTAGTCGCCAGCGTACCCGTGACACCAAGACATACAAGACATACAACAAACAAATTAATAAATAAAATAAATAAAAATTAAAAATAAAATTAGTATTATTAATGGTATAGCCTAGGCTATAGGCCTACTGTCTACGAAGACGTAGGCTAAAATACAACTATCTATTCTACAGTCATCCAAAAATGAAAAAGTGCAGCATTTTAAACATGGCAAGAATATTTTTACCGGAACAGTTTGTTCTAATTTGTCTCGTGAAATTTGTGCTTGTAGACATCAATCGCTATCTTCTGTCCTTCTATTTCAAGTTATCATGAGTGTCATTTGATTATATAATCACAACAAATGGTAATAAATGAAAACAGAATAGGCTTATGTGCTATAGCCTACAGGTCAGTTAGGCTAACTCCCGTATGTCAAACTGATTTGATCCTGTGAATTGTTTAGCGATCACACACAACAACTTAACACAGCAACCTCAAACACCACTGTTGAACCTAGGCCAGTGTTTTTCAACCTTTTTTTTGCCACGGCACACTTTTGACACTTAAAATGTCCCACGGCACACTAACATCCTGTGTGATGAAAAAAATAAACATACCATAGCCTAACACTTCAAATAATACACAGATATGGCCTTATTATGACTTCTATGCAAGACCTGCTCAATAAAATAAGTGCCCTGTTTCATTTGTAGGTGACTATATCTAATTTAATTGTTGTTATGAACTGGATATGTGATGATTCTGTGAATACTGGATATGTGGCCCCGTTGTACAATGCCTGCATACCACAAATAGTGCAATCATACAATCAATGAGAGCATGTGGTAAATTCTTTGATGTAACAGTTGCTTTTCTGGACCAGTGAGTGACATTTGGGTAATTTTCTGCGGCACACCTGATGATCTCTCACGGCACACTAGTGTGCCCCGGCACAGTGGTTAAAACACTGACCTAGGCTACTGCTTCAGTCATGTAAGAAAGTAGCAGTTTTATCTTTACCCGTTTAATCAAGTCCACATGACCAAAATAACAGCATTTTTAAAGGCTGAGCTAGCATAACAGCCTATAGCCGATGCTGCAACGGATAACTAATAAAACGTTTCATACAATTAATGAACTTTATCACTCACATTCTGAGTTTTTCTGGGTGGTTATATATCCATACAGATCGTCTTCGAATAAGCCATCGCTGTTATATGTTATAATATGTTACAGGATTCATGACTTGAACGCCACTAATGTTACATGATGCTGACTGACGCTGGCTATAACTGTAGGCTACCGTTTTAACGTCTGCTGAGTCTGCCTACCAAAACCTGTCGCTGTTCAGTTGAAGTTAAATGATTGATTGATTATATATTGTTTGATTTTGTGTCAACTTTCAGAGGGAAGACATGTTCCTTTCTGGCCAAATTTCACAGCTTCTAAGAAAGTCTATCGTCTTCGTGTAAACCGAGTTTTGAACAGAGAAAAAAAGTTAGGCTAGGCTACATGCAGGTTCTCCCATAACGTTATCGATACAGATCAATGCACCAAATCAGGGCGATTTTAGCGAAATAACGTTCCTGTGACAGGCTTTCAAATATTGAACAATGGGATAACGTTTCATCATCACCTTTATTGATGCCTGAAATGTTGACATGCTGAAATACAGAGATGTAGCCTACTGAGAGGCAGCTGCAGACAACGATGTTCAATGGGTTCAACTTGTCCCTTGCCTACCAGGTGGATGTAAACAAAGCTATAGAACCTAGAATACGTCACATGAAAATACCTATCGTCTTTTTTCTTTCTTTCTTTTTCTATGTCCGTATATGGGGAGGGGGGGGGCGAAATTAATCTCGTTAATTAGGCTACATATCACGGAGCTGAATGACTACTGTTCCTGTAAGATAAAAAAGGTTTTGTTCTGATATCTTGTGGATGGAATAACAGGCGAGATCAGTGAAACGGTGTACATGACATAGCCTTCTACGACAGTAATTTTGTTCAATCAGAGCTGCAGGAGACTTCAGAACAGTGATTGAATTGTGACGTTCATTTCCATGCAGGCGCAAACCGTTTATGACGACCTATGTCATAATGGCCACAATGCATTTCTTTGACGTCATCGTCAGAATTTGTATAAATTCAGCTGATTTTACAGTATTGTCCCAGTCCCAGACGAGAGATTCAATCAGTCAAGAGAAAATACAGTTCATAATATTTCATTTTGACTAATATACGATTTCAGTTTATGTAAGTTTCAGACAACTCTCTAAAAACTAGATTAACAATTAGATTTGTTAAAATTCGAATAGATAGTCTAATTACATGTATCTTTTCATTTCCTTATTTTACCAGAGACAGTTACACTGGGCTTCCGTCTCAATGGTATAACCATGAAAGACATAGGAAACCCAGGAAAGGAGCCACCTGAAGACCATTCCTCCAGGCGCCGCGAGGATTGGCCTCGTGAGTCGGAGCCAAGGTTACATTTCCCGCTTGTAACCCAACGGGACATCTTCCCTGTGGCAGATAGTCGTGTGACGCTCACGCCACACGAGCCCAAATGCTTCCCGACACTTCACGGAACAGTCTCGCTGACCTCCACCGCAGCCACGCTCCACCCAAGGCTTCAGGTGACAAAGTCCACCGCGTCTCATGGAAGGTTGCCTCTGGCCAGGAACGGGGTGACTCAGAGGGAACTGCGAGCAGCAGTTGGGCCGATGGGCCGGGCACCTGGAGGAGACCCTAGGAGCATCGCGGCAGCTGGTCAGTCCGCACACATGATGCAGGCCGGCCCCTCTGGGAGTGGATTGGACCTGACGGGCTCTGCAGGCCCAAGGCCACTCAGACCACTGCCTCCTGCAGACACGAGGCCCAGGGAGCCCAGCAGACCCACGCAGCCGAGAGCAAGCAGGCGCCGCAACAAAACAATGCAGGGTGAGGCGGTCCATGCAGAAGAGCCGTCCCGAGTTGTTCGCCTGGAACCAGTTCCACCACCACAGTCTCCGGCAGCACCTAGCGACATCGGGAGGCGCCCAGGAAGACGCCGAGCAAGGCACAATCGTGACTCTCCGGCTGATACGTATGTGTCAGCAAACACAAATGAATGCGTTTGCTTCGCTGCTGGTGACAGCATTAGCACCAATTGGAGTGAGTACCAGGAAAGGACCAGGCCACGGACGGCACCACGACGTCCTCCATTCGAGCGATCTCCACTGGCCCCAAGGCCACGTCTTCTACCCAGGAGGCCACAAATGGAGCCCAGACGCCTCAGTAGCACTGTTGACCAATCCACCACACTCCCTCCACTGAGCCAGAATGCATCTATGGTCTGTAACATCAGTGATCAACAGCAGATGAGGGAGCTCCAGCAGGCAACCAGCGTGCCTCACAGCACAGCCTGGGATCACGAGCCGCCACGCATGATCCTGTCCGCCTTGAGAGAGACGCAGCAGCAGCAGCAAGCATCCGTCAGCCTCCACGGCCGCGGGAGTAACGTAGCCGCTTCCTCTAGGACCCAGAGGGACCCTGGGTATGAGCAGGACGTGCACAGTGTCATCCCCGAGCACGCAGTTCCACTGGAGACTTTGCAAAGCGACGCCAGAGAACGCAGACGCACGTGCAGACCGCCGCACAGGCGCCGGAGACGCCTCACGCTCGCCTTGCCGATGGCCCGCACCTTCCGTCTCAGAACCCGCAAGCCCATGTCCACTCACAGAGTGGTCCTTGGATGAGCGCTGCGGCGCTGTGTGTCTGCGGGGACTTGGACTCAGACAGGTAAGGGTTCAAAAGCCCGGCAAGATCCAAATATTGTTCATTCAGTTCATTTAAGCGTAGGGAATAACCACACAATAAGCCTAAGCACCACAAACTAATCATGCTTCATCGTGTCAGTCAGGGGAGGATCCATTTGTCAACTTCCAGTCCCCAATTCACTCACCATCAGTTGGACACACGGGTACACATGATGCTACTAATATCAGCACAACAATTAGAAGGATCCAAGCATAACAGAAGGGATGGCATTTGATTTTCCACCATATCAACATCAGAGGCCACAAACTCCATCGATACAACAAGGCATGAATCTGTGCATTCTAGGAGCACACTGGTCCTCTAGGTTTGGCCAGAGGATGATACAAATGGAGCTGTGTGTCGGCGGGGATTTGGATGTAGACAGGTAAGGCCTACTCAACAAACACCCATATCACTACAAATCAATGCTCAGAAACACAGTAGACTGCTTTTAGTAATCTGCTAATCTTTCACAGTCGAGGGGTCCATCTCTCTACTTCCGGTCCCCAACTACTCAACATCAACTGGACACACAGGCAAACTTGGTCGCTACTTTGACCAGCGCAATGATTTGAAGGACCCTGCATAAGAAGACAAGAGGTGGCACATTTTAGGGGTTGCATCAACATCACAAGCTACACCATCTATGCTCCTGATCATCTATTACTGCATACTGGATGACAGGAAAGGAAATGTGTGTCAGTGGGGACTTGGGTTTAGACAGGTAGGTAGTTAATTGAGTTTATTCAACATCAACTGCACACACAGGCAGGTAGTTAACTGAGTAAGAGTCCATTTAACATGCCTTGCTGCCACACAAATTGTTTAATATTTTAATGTTCTGTGCTTCACAGTCAGAGGATCCATCTGTCCATTTCCGGTCCCCGTTTACTCAACATCAACTGGACACACAGAGACATGCCGCTAGTACTAAAGCCAGCGCAATGATATGAAGGACCCGCCCTGCATAGCAGGCGAAGAGGTGGCACTTTTTGGCTATGTCATCAACATTGGAAGTCACATGACCTGTGCTATCAGACATCACTCTGAGCACACAAATTCCTCCAGGCGCCGTGAGGATTGGTCAGCTGTTAAAAAAACACTTGACGTAGGGCGCTTTTTTCTATGAGAAGTTGAACTTTTCTCAACTTTAAAAAGACGCTCTGAGCTGCAGAAAAAAATGCAGGTGACAGCATTTTGAAAAAAACAGGATTTTATTATTTTTTTAAAACACGGCCTACTCCATTGTAATGTAAAATGGACGTTATTTATTTTTTATTTTTTTAAAGCCTGAACTGAAGTTCTCCTGAGTACAATCTCTGTCATCATCTCAAGCAGAAGGCAGATTAAGGCAGAACAAACAGGGCAAGGGGAAGGTTTTCTTAGCTTACAAAAGAAAACCACATTGCGAAGCCATCAGTTAATATCAGGAAAGTATACATTTATAACTATGGATGTTTAGGTATCACACTAGGTAAGCCAAATGGAAAGTGGTAAATGTGGTTATCTCTGGTTAAGTTTCTGTGTTGGTCTTGAGTTCACAATAAGTGTATAACTAAATAAGGTATATCTGGTGAAAATTCTCTCTCATTAGTTTGAGTTTTAGTGATGTAGTATTTCTTGTAGTAGTAACTTTTTTGAATAAAGACACACCTATCTCTGTGACATGTGAATGACAAAATGGCTTTTAGTTATTATACTTCCCTGACAAGCGAACCACTGCTGTGTTGTCCCTCAGGCAGACCAGACATGTCAAATGAATACGGAATAAGGAAATTAAAATGGCACCACATGCCACATAAATTCATATGGGCAGGCAGACTTTGGCCAATTAAGAAGCCTGTCGTTTTGAATTCTCCTGCATGTCCTCAAACAATAGACTTCCTTCTCAACCTCTGTCAGCCCCCCACATTACACACACACAAAAAAAAGATAAAAATGAAAGCCCCCCTCCCCCACACAAACTCTCCCTTTTATCCATACAGTCCTAGTGGGCATTTACCTCTGTAGGCTTAGCAGCTGGGACCCCAACCCACCCATACTCCTCCCCTCCCCCACCCGACCATCCTCAGGGACCACCACACCCACCAGCCAAAGCCTCCCTCCCTCGAGCGACAGCGGCCCAGGTGTTACCGCGCCATCAGACGCTGAGGTAATTCCACTGGCTGCCCGAAAACACACACACCCTCATCAGCAGACCCCCGGTGGGACTCCATGGCCCTCCATTAAACAATGTCTCATTAGGGCCAGACGCTGATCTAATGCCAGCGCATCTAACAAGAACTTTGGTTGGTTGATGGTCGTAACGACCACAAACCTTTTGATAGCCGGACAGCCAGGTAGCGAGGTCAGGGCCAAAGCCATGTCATGCTTGCCTGAATCAGAGAGAATAGGGGGAGTGGCAGAGGAGGGACTGAGGGAATCCAAGTTCATGGTTGTCTCCTGCTATCGGGAAGCTGTCAGGACGTGGCTAGTGAATGTCAAGGTTACCATTGTGTTCTATCTCATGCATATGTCTGTGCAGGCTTATATAGTCAGATCAGTTGTACAAATACAAATGCCTGACAAAATGGATGGGTAGTCCAAGTTCTAAAACTCTAGACTGTAAATCTTGAGTTTTTTAGCTACAGTAAGTTACTTATGAGAACGTTTGGGTCCTTATTCCCCTCTACAGTACCAAACACACACTCTCTCACACAGAGAGAGAGAGAGACATTTGGCTGATGTCTGAAAATATGAAAGTGGAATCTTCTCAGAGGAGCATTTCTTACAGTTGAAATGAATTTTGTTAATTAATGTAATTGACGTAATTAATTATAATGAAGACAGTACTTCCCTGTACTTTCCTTGACATCTTTTTGTGCCTCCACCGCAGCAAAGAAACCAAGACTCTGTTACTACTGATTAACTGTCATGTACTCTGAATCGCTTTCATGTCTAGTAGCAGTGAGCAACGTCACAGCCCTGGCTTGGTAACGAAAACAACCAGCCAAAAAAAAAAAAAGGAAATGAAGCTAGGGAATGAAAAATAACTTCAAGTCTGGAAAATATGATAATTAAGAATCAGGGAATGTAAAGAATGAAGATTAAGATTCCTTCAGCTAGTTCCACAGCCACAAGCCCGCCCCCATTAGCCTCTATGAATGAATTTAGGGGCCAGATAATTGATGGGTTATGATGAGATTATACCACTCACAACTCAGCTGGCATCCTCATTTACACACGCACACACACACACACACAAGAGCATTGCCATTTTTAACTGCATTTCATTTCAATAGCATCAAATCTTTTAAGAACAAATGGTTGTTCAACAACTCCTAATTGGATACATTTGGTCAACATATTCATATTCATTGTAACTGCAAAGTGATCTTTGTGGTGATGCAATTCGTAAATATTTTAGACAATTATTATCATGAAACTAACCTCTTGTTACTGATCTGTAAAGTGGAACCAGGAACTTTGTAATGTAATAGTCCTCTAATATAATAACAATAGAATATTGTTCAAAAATGTGTTATCTAGTAGCAGTGACAGGAGGAAATGTTAGATAATGGTAAGGTACTTGAGAGTTGCCTCTTATCAACGTTTCTACAATGTTTAGTTACCTTGTTCATAAATTTGCATTGCTAATGATAATCCTTGAAGTGGTCCTCAATCCCATCAAAAAAGAAAATGAAGTGGAATCTGGATCACAGGTCAGTGAAATATTTCCTCTTAGTTTGTGTCATATTTGATCAAATTCCTGAAATGTACCATACATTTCCATTTAATTTATGATACTTTTGTCATTAGTAATCAACTGTTCAAAACACTGCAATTGATATTTGTTAGTGTTTTACTTTATATTCAATGAATATGAATGCAAGACTAGACACTAGATATTGAAGGAAGAGACTGAGAAATGATTGGGTCCCTGAATGAACTACAGAGTTTATTAATGGTCAGCTCAGTGATGAACTGGCTCCAGAGATTGATTTCTTCTGACTGCAGGGGTCTATTTGTCTTTCTGTGGTCATGTTTTTTGTGGGTGTGTGCATATGTGTTTGTCCCATCTGTCTGTATCTGTCCGTGTGTGTGTGTTTGAGTCAGGCCATTGTGTATGATTGTGTATGTGTGTGTTTATCTGCCCTTTTCTCTGTGTTCCTCTTTCTATTTCCATGTGTGTGTGCATGTGTGTCTAGAGTGGGCTGAGGGTTAGCTAGTGTCTTGGTTAACAGTGTGGGTGGTGGGAGGTATCGGAGTGGGCAGTGGGGCGGTCTCCCCCTCTGCTTGCCCTCCCCTCATGGGTCCAGGTGTGGAGCAGCTGCTCTGCAGGCCTCAGCTCAGGGGAGACGCCCCCGACCCCTCCACTGACCACAGCTCAATACTGCATCAGCCTCCCGCTGCTGCACTGACCACACAGATCTCTCCCTCTCTCAGCATCTCAGCACTGTCACCGCTCATTAACTCGCAGGGGTCACTAGGGGGCCCACAGGCGTGCTGATTATGGGATGGATCTGGCCCAATTATGGCTCAGTTCTGGTCCGGTTCTTGCGCTTATCTAGCACAGATACCAGCCGTTACAGAATGGACTGATATCTTTGCAAATGTAGACACTGTACATTATAAATCACTACTACCCCATACAAGGGTAAGGGAAAGAGAAAGAAAAAAAGAGCTTGGTATACTTTAGGATGACAATCTGACATGGACAGCATGTGTAGAGTATAAGATGGATATGAAATGTATTGCCACGAGTGTCATCTCGGACAAAAGATGGCATGCTGGTGATAGCCCTAACAGCATTAGTTGGTGAGTTTTGGGGAAATGAGTGATTTCATTTAGCCCCCTCTCCGTTGTTTCTGCCTGTGATTGATAATGGTAATAAAGCTCACGCAGCTTCACCTGAGTTGATGTCGATGACAGCCTCATCTGTGAGGGAGAAATCATATTAGAGCTCTCAGCATTGCTCAAATATCCTATTATGACAAAGATACTTGATTTGGGCACAATGTGACATGCTGTCGAGATACGATCTGTCAGGATTAGTTTGAAAAGCTGTTTTTGACAGCGCTGATATTGGGGACGTTGGCTAATGAATCATCTTTTGATTGCTGGGTGGTGATGTCCTGTCCAGTCGCCCCCGTGGCTGCCCTTTTGGGTGGAGAAGGCTTTGTGTTGGGGTGAGGTTTGGTGCCATGACATTTTCCTGAGGGGTGAAAGGTCTTTAGCCAAATGTCAACGAATCTCTGGATTGGGCAGATGGTCAGCAGCCTCCATGCATCCAAACAGGAGCCCACAAGAAGAACATGACAACACTCATAGAAGTTACTTATATTTTAGTTTCACTACATTATGCTCTATATAAAAACGACTCTGGGCCCTTATTTAAGTGTTTGGCAAAGGTCAGATAATAAGTAAAGTGTCTTTTGGATGAACTAAAACTATCCTGTGGCATGTGGAAGCATGAGTTGACCCATCAATGTTTGTGCTTGGTATCTTAGTCATGATATTAAATTAGAAAATAGATTTTGTCTACTTTATGTAATTATCTTTAGTTAGACTTTGCACTTTGCCTGTAATTTCCATTGAATTGCTGTTCTGTTTCTACTTACTTTACACATCTTTTTCTCTTTCTGTCTTTGCCTCTCTTCTTCATTTCTATGTAATGTAATTATGTAAGACCATGTTTAGATCACAGTATCCTGCAATTGCTGCTGACAATTGACAGCTATGGGCTGTAATTAATGCTAATAGTAGAGAAAGAGACAGAGTGAGTATGTGTGTTCATACGTTGTGTGTTAGTGTGTCTGTTTTGGAATATCCTTGCCGTGGCTAATTAAAAGAGGTGGGGGATTGGCATTGCCTTGGCACCCCACAGGGTTCTCTAGATCCTCCAGAACACAGTTGGCACATCATCAGCCCCATCCTGCAGCACCCAGCGCCGTCTAAGTGAGAGGCACAGCACCCAGTGAGGGGAATGTTTTTCATCCGTCCGTGTTGGTTTACCCACGTCTGAAGAGGGGCTCTAATCCTATGACTAATTGGAATTGTAGGTCAGTGTGCTGCCGTCGCCTTAAGTGTCAGTTGTATTGAGGTCCTTCAGAAGGGCTCATTCATGACGACCAGGAGAAGGTCAGGTCAGGCTTTTCGTCTTTCAGCGTGTTTTGTATTCCCCTTGTAATCCCTCTATTCAATTCTGAAAAGAAACAAAATTTAATTGCCTGATTTTTTTTCTTTTCTCTTCAGAGTTCCCTTGTCAATGACCTGACTACAAATGTTGTCCTTTCTTTTCACTCAGTGTCACTACAAACTACTTAAGTGAAATTACATCGTATTGGAATTAGTGTTCTTTACACTTACTTCTTAATAATACAAAACTAGATGTACCACAAAGTGGTACAAAATATGACCGCCGCTCAGGCCTGCACGTTCTCTCCGCAAAAATAAATCATGCTTGTCAATTTGTCTCCATCTCCTACTCCATCCTCTTATCTTGCAAATTTTGTGTATGTAAATGAGCGTGTGCATATATGTGTTTGCTTTTGTGTGCTTCTCTGTGTGTATGTTTTCGTGTGTGTGTGTGTGTGTGTGTCTGCTTGCCTGCATATGTGTGTGTGTGTGTGTGTTTTATATGTCTGTGCGTGTGTGTGTTCACTTGTGAGTGGGTGTGTGGGGGTAATGGGGTGTGAGTCTGTGTGTGCGTCCGTGTGCTTGTGCATGCGTGTGTGTGCGTGTGTCTTTATGTGTGAGTGTGTGTTTATGCGTGTGTGTGTTTTTTGTGTGAGTGTGTGCGTACCTGTATATTATTATTATAAAATATACAATAATATACATTTGCAAAGTTCTGTTCTTTCAAATAACTACTTAGAGGAAAGGACATACATTATAGCTACTTGGTGACATTTACAAATGGGATTGGCTACATTTATCTGTAAAATCATTTTTTGGGACACAACTGTCTTTCAACAAAATCAATCTGTAGAGAATGTACCCCAATTAGTGCTTTCCTCTCAGCTCCTCTCTTTGAGCCCTCTGTCCTGCTCTTTTTTCTATGGGCCTCCAAATTTGCCTTGTCATTACTTGACTGCAGATTGACTGCAAATATATCATTACACTGTGACTACAAAAAAGGACACTTCAGTAAAGTTCATGGATTTATATTGAAGTGTTCATTACAATTCATTGAAGTGGTATATAGATAAGCAAGTAAGTAAATAGATTAATAAATAAATAGAAGTCACGACTGCAGACCCTTGTTTACATCTCTTTTGGAAATATTAAAGAAAGTGAAACCAAATGGCACCATCTGAAACCTTTGCATCTGGATGCCTTCTAAACAGTATCTATTATAGTAGTTACGTGTAGCAGACACACACATACACACTTCTTTACAAAAGATTTTGTCCTAACTTTGTCACTTGAGTCAGTGAGTGACTCTGATGCCCCTTTGTTATCATGAGTGACAAAGTTCCGTGACTGGATTCCATCTCTAGGGTCTCTTCTTTGAGCCTCTAGTGGTCTAATTTATGTCATTTTTCTACCAATTCTCAGTTTTGTTTTGCTCTTTATCTGCCAATGTGAAAACACAGATATCCATTTTAAATAGCCTCTTCAATCTGTGAAATACATTGATCGTTTGTAGGCCTAATGGAGATAATTTCCTCTCTTTCAATATATTCTTTCACACTATCTTTTTCACTATCTTTTTTTAAGGTCCATCCATCTACAAAGCATCATTAGCAGACCCAGTGTGGAAGCATTGTTCATAAATGTTGAATTATGAACTATGAGCATACCTAGCAACAGCTGTATTTTTATGGTCATTTTGTGGCTCACTAGTGGCTCAATATTGAAAATGTTAAAATGCTAGTCTAGGCAAAGCAAGACAGGTTCATTCACATAAATATAAAAAATGCACAAGTACATTCAATGTACATGACTATAAATTGCTGTCTGAACTTTACTGGAATGGCTAGGTAGAAATCATTAAGTGGCAGAACTTAAAATCAATCAGTGAAGATCACAAGAAACCTGACTTCTTTTGGATTTGGTTTTATTGATGTTTTTTGCACACGCCCATGTCAATCCATCACAATGTCTGCCGTCTATTGACCTCTCCAGAATAAGTCCCGCCTCCGTAACTTCCGTATCCATCCAACTTCCGAGCGTGGATTGTCTATGAGAAATAACATGGCGTTTCGAAATATCATACCGGTAAAACATCTGTAGGTAGCGAAGTTGAAAAAGCTGGTGGGCAGATTGGCCTACACACTTCTGCCATATAGTTTCCACTGGATTTTTTGATTGTCGGTGCCGTTTAAGTAGTATACTATAGACTATACTACTTAAACGGCACCGAAAATCTAAAAATCCAGTGGAATCTAGATGGCAGAAGTGTGTAGGCCAATCTGCCCAGCAGCTTTTTCTACTTTGTCACCTACAGAGTTTGACAGGTACGATCTTTCAAAACGCCATGTTATTTCCCATAGACAATCCACGCCCGGAAGTTGGATGGATACGGAAGTTAGGAGGCGGGATATATTCTGGAGAGGTCTATTGCTGTTTCTGGTGTAACCTCCTCCTGAGGATGGAGCAGTAGAGCCCAATCTTGTCCTCTCTGGCACACCAGAAATGGACTTCCTGCTCGGCCTTCTCCTTCATGCCTCCAGCCTCAACACTTTCTCCTTTTCTTTCAAACCCTTTGGAGCTAAACACTTAATTAAAACTCAGCACTGAACAATTTAGATGTTTAAACAGAGACTTTCTAATGAGGAGACACACAGCACTCAAAGGATCTCCCATATAAATGTATGGGGTTAATTTGTAACACAAACATGGCAGTCGTCTACACATATTCCTCCCCTTCCGCCACCAAAAGTTGACATGTGAATTACATCGTGCCAATCATGTGGTAGGTTGTGAATACATCGTGCCAATCATGTGTTGTGATCTCGCAGTTGGAGCGAGGTTGGTGTGTCGTGATTCGTGAAGCATTGCGCATGCGCAGTTGTACCCGAAATAGATGCCCGATAAGTGCCCAAAAAGCATTGCAATATGGCCGCCGAGTGAAGGGACTTGCCTAAAAGGACTTTAAATGAGAGCTCACTTTTTTCATCATCAATTGCATCCAGCTTAGTTTTGACATCACTTAGTCGTGTCTGGGGATGCAAGGCTACTTCTAATACCCAGTGTGAGCTGTGAGCCACCAGAGTTGAGTCCTCCCTCTGCCATTCGATGCTCTCCAGCTCTTTTCCGTCTCTGCTGATGATCTCAACTTATTTCAAAAGATCTCAACTTATTTCAAAAGATCTCAACTTATTTCAAAAGATCATCTTCTCTCTGTTCATTGCTATCCTTTTCTGCCAACTCTGTCCAAGAATGAATCATGTTGAATGAATGAGTCATGAATGTATCATGTTCATTCAGAACTCTTTGGACATCTTCTGGAATATCCATGGGCAGAGTGAATCCTTCTGCCCTCTCCTCTGCCCTCTTGGGTCTAGGTGCGTGTTTGTTTTATATAAATAAACTTGACTTGACTTGGATTTCCAGTTTAGGTCTGTCCGGATTTGCTTTATCTCCATTTAGGGGAGCTTTGGCAGTTCCTTTTTTATTTCCATTCATGTCCTCATCAAGGTTAGCACCCAAAGCTTCCAGTTCTCTCCTTGGTTCTTCCCATCCGTATTTTTTTACCTTCTTCTTAATTGCTTTTCCTGAACCTCCAAGCTCATCCTGCAGCAAGTCAAGAACCAAAAGAACCATATCCAAACTATCTAGAATATTAGCTATTGCAAATGTTTCCAAAACACTCTGTGCTGCTGCTGCACAAAAAAAACATTGGTGCTTAGGTGCGTACTTAGGTACGTAAACATGGTCTACTCCACAGGATTATAATGTAATACAGACACTGACAGCTTCACCAAGACACCAAGTGTGAACACAGCCTTGCCCTGTGTTGTGTTCTACGGTTTCTTTTCACTTAGGCTAAGTTGTAATTATGACACACAAAATTCAGATGGACAGGAAGTGGTAGAATCTATTCTTTTGCCAATTTTATTTTATGATCTGTCAGTGATCTCAACTTAGAAAGTGTAATGAGACTAATGGAAAATAAAATGTGTCTTCTGGATTGTTAATCTCAAATGTCGCCATGGCTGAAACCAACACTCTCTCACTGTGCAAGCCTAGAAGCAGGTAATCACGTTGGTTGTTTTGCCGTCTTCCGGAGAGTTTTTTTTATGTCTCTCCTTGGTGGACCACTACTTTTGGTACTCGAAAGTAGCCCTTGTTTTTTCCTTGTTTTTTTTGGTTGGAACAGCTGTACACAGCACAAACCATAGGCCTAGGTTTTGCTGCAGTCTTATTGATAGTCTCCAATTTACCTCAGAACCCACCTGCCCTCTATCTGGGCAAAGCGCACCCCTTTGTGATGTTATATGAAAACGCGATATTACATCATGATGATACTTAGCCATTTTTGTTTCCCTAAACAAAATGGCTTGACAGGCTACATGACTTGTTCTGAGATTTGACTCTTTTGATAATGTAGATATCCTCATATCCATATTTATTACCAAGCAAGGGAAGACTACCTTAGGGAAGGTAAAGTAAACAAACAAGTTTTCTGGAGAGGTCTGTCACATCTCTGGGGTCTCTCTCTATCCTCCAGTGTTGGCATCCCCCTCTTCTACATACCCCTTCATTAGCTCATATCCCCTCTCCTTTTATTTATCTCTGGTCCTCCCAGTCCAGCTCTTTGTTCTTGGGGCCTTTACCTTGTTCCATTATGACAACAGAAGTCATTCTTAAGGGACAGTCTTCATTAAATGTATTTTCAGAAGTAAACAAAGACATATAAATAAATGACACGTTGTGTCAATTCTAACATTACTTGTCACTTGAGTCAGTCAATGACTCTGATAGCCTTTTTGGTTGGGGGGGGGGGGTGTCCATGACTGGATTCCATCTTACTCTCCTTCAACCTTCTAGTGTTGGCATCCCCCTCATCTACATACCCCTCTCATTTGTCTACATCCCCTGTCCTCTTCTCTCCCCCTCCTTCCTCTGGTCTGAGGGGAGTCTCTCTGTCCTGCTCTTTGTTCCTGGGACCTCCAGATTTCCTTGCCATGACTTGACTGCTTAAGTCCTTTCATTCCACTGTGACTTAAAAAATGTACTTCTGTAAATGATTTTTATAACTCTGATCATTAAACTTATTTGAAGATATGAACAAAGAAATGTATAAATGAATTAATAGAAAAGTAAGTTGCTTTCTTAACAAAATATTGGTTTCACTTTTTGGCTCAGAGGGTGCTTTTCTGCTGTGCTTTCTTTGTTTTGATATAGTACTGTTTCCTTTTGTGACAGCAGACTATGTGCCATTTCAAAGAACAAATGGCCCTATTAATGACAAATAACTCTGAGAATATAGCCTAATTTATGAAAGTCTACTTTGAGTAAATAAGTCTGTGGCCATATATTTTGTCCAAAGCATTCTGTCTTAACGTTTTTATTTGTTGTCAGTTAACTCCGTGACTCATGATGCCCCTTGACATCATCATGAGTTTTCTGGAAAGGTCCATGACCGGATTCCATCTCTGGGGTCTCTCCCTGGACCCTCCAGTGTTGGCATCCCCCTCATCTACATTTCCCTCTCATTAGCTCTCGCCCCCCCTCTCCCCCCATCCCCGGTCCTCTCCTCTGCTCTCTGGGCTGTGGTCTGGTCTGAGGGGAGCCATCCCTGTCCTGCTCTTTGTTCTTGGGGCCTCCAGATGATGCCAGGCCGCATCGTCCATCACTCTGTCACTCCTGTGATGCTCTTGGGGAACCCTGAGTCCTGCTGGCCCATGCATATTCAGCAGAGAGAGAGAGAGAGGGAAAAATAGTAACCCCCTGAAGCAGGATGAATGTGAGCCTGGGGGGGTGGGGGTGGGGGGGGTGGCAAACGGCAGGATCACCCCACAGCACGTTGTTCTCCCCCATATTAAAATGTGTTAATAAAGAGCATTGAGATTCCCGCAGTAATGCCTCCCCTGGGTCCGGCTCACAAATTAAGGGCCTGCCGCTTCCTATGAACCCTAATCAGTCAACACCAGGACGGACGGGTACTGCTCTGGCACTTCATGAACATATCATGTTTCATGCCTGTATAAGCCAATATAGCCAGCATATTGTATAGTTATACTTTCAGGGATCTGTTTGTGGTCTTGAAGTTTTACCATTGACTATTACATCATCTTGACTTTTTTAAGATGCACCACAAGCACACACTACTGAAGTCAATCTATCATGGCCATGGCATATGATGACCAGTATAAACCATGGTTTCATTTTCAGGCGTCTGATTGTGATCATACTGTTAGTGAGGGGTTAACATTGATAAAGAAACTTTTTGAAAGGCACAATGTCTTTCAAAGACAAAAAACTCAATATTTTCTTCACTCTTATATGATGCATCACAAGAACCATGTGCAAATCATGAAACAATGTGCATTTTACTTGTAATAATACATATTTTGCCAGCCATGTGGTAAAACTACTGCTTATGCAAACCCATAAAGCGTTGGTATGGCTTTAACAGTGCTGCTATGACTTTGTAGGCATGTCACCCCACGCTTTCAGAGTTGATTGTGCATCAAATTGTAACAAGAGTGTCATGATTATCTGAATGAAAAGACCTCTCTAATTATGACACTGCTCCTTTGTGACTGAATGCATTAGTGAGTTAGCATTGTGTCTGCATGTCTCTGCGGTCCTCAGGGAGCCCTGAGTCTGGGGACTCCGCTACACCCATGCCATTCTCTTATGCACGTTCAGCATGCCACTGCTATGTGCATTGTGTAAGAGTGTTGGAGAGTTCCCCATCCTCCTTATCTTTCTTGTTTCCTCAGTTTCAGACAGAAGTTGGAGAGTTTCAGAAGATTGTAAGACCTCCTTTTTGGCTTTGTCTGTTTGGCTTTTTTTTTTTACTTTGTCTGGCTGGCCTTTTATAGCATGTGTACAGAGTTTGCCCATGTCATTTTTTTTGCCTGGCTGTCTGGGTGGAACCGTACGAGTCTTTTGTATGGCGCTTCAGTAATGTCAGTTTGTAGTGTCCTCTAACAGTCCAATCAGACACAGACACATAGGCACACAAGCACACACCTACCTACCTCGGGCCCCAATAAAACAAAATAATAAAAGCTTTTAGAGCCTTTAGATCTCTGCAGTGAGAGAGATGACACCAAAAAGGCAAAAAAACATGCCATTATGACAGTCATTTCCTGTCAGAGGACTATCATTTGGACTGGACATGGCGCTGACACCGGCACCTGGCTCTAATGACTTCAGTGTGAGAGATCTGAGGGGAAGCCTACCCAGGAGCCTGGCACTGTGCTCAACTCCCAGCCAAAAAACACAAGGAGGGACGCCAGCAGGGGATGGAGCCTGCCTAGCCCACCAGAGCCCCTTCATTTATCTAACTAATAAAGGAGCCACTTGCCTCGGCCCTAATTGCCACCTAACTCTATCAAGATGGGGTATGTTAAAGGGTGGTGGGGGGTGCTGGCCCAATTTGGAGGCTCTTTGTTGGGCCGGTCCACAGCCTCTCCCTCTCTGTCCCCCGAGGACCCTCGATAGGCTGCAAAGCGGACATCACAGGGGCAGCAGGAAACACAAAGCAGAGGGAGGCCAGAGGGAAGGAAGGAAGCAAAGACGGACTTTATACGAGGAGGCTGCATCTTAACACCCATACTCTACTCAGACTCATTAGTGCTAAGCCTAGTTTTTTTTATATTTCCTAGAGTCCTTGATCCTTATTGTTCAGTCCTGTCTATACATATGCAGCATTTACTGAATAAGTTGGAGAAGCAGAGTTAAAGTTGTTGAGTGGAAACTGTGTATTCCAGTGTATTATACACTCCATAAAAAACTGGTTCAATGCATATAACTTTTTCCCTAAAACTTTTATGAATATCTTTCATCATATTTCTATCAAACTATTCACTATCAATTACCTTAGATAGTTGTTAATTTCATGTTTTATTTTGTAATTGTAATTATTCTTTGTTGTGTTTGTCCATTCTTCCAAAATATCTGGTAAATGTTTAGCCTAGCATGGAAAAAAACATATGTTCAAGAGTACACACAGCAGAGTGGAAAATGACTTCAGGGCCTTATCCTCATCTGTACAGAAACTTTCCAATTTTCCAGCGCCTGACCACCGCCGACGCAGTTAACCAAGCACAGTGCGAGCATTTACATTGGGGTGCGTAAGGGGTAGGTTGGTGGTCGTGGAGGGGGGAGACAGAGAAAATAAAAAATGAGCAACGCTAAATTGAGACGGAAAAGCTAACAATGGGCACAGCTCATTTTGGAGTCTGTTAATCATTCCCTGGCCCCTCTGGCTTCAATAAGGGGTGAATAAAAGAGTATAAAAGAACAATTTGGGCCGTCCCAGCTGTGAATGCGCAGCCCATCACACGAACAATAGCCGAGTGGCGGCTACCATAATTCAGCGTGTGATCGGCGACACGCCCCCTCTCCTCGCGCCGGCTTTGTTTAAGCTGACCGTCGCTACATCAACCGGCACATTGCCAGATGGGGAAATCCATAATGCAGATCAGAAATGAGGCACCCCCCCTTCTCCCCGCACACACACTGATACCCCTTACATACTCACTCATACACACACTGATGCCCCCTTTCACACACACACACACACACACACACTGATACCTCTGTCCTCACACTCACATAGATACTGTCTTACACACACACACACACACACACACATACAATGATAAACCCCCCTCCCTTCCTCCCCACTCTTCACCCCAATCCATGCGTGCACCGGTGCCACATAACGGCCCATTACAAGCCGACGGGCACTCCCTCTCGCCTAATTAAGCGCAGCTTTGCTTGCCTCGGGCGCAATGGGTTCCTGACCGGCAGCACAGCTCCTGCACCTGGGGATGCTACCTGTTGCCCCGCCACCCCCCCCCCCCCCCCCCCCATCGCCCCAACCCCGCCCAGCGCTGGGAGGAGGGATAGAGAGACAGAGCGGTGAGCCCAGCTGGCTCCATTGGTCTGTGGCTGATGAAGCGTGGTGCCCCATTCCAGGCTGTTTTTCTTAGCGGATTCGGTGGGTGGGTGGCGTTTTGGCTCCTCCAACCGTGACTGCGGGTCACGTGATGGCTCCTGGCACCGGGGCACCACTTTCGATTTCAATTTCAATTGAGTTCAGATTCAGTTATTTAGTCGGTGTCATTGTCTGGAGATGCTTTCTGGAAGCCGTGGTCCAAACCACACAGGGCCAAACCCATGGTGGCATTGGCAGGGAAGAACTCATTTTAAAACTGGAGGAGGCATTGAACAGAGCTTTTCTCATAGTAAAATGTTTGGGCTGGGGGGAGGGCTTATTACAGTCCATTTGCTCAGGAAAGAATATTTATTCTGCCTCATCAGATTTTTAGTCATTTATCCCCACTGGATAAATTATATATTATTTTCTGATTGGCTGCTAATTGGGACACCTATGAAGTAGATCTGGTAAAAAAGTGTATTTCCTTTTTGTATCGATGCTCGTTTAAATGGTAACTATAGCAACTCTGTAAATGATGAGTCAAGTGTAACCAAGCTAACTACCACTTCTTTGCCTCTGTCTCTTTCATAAATTCTGTATATTGGGACACATTGGCGGCCTGATCCCTGTTTGCCAAACATTTTTCATGTCTATACCTGGCGGAAGCTTAAAGTTATGGAAGCTTTTTGTAGAAAATGTACAAAGTTTCCTCTCATCATCTTTTTCTTTAGGTAGTTGTCTGGATAGAACCTCTTGAATCTGAAGTCTGTCTGTTAAGATTTTTTTTTTTTTTAATGATACACCAATCTTGAGAAAGTTGTGTAGCCAGCATGAAATCTGAATGAATGGCCAGTTCCACTGACTGTCAGCTATTTATGTGAGGAGTCTGTGGAGAGTGGATGAAATTTGGCTTTGAGCTTTTCTCTCTCTATCATGTTCTTGTGGGGGGTTGAGTGTTAACACTTTCAGGGCCTGTGAAGTCAGCAGACTGTCATACAGCAGTCTGATGTCTCTCACAAAGAAAGCCACACTCGCATCCACATGGCATATAGCTGACCAATAATTCATCTTCTCAATCAATAGGGAGCGTAACCCCTTCACTCCGGTCCATAATACCACGTCCCTTTATAGTCTTGATGGGACAGGAGTTCAGTCACACAGCTCTTTGATTGCTAGACACTTTTATGGGCACCATCTGACTGCAACATCTCAAAGCGGAACATATCAAAGCGACAATATCTGGAAAATAGAAGGCTGTCCATGACCAGAGCTTATGAAAGGCAGGAAAGCATTTAGGCCACCAACCCAAGTGCGGTATAGTGCCATGCTCTGTAGGTTTTCTAAATTAGCCCTTTGGCTAAAGAGGAGGTGGGGTGTGGTCCGCTAATGCATATTTAAATAAGTACTTTGCATTTTCCTCGGAAATTAGCTTTTTCCCCCTAGTTAATAAAATAATAGGGCCTGGTTTGTGACCAAAAAAATTCATGAAAATGCAAATACCTGCAGGGGGAACAAATGAATGAGAGGGTGGGGTTTCCCAAGTTAATATCCACGCAGTGACGGTTAAATGGCTCTTTTTTTAGTGATTAGTCTGAGTTTGCTTTGGGTTTAGGGAATCAGACTCTGAGGTGGGTGGTGTCGGGGTTGTTTAACTTGCAACCCTCAAGGATAAACGTGGGGAGTCTTGGGAGGACGCTGCATCTGACACGCAGCATATTGACACCCACACCCCTCACCCATCCGCATTGTTTGCTGGGCGGGTACTTGGATGGTGGTATGATTAGAGCGTGTCTATGCTTGGGCATAATTGGGAAGTTTGGGCGTATGCTGTGGCGTCTGCTACGGAGGTGATTGCACTGTCCGTTTTTGAGGAATCAGACACGAGAGTCTGTCTTGAGAGACTGAGGGCATGTCACTTCTGAGTCATTGCTGCATTTCCTTCTGAAAGCGTGTGCCCACGAGAGCAAAAGCGGCACCAATTATGCCAGCGGGCATATGGGCAGCGCCGCTCAACCCGCCGCAGCCCCCAGATGACGCGGGAGACCAAATGCTTGCCAGCTCAGAGAGGTCAGACCCCAGCTTTCACGCCGGTGCCAAGAAGAGTTCTAATTACAGGCACTTTCCATCCGAGCGGCTCTGCCTGTCACCCCCCTACCACCCCACGGCCACTCCAACTCTCCCCCCCCCACGGCTCCTACATCCAGCTGTGGAGCAGCGTGGAGCAGCGTGGATCCTCAGATCCCGAGGAGAGTTGCACCTGCATCCTATGAGCCCCCTGCCACCGGCTGGCTGTCTACAGAAGTGGATGTCTGCCCTTCTGCCCAGCACACACACACACACACACACACACACCTGCCGGCCTCCTCCCCACCTAAAATCTGGTGGTGATGGCATAGTGTGTGTATGGGAGTGGGGGGAATGCCCAGATTGACATGCTGTGACCACACAGCTGTCTCGTTTCTCTAACTGTCACAATTTCTGTAAGACAAGACTGGGTTTTATAGCCTATTTGTTTTGGCTTGTTGTTTTGTTTATCGACTTGGCAACACCCTTGTTTATCAGAGTTACCATAAATCATGCCGATAGCCGGTTACTCATTCTGCGGGCAATTGCTTGTGTAAATCTGCTCATAGGAAGGCGATTACAGTATGAAAACATTGAAAATGTGAAATATAGAGAGGAGTCCAATTACACTGGGAACCCTAACAGATGCCCTCACAGTGCCTTGCAGAGTGGATGGAAAGTGCGGTACAACGCCGGAAAGAGTAACTCAATACTTCCAATCTTGGCAAACCAATACTACTGCTCTTTTGTTGGAATCGCTACAGATCAAAGGAGACTGTCCATGGGAAAAAACCAAAGCAAATGAATCCTTCTCCCAGGTGCCATTACTGTCTGACCGACACTGCCTGGTCAATGCGCCGTCACTCGATGAGCGCGCTGTTTAATTTCATTAGCCTGATTGCTCAGTGCGACAGCGGAGAGCACATAGAGGGGGTCGTAATTGGAGTTCGATTACAGCACTGTTCCTCGTCAGGTGAGGGAAATTACACAACTCCAGCATCCAAGTCTGCCATTGATCCCGCTTTTGTGCTACAAACAATAATGTAGCTTTTACAGGTACCAGAGAAAGAGAGAGAGAGAGAGAGAAAGAAACGGATGTAGAGGGAGTGTACAAATTACACAATCAGATGGGAACCACTCAGACAAATGCACAGACTACTATCAGTGGACTACAATGCATCTCTCGGTAGCTTTCACAAGACTAGTCTATCATCACAGTCTGTTCACTCATTTCCTGTCCATCATACTTTAAGCCATAACTGCAGTGTAACAATCCTCACTGTGGCCATTCTTTTTTTCATGCTTTTGCTCTAGCTTCCTCTACTCTGCTACTTTGTCTTGCTCAGTAGGAAACTGCTATTCTCAATGGGGATCTAAATGAGTTGTTCAGTCTTTTTTTTTTTACCGTGGCTTTCATTGTTTGTTTCTGGCACGTTGCCTCCGCCAACAGCTGACCATGCCCAGAGAGCACACATGCGCTTCTGTATTAGTTTCTGTCAAAGTCCTGCTGTCTACTGGGATTCACTATTGTTTTGATGGCTGGGGCCAAGGACAACCTTATCTAAACAACCTTCAAGGTATGTTCTTGTTTTTTCTTTCTTTTTTCTTCTTTCAGACAAAACCTTAGAGCCTGTAACCCAGAGAAATATGGAAAGAGGTAGTAGTGGTGGGTTGGGGCAAGAGGTACAGACTCTCTTACTTTAGGTGATTCCTGTTTGAATAAACTCCGCTTATTACAAATCAACTAGGAGAAAATGAGGTAAAGAGATAATAGGATGTACCATTCGGGTAGAGGAGGCTTTGATGTGCCTTAGTCGCCATTGATTTCTAGAGGCCATACATTCCCCATACATTTGCCAGTCATTATGGCGCAGTGGTATGTCCCTGGGCACAGCTGAGCCATGAATGGAGTAGCATCCCCAAATGAAGACAGGCAAAGCGAACTTCCCCCCGTAAGTTTGGAAGACGGGGGTCGTCACGGCAACTTTGTAACGGGGCTGGGCTGCTATTGTGTGCCTCCGTTACGGGACGTCCCACGTAGAGGGGTGCACTAATGGGAGTCACACTGGGCCTGTCAGATTGGGGTGGAGTGATGGCACCTGGGACCCCCCATGGACCCCTCAAACACACACACACACACACACACACGTACACACACACACACGTACACGCACTCGGACACGGACATGCATACATATACATACATCCACCCGCACCCATGCAGAGACATGCATACATGCTTGGTGATAAATTCCTGGCCCCTTCTGTGGTGGGGTGTAATGTGTTAAAAAATTCCTCTCTGCACACAACCCCCACAGATCACACTGCAGTCCACTACACTACACATTATGCTGTGTTAATACAAATACCAGCAGGTTCAGGGGATTGCATGGTATACAGAATACATTTAGTTAAACATTGAATTTCAAAAATTCTGTATAAGGTGCTCTTTTTTATTTGTTTTGTCTGTCAATTGAGTGATGTGGGTGAATTATATTTACATTTATTTATCAGAAGAATACTAACACATCTGTTTACCTAAAGACCGCTTACATTACATAAATAAACAAACAATGCCTCTTGTTAAAGAACAACTAACTTTACTGTGCATGAAGTATAAGAAGACATACAGTACAGACTCTTGTAAAATATTTTAACATCAATTTATTTGAAGATTAGGTTACATGATTAAGTAATTATTTGGTTGCACTCTGATTGGAGTAGTGAATGGTAAGTATGAGGATTAAGCCTGACTTGTTTTTGTTTTCTTTTTGTAACACCCCAATAACAATGAGACCCTGATGAAAACACCATCAATGTAGACAGTAGCTGACCTGGGTTTATACAGCCTCATGTTTGTTTATCTTAGCACATGTGTGTGCATCTATTACTCTGCATGCATCCACACACGTGTGTGTGTGTGTGTGTTTGTGTGTGTGTGTCTGTGTGTGTGTGCCTGTGTGTGTGTGTGTGTAGGGTGCCCTGCTGGACTAAGACAGTGACTGTATATTCTAGCTCTCTGCGCATGGCCCAAGGGACGGTTATTAATCCAATAATTAAACATTTATTGCCGACAGCACCTGCTCTCCCCCTTTACACCGTTCCCTGGGGACTCCATCACACGGTTTCAGGAAGCTGGAGGATAGGGAGATAGGTAGGAGGGAGAGAATGAATGAGGGCGGGAGGGATAGAGAGAGAGAGTGAGGGAGGAAGGGAGAGCGAGAGGCTGTGTTAGAGGGAAGAAGGAGGGGCGGGGAAAAAGCGCAGCGTTTGGAGAGGGGGTCATCAGATAGCCGGATTCTTTCACAGTGGCACAGTGTGGGCTTTTGTCTCGTCCCCCCCAGCGCACGCGTTATCTGCATGGACAGCATGTGAAGTTATGTGAGTCCAGAACAAAGGAAGGACAGGAGGAGGACGAGTCTGACACGAGAGAACAAGAGAAAGAAGAAGAAGAAGGAGAAGAGGAGAACAATACAGGAGAGATGCCACCCTCTGTGACAGCAGCTGCTGGAGTCTGACAGCTAATGAGAAAAGTTCAACCTGCAGTTTGCCTTTTAGATGGCATTTTTTCCCCTCCACTATTTTACGTTAAAGATGATTATTTCCTGTTTTTAAGGACGCAAACAGCAGAAGAACATGCGTGTTTTCTTCTTAGTTTTACTTTGAAGTTACTGACAAATTGTTTTGCTTTATTTTTTAAAGAAGATAACAGAGGTAGTGAGACAGGGAGAGTGTAAGTCGTAGAGGAAAGACAGTGAGAGTGAGAGAGAAAACAAACAAAGAGAGAAAGAGAGACTTTTGAGACCAGAGAGGGTGGCAGTGCTGCCTAGCAGTTGGGAGCGAAGATGCTGCGCTACCTAATCAAAACGCTGCTCCAGATGAACCTGTTCACGGACACCATCAGGGACGCGTCCAACAACACTGACCTCCTCTTCAACCTTTCCTCCTCTGCCTTCAACTCATCCGTCCTGGACTGGAGCAATTTCACCAACCTCAATGGTAAGTACCCCCAGATGGACAAGACACAGTGTTTTTTTGATGGTGTTGGTAGAGTAACTCTTCTGTCCCTTTTAGTTCCTAATCTATCCATTTTTTCCTTCAATGTGCATACTAATTGTGTGTGCTGACAAAGTCTGGAAACTTCCATCACAAATATTATGTAGTTGTCATGGTGATTCTGGTATTGGCTCTGTCCACCTTTATTGCGATAGATAAAAACTAATTTATAGCTTTCATTGTTAAATCATTTGTGTCTGTCTTCGCTTTTTGAGAAAAAGCTTCCCTGAGAATTAGTCGACCAATTCATCTCGGCAGAAAATGAATTCATGAAAAGTGTGCAACCAAGATTATAAAATTGTAATAGAAAGCCACTCTTGAGTCTGAAACTTAAATTGAGTTGGACTCACAGGGGTGTGCTGAGGTTCCAGGGGACATACTCACAGTCCCTTTATTAAAGTTTCATCAAGATTTAACCAAAGGTGAATAATGATGTGGAAATGAAATCGTTTAAAGTGAGAGAGATGGGAGAGTTAGATATTCTACTGTGTGTCCTTTTCAACATGAGGCATTTATACTTTACTGTGACAGAAAGCTTGCCTGATAGTCTGTCATTGATTCATGCAATGTTTAAGCATGTATTGATGTGCTCATGTATGCTTTTGTGTGTGTTTGCGCACATGCTATGTTTGTGTGTGTGTGAATGTGTGTGTGTGTGAATGTGTGTCTGTGAGTGTGTGTGTGTATGTGCTCTTGTGTGTGTTAATGTGTGTGTTTGTGTTTGTGTGCGTGCATGTTCCTGTGTGTGTG